>NC_083469.1:18211190-18566190 GCF_030014155.1 Tachysurus vachellii
GTGTTTGAAAGTATAAGCCTGTTGATGACAAAGGAAGTCAGTTAATAAAAAAAATGTTTTGTTCCATTTGACAAGATAAAACCATTTTAATATTCATACACTAGATGTTAGAGCATAGTGCACAGTGCAAATGTCTCAAATCAGCTTTACAGAACATTATAAACATAGTACAAAAAAATTCAAGATTAACATTAATCTTGAACTTTTGTCTAATATTAGACTTATATTTGAGGCGACTGTGAAAGGAAAAACTCCCTTAGATGGAAGAGGAAGAAACCTTGAGAGGAACCAGATTAAAAAGTATCCGAAGTGCAAGAAACTTCACCAGAATCACACTTGTGCGATAATAATGAGAAGAAAAGATGATGAGCAAACAGTTGGCTCAAAGCCACATCAGTCTAAGCTTCTGGCACAGGAAGGACATGCCTCTGGACATTCTAGAGAATGGCATAAAAATGTGTCATCATTGTCTAAGGTGTTTATGCAGTTAATAAATATATTAAATATTCAGCCTATAAAATTTGTTGGAATTTATTTTATTTATGTAATATAGACAGACAGACAGACAGATAGATAGATAGATCAAATAACACATATGTGTTTACTATCTAAATATGCTTTTACCTTTTTCATTATGCCACAGTTCTAACCTCACAGCTTTCACACTGCTATAGTGTGTCTCTGGTTTGTGCACCAACCTGTCAACTAAGGGAAAATGTTTGTTGCAGGGAAGTCCCTCAGCTTAGACAGAGCTTTCATGTGTGTCAACAAGATACCTTGGCAGGAAATTAGATATGATTCCCTTCCAATCTGTTCGTAGAATGATTGTAGCACATACATTTATTATCATGAATCACTCATAATCCAAAACCACCCACTGAATTCATTGGCTGTTGCTCAAAAGGCATGTTTTAGGGGTAGTGTTACTCTTTATTTTATCTTAACATTTCTACATTTCCCATGCACAAATAACAATGTAACAAAGTATTTAATTTAACTACCGGTTCTTACTGTGGTGAAGTGGTACCTGTCATTACATGTAAATCTCACCAAAAAGAGAGGGAAAAAAACACATTCATACTGTGCTTGCTCATGCTTGCTAAAAGCATAAATCACTGTTCATCAATAGGAGCTAGTGCCAAAATAAAATAAACACAATGCAACAGATAGCTATATTTATCTCCATTATAGAGAGAGAGAGAGAGAGAGAGAGAGCTCAAGTTTTAAATTGTATTCATAAAACCACCAAAAATGATAGCATTTTAAATGTATAACACCTACATTACATATACTGTGTACTGCACCTAAAATAAGTATTACTGTTTTTTGCCACTTTACAAATGACTTCATAACTTATTGCAAATAGTACCTAGTATACATTCCACCCAATACGTTTTAAGAGTATGTACACCCTTGCTGACTGTTTGACTTGCACTTAATGCACTTAATTTGGCAGGATGTAAGTGTGTGGATGTGCAGAGATGAAGCCAGCATTGACAGAATTGAGATCACATGCATCTTTTAAAGTGAGGGTCCCAAACACTATTGCAAAACACCTGCCTCAAGATCTCGTCGAAAAAATTATTTGGAAATAACAATTACAATAATCTAATCGAGCCTTCCAGACGTGTGACTACTGATGAATTCCAAGAACTGACTACACTCATATCTTTCAGCAATGCTACAGCCTCACTGTCAAAGTGCTGTCAACACGCTGAAAATGTTTGACATGGAGGGTAAAGGATCAGCTCCTACCTGCCAAGAGGACCAACAGCTACAGTGCAATTCCCTCCAAATGTGAGGTTTCCCCCTTTGCTGAAAGCTTCCACTGCTCGTCGCTGATTCAAGATGATGACAAAGTCAGATGCCTAAGGAAGAAAACTAATTAGATGAACACACTCTTAAATTCAACCATCTTACAGTTACTGAGCTACATGAACCTGGTATCTCTTACTTCCATATCTGGGATTGGAAACTGGGATTTTTAAAGCAAACATAAAATTCCCATGGCTGAATAGAAAAGCGTAATGGTCTTAAAAAGTCTACATATCCAAAATTTCTTCATTCTCCATTTTTTTTAAATAGCATAGATAGTAAAGATAACCCAATATGTGCATGCATTAAAAAGAGCAAAATGCAAATGCAATAATACAAATATGTTAGTGCTTTTGAGCACCAATCCCACAACCTGAAATCACTCGATGTGGACGATTAATCAACAGTGTCATTTCACAAAGGTTTTCGGTACACAATGAGTCACCCAGTGGTGAAACTGTAGACCATAATATAAAACCCTGACTATCTCTTCCTGGTGCTGACAAATGACCAAATGACCTTTGCGGGAGCACATGTGGATGATTGCGTAGGCCAAAGATAGAAGGATCCAGTCACTGTGCTGAAAAATGATGAAGCCAGTTCAGGAGCTGCAAATAGCTCTCTATTTAAAGAGCACCAGTGCCGGCATTTATAAAGCATATGAGAAATCCTCTTACAGTCTTTTTTAGCTAAAAGTATGTGAAAAAAAAAAACCAAAAACAAAAGTGTAGTACAGCCTGAAATGACTAAAAAATTTCATTATGCATTCTTGTATGTAATTTGCAAGTCAATCTAAATTTCAAAAAGATACCATCGGACAAATCCTACCAGCTCAGTACAATCAAAAGTACATACCAAAAAAAGTAGCATATACATAAACACACAAACGTAATACTCTTATGTCCGTGTTGATCCAGAATATTTTTAGCCTCAAGAGTCCTTTAGCCTCAATCCATTTAATCTGTCTGTATGTATACATTTATACAAATTTCAGGTGCCATTCTTACAATATTTCAGGACTGCTAACAGGATAGAAATATGACAAATATTCTCCAACAGTAAGTGCAGGGATGGAGTATGGAATAATTGTATGATGCCATTGCCACCTCCTGTAATGCACAACCTGCACATAGTGACCACTTACTGTATATAATGTGCACTTACGCTTATTAACAGAGAGTATCTGGTTCTGGTCTGGTATGTTTTTAGTCCCTGGTTTAACGAGACTTTACAATCATATGCATAGTGTGAAATCAAATTTAAACAAAAACCTACCTCCAACCCGATCTCAAAGCCTCCACCAAGACCAGCAATGCCAATGGCTGAAGGAGCTGACCATCCTTTATCACAGAAGTAACAGTCATGTTTAAATAGGCTACATGCATTCTATGTGTTTTTATGCATTTTTAATCATATTCTTTAATCCACAGGATCAGCTTTCACAGTGAAATTAAAAGGTGCATCAAAACCATCTCACTAGTTTTACACAACTAGTATAGCTGGGTAGTTTAACTTGTTATTTAGCTTGTATCATTGTAATTGAAAAATGTTGTAAATAGAAAAGTAAGTATAAAGTCATTTGACCATCGGGTACATGTGTGGGCCTTCAGCAGTATTTGGAAGTGCACATATTTGGAGATACACAATTGTCTAGCTCTTTGCATGCTCTAGCTTGGGATTTCACTCCACCAGAACTAAGGAATTCAGCAGGAAAATCTAGATTATAGATTGACATATTTATCATGATGTTAAATAGATATCGTAGACTTTTAGTGGCCAATACACATCATGCCTTACTAATAAGGGGTTTCAAAATATAATCAACTTACTTCCATCAGCAAGACGAGCAATCACGATCCCACTTCCTCCTCGAGCAGTGATCATGAATCCTGCTTTAAAGACGGATAAGATAGCCAGTCCATGGGCTTTGGCAATCACATGGGCTTAATTGGACATAAAGAAAAATGATTGTAAGGACAATCTATAAACCAAAGCAGCATCATACACAAATCAACACATTGTCTTGTATTTGCATTTGGGTTAGACATTTGAATATGACAAAATGTGAAACTAAAGTGATATTGTAGGTAATAAAAAGTGAACAATATAAAAGTCCAACATATTTGATGACAAATAGGCAGATGATGCAATCTTACCCAAGTGCACATCAGATTATTAACTTAGCACGGAAGTTAACTAATAACTAATAATAAAGAAACAATTATCATATCAGCTGAATTTCTGTTTTTTATGCAATCCATCAGACCAAACTCATTTTTACTAATTTCTACTTTAAATTTGCAAACATTTCTAGGATTCTTTTTTCACTTTACAATTGTAGTAGCAGGCTGCTTAATAAAATTAAAAAGTGACGGGCCTAAGGACCTTATTAAAAAAACTACAATTGTTCAAATAAATGAAATAAATTGTTTAAATGTATGACACTTTGATTTCTTTCTAGAAATGTACTCAATGCACCTGATTTGTAGCAGCACTAACACACTAACCTTCCAGTACAGAGAATGTACACAAGTGGTTATAGAGTGAGGATCAATAAAGAGAAAGACATGAAGACATGTCATAAAAGTTGTAAATCATCATCATGAGCTAGCTTGTCTTGATATCAAACAACATTTATGACAAAGTAAAGATTGCCAAGTAGCATTTTAAAACCACTTGGATAAGAGTCTGAACAATGCGCAACATAAAAACAGTATTTTTGTATCACATGTTGTAGATGTTTGTTTTTGTTAAATATCAATTTGTGGAGACAGATAGATTTTTTAAAACAAACTAGGCTCAATGTATGTTTATTAAAATGCTAATAATAATAATAATAATAATAATAATAATAAATTATTATTATTATTATTATTATTATTATTATTATTGTTAAAAAGCAGTCAGATTACACACTAATGACTGAACACCACTTAATTATTTATTAATGGCCATTTCTGGAAAACAGGTTTCTTCATCTTTGTATTTTATGATAAAAGAATTTAACCTGAAATAAAGTAATGGATAAATATTGTTTACCTGGAATAAGTTTGTCAGGGCCTTGTCTGTTGGAAATCTCTGTGAATTCCCGTAGGATTTTAGCAGCCTTCTTAGCTTCAGACTTTAGGTTGGATGGAATGGGGTTGTTCACTGTAAATAAACAAATTAACAGCATACTTATATTATATATATATATATATATATATATATATATATATATATATATATATATATATATATAAATAAATAAATAATTATTATTATTATTATTATTATTATTATTATTATTATTATATATATATATATAATAATTATTTGCATAGTCAAGATAGGACGACAGGATACCAAAAGCCTCATAGTAGCCTAAACAACCTAGTCTTAAAAACTATTCAAAATAAGAATTAATTTATCTGGGTTTTATGAGTCATGTCAGCTGCAAAAATTCATCTGTGTCAACATTAGGGGTAGATCAGAAGCCAGATATAAATTTATGCCAGTTTATCAACTTTCTGCCTAGAGCTGATTACATCAATTACTGATCATTTGAGCTAAAACCTTTACTTCAGATACAGACTAGCTTCCTGTGACACAGAAACTCTGGAAGTCAGAGAGGTGAGGTGATACTGCCAATGTCACTGTAACCATGATGAATCCTGCTAATTACTTTTAGACTTAATTAAAGAAAAATTAACAAGTAAATAATTGTGGGTGGAGCCAAAACGTTTTGGGAGTGTCCCACTATAAACTGCCTCTGTTAAAATATCACTCCTGAGGTGTCTTTCCGCACCCTCGACTTTATGACTAACGGCACAAGCTAAACAGGTATTTTTAGTTGTAAAAATTAAAACAACTTGTACTTGAGTTATCGCTCACACTTATTTATCTCCTGACATCATTCCATGTTAAAATGAGTAACACTAGCTAAACGTTTTTGCATTTATTTGATTCTGGTTATGATTTTTCAAGGTTTCCATAACCTTATCTGGCCTAGAAGACCTGCAATATGCCCAGATGCCTGTACGTACAGGTCCTTTGGCCTTAACTGGTCATATGTCATATAATTAAAATTTTATTTGTCACATACACAGACATGCAGTGAAATGCTTTAAGTTTTCGCATATCCCAGGTTATTATGAGCCTGGGGTCAGAGCGCAGGGTCAGCCATAGTACGGCACTCCTGGAGTAGGTGAGGTTAAGGGCCTTGCTCAAGGACCCAACGTTGATGTCTCAGCAGCTTGTGGGCTTGAACCCCGACCTTCTGATCAGTAACCCGAAGCCTTAACCACTGAACCATCACGTCCCTTATATGAATATAATGTTTTGTGTATATTCATTTGGCAGATGTTTTCTCTCTGTGCCCAACAGCATAACAGTGTTAATCTCTCCTTGTATGGAAACCTTCAAGTAGGCAAAGAACTGTAACTAGTGAATTTACAGTATCTCTTTTGCAGAAGAGATCAAAGTTAATGGCCCAAAAATATGGAACACAGATTAATCGTTTGCTTTTCAGAATCTCGATCCATGCCACTGTGTCATCCACTGACGTGATCCACTTCTAGTCTGTACATTTTTGCATGCATATTTTTCCTCACCACCCTAAATCTTTTCCCACTGACTCATTAAAATTTCAGGGCTGAATCATTAAATCTATAACTAAAGATCAAAAAGCCACCTGGTGAAGATGAAAGTTATTTTTGGCAACTGGTCTCTTGTCATTAGTGAGAAATGTCACTTTCAATGCAGTCTTTCAAGTTTTGGAGTTCCTAAAACCAGCCATAACAATTCTCCATTACACTTGGGAGACACCTGCCTCAATACACACACACACTGTTCATGGCAACGACCGATTAGGATGTTTTGAAAATAGGTGCCAATCTTCATTTGTTTATTACATAGCCAGCTCACAGGGAGATTAAGCATAATGAGCAACAATGAAAACACAGAAGAACAATGCCGCTTGTGGGCAGAAGACGACTTGGCCATGGATATGCATCAATTATAAATTGTTATACTAATGGTTCATCATATAGTTACAACCATTAATAAACCATATAATGAGTGAGTAAATTATTTACCTTAGACTAACATACAATAATAACTGTTTTTTAAAAGTTACTTTTTTCAACCAAGTGATCAAAGGGTGTTATTACCCCAAAGCTCATTATCTTCCTGCTTTTAATAGACTTACAATAACAGCAATTTCCAAAACGAACAAAATTCTTGATGAACGTCATACTTTTTATATTATAGTTACATTTAATTGTTATGGAACTTCTGCGGAACAATCTAGTTCCTGTTATTACTTACACTCCTATAAACAGTCACTCACTCACTAACTTCTCTTATTTTCCTGCCATATGAAAGTTAAGACAAAAACATTCTTGTCATGTTATCGAGTAACAACCACACCCTCCATCTTGAAGGCTGCCCCATGCTAGAAATCATAAAGGAACACCTTACAATGCACAAAGAGCCTATCTGAAATAACTGAATTGCATGACCATGCATGATCCCAGCTGAACCGTTGCAATAGAAACGATTAAGTATTAGAGCAAGTACATTATGAAAAAAAATTGATTCAATTTTGTTATAGAAAATGAAAAACATTCTGACCAATCAGAATTGAGAATTCCAGAGCACTATAGTATAACAGTAAGTAGTGAAAATTTTAAATGTCTTACAGTTTTCTTATAAAAACAGAAGATTCAACTTGACCTTCCATACTTTCAATATCACTTAATGGCCTGAATTCACTTTCCAATTTGCATTTACAAACATAAATAGCGAGCGTAAAGTTCTCATCTCATCACTGACTGTCCTTTTGCCTCAACCCTCCAGAAACATGAGTATTTCTTTTTTCCTAAGAGCAAAATCAAGCTGAAGTTCTGACGTATTGGTCAATGCTAACTACTTAAGATGTGGTAGCCTAGTGGTTAAGGTTTTAAAAAATTAAGTCACACTGGATAAGGGTGTCTGCTAAATGGCAGAAATGTAAATGCAAATGTTAAGAAAGTCACAGCTGTGTCTAACTGGATCTGACTGTTTTCTGTGGGTGCATCACATGAAAAAGCAAACGACTTACTAAGAATTTACTCATTGTCAAAGCTACCCAAGGTTCACTTTGTGATGTTCCCCCGTCACATGTGGGAAGTGACGCAAGCGAATGCTGCTATAATAGCAGGTGTCAGAACTCTGCATGTAAGTATCAGAACTAGACCATAGAGCAATGGAAGAAGGTGGCCTGGTCTGCTAAATCATGTTTCCTTTTACATCACATGGGTGACCACGTATGTGTACAATGCTTATGTGGGGAAGAGATAGCACCAAAATGCACTTTGGGGGAAAAAGGAAAGCCAGTAGAGGCATTGTGATGCCCTGGGCAATGTTCTGCAGGAAAACTTTGGTTCCAAGCATTTATGTATTCATATAAACAGTCTTCTTGTTCAAATCTGTATTTGTAATCATTTAGAAAGTTACCTCTTGAATCAGAATTGTGTATTTGTTTACACCCCTACTCTACTGGATCATATTAAAAGCATTATTAATAAGTATTATTCCATACACAACAAACTAATTTAAATGGAATTCACTTTGCACATACACTGCTGCTTTAAAACACCTGAATGGCACCGGGTCTATTAGTCAAGTTAGTGCCAACATGAATTCCACTTATACTCATAAAAGGTATGATATTGCGATTTAGTCCAGTGTTGATAACATTATTATATTTACTAGCAAATTCCACACAAGACAACACGATCTTTATATCGTTCATATAAAATGAAACAAGTAAAAGTTAAGACAAAAACATTCTTGTCATGTCATGGTTTGACCTGGGTGTTATATTAGACAGCAACTTGTCTTTTGCTAATCATATCGCCCATATTACAAAAACAGCCTTCTTCCACCTTAGAAATATTGCCAACCTAAGAAACATCCTAACTTTATCTGATGCTGGTTCTAAGCTGTAATGCATTACTAGGTGGTTGTCCTGCATCTTTAATAAATAGACTACAATTAGTCCAAAATGCAGCTGCCAGAGTTCTCACCAGTTTAGAATTGATTACAAACTTCTGCTACATACAATTCTCTGAATAGTTTAACTCCCATGTATCTAACTAGTCTTCTAACACGTTACAATCCTTCACGCTCTTTGAGATCACAAAAATTATGACTTCTGGTAGCTCCCTGAACATCAAAGTCTATTAAAGGCGGTAGGGCATTTTCGTATTTAGCTCCCAAACTTTGGAATAGTCTTCCTGTTTGGGGCTCAGACACACTTTCCCAGATTAAATGTAGATTAAAAACATCTCTCTTTAGTCAGGCGTACACAATACATCCCATAATATTGTTCTTTAATACATGCACATTATCATCTAGTGTTTGCTAATATTATGAACAGCAGCTGCGCTAATTCCTCTCCACTGCTTCTCTCTTTCTACCCATCCCGAGGCATCCAGAAATTGTACCAGCTCTGTCTTCCGTGTCATGAAGATTTTGGACCTTCACTGACATGAGACCAACCATGTGAGGATTCCAAGGCATCTAGAGATTTACCAGCACCAGTTGGACTGTGCTTCATGAAGAATTCAAACATACTAAAAGGAGATGCCGACGCCATGTGGTCTTTGAGGACCGGCTGTATCTTTTCACACCTCCGGTGTCACCCAAATTACAATGAGGTTCCCCTTTGGGTCTGGTTCCTCTCAAGGTTTCTTCTTTTACCATCCAAGGGAGTTTTTCCTTGCCACAGTCCCCTGAGTCACCTCAGACTTACTCATTGGGGATAAATACAAACACATTTAAATATATCTAATATTAATCTTGAATTTTTGTATTATGTTAAACTTTATTTTAAGCTTTTGTTTTATGTTTATGTTCTGTAAAGCTGCTTTGAGACAATGTCAATTGTTAAAAGCGCTATACAAATAAATGCGAATGAAACTGAAATAGAAAAACAAGACTTTAAGTTCTATTTATATAACCCAACTAAAATTTGGTTACCCATGCATGATTGCTTGAGGTCATGTAAAGTCTATTTCCTCTAACACATTGCACTGACAAGTCTCAGCCCCATTCACCTGGAATAAGTTCACCTATAGCAGTCCTTCTCATGGTATAATATTATTCATATGAACATATTTTAAAGTAACTTACAAACTATTATTACTATTAAAAGTCCTTTCAACTGTAGGATTTCACATAAATCATTTAATGGTTCTCCCTGAAAAAACTACTGAAAAACTCCTGACATGTTTTCTAGATATAATCTACCATGTATTGAAATCAAGAATCTCAATCTTAATCCAAGCATATACACTCAATGTCCACTTTAATAGGAACACCTGCACATTCATGCAGCTCTAATCAGCTAATCATGTGGCATATACATGATATACATGCTCTCATGCAGTCATAGGATTTGAAATTACAGCCACTTATTCAAAAACTCCTAACTGTTACTACTTAATTACTATTTTCAGATAATTATAGCAGCATGTAGCAGTATATATAGTTACCATTACAATCATTTTTATAGGCTTTACTCAAGCTCAGAGGCCTTAGGTAATACAGGTGTAATGCTTAGGTCTTTGTACAGTCATGTTTTGTCCGTTATAATTATTATACAGTTCAACTGCAGTTATTTGTTACACCTAACCTTGTATACTGTCTCAAATACAGCTCCATATTTAACACCATGCCACCGTTGTTGTACCTTAGCTGCCCCCTGTTCAGGGTCACCACAGTGGATCATCTGATCTGCACATTTTGATTTCTGGCACAGGTTTTATGATGCAACCCTCTCTACCATTCCAGCGCCAGGATTGGAAAGGCACCAAAATTTAGCTGGGTTTGCTCCTTGCCCAGTGAGAGCACAAGATCCTGTCACTAGACCACCAGACAAATACCCTTCCAACA
This sequence comes from Tachysurus vachellii, assembly GCF_030014155.1. Lineage (NCBI taxonomy): Eukaryota > Metazoa > Chordata > Actinopteri > Siluriformes > Bagridae > Tachysurus > Tachysurus vachellii. The sequence goes on from NC_083469.1 coordinate 18,221,925, forward strand.
CCATTTACACCAGCAATAAATATACAGAAATTTGTACACCTGCAAAATCCTCTTATATGGATGGTGTAGAATGGATGCTAGTGAGTCCAGGTTGGTATGGATAAGAGTTGGCTAAATATTAAAAGAAATCAATTCACAGACTAATATATACTTGAGCATGTTGTCCTTACTTACTCCTTTTGTGGTACGTAATAACAGCTGTTCGCTATCCTGGAGTCAGCTGATACCAAAACTGTGTAAGCAATAAGCTTCTTTCTTTTCTGTTTATTCATTTATCACAAAAGCCTCTTGTTTTTTGTGCCCAAAGGCTCAAATTCTATTCTTCTTAAAGGACAAGCTCCAGTTTTTTCGATCTTGAGCAAATCTCTTATTTCTCCACACTTTTCCATCACTTTGATAGAAGTTTGTCTTTTTTTTCCTAGAACCTCAGAACTTTTGTGGCTCATCTCATCTCACATCATATTTATCGTTTAAAACCCAATCGTCTTCAGTGTAGAGCAAATAGACAAGAATTGGTTGTTCCAGTACGTTCAGATTTGTCAATATAAAAATAAGGTATATACACACACTGCCCACATAAGGAACACCTGTTCCAATCCTCTTGATATATTTATGGCGATAAATTGTTGGCCTGACTGTTGTAATTAATTGGTTTATCACCGCAGTCACTCGGTGCAGAAAAAGGTCTTTGTTCGTCTAATTTCAAATATACTCATATACTTACTGTTGAGTTCGATAATGGTTGTTGTTACACAACCTGAGGAATTTTATTTTCGTTTCAACGGCTCAGCAGTCATTGTTAATCTATTCGTTGGCACCAATAAATGTAACTTTGTAATCATGGCAACATGAATAATATGGGCCCCATCAGAGCAAAAGAAGAATGTCCGCATGGCCGAGAATGGACGTGGAGTACTGTATATCTGTGTCTAGTTGTAACAATGCAACAGGTGGTGCAACAAGGGTATACATTTAATCACAAGGTGTGGCATAGTGGTTATTTACTGGTTTATCGGCAAAATTCTTGGCTCACACCAATTAGATCTCTCTCAACAGTAGGAACAACTGCTCTGAATATAAACTTATGGTCTTTGATATGATAAGTATGTTAGAAAGAGCCTGCAAAGATGTCTGAACATTTAAGAGATTTAAAAAAAAAAATTTAAATGTATTTTTTTTAAAAAAAGAAAATGTTATTTAACATTTGCTTTCAAAAGGCCATTTAAACTCAAGCTCGCCTTTACCACTATAGTGTCACCTTTATCAAACAGTCATCAATCTCTATTTAAGTTTCAGATGTGGCTTTACCAAACATGGCTAGGACTTTGCAGTCATAACTTATAACATTCTCACAAAAAGCAGAAAAAATTTCTTACAGCTCCCTGGAAATAATATATTGAATGCTGTTCCATCTATCAATTCATATCCGCCAACACAACAGCATGAAAAAGCTCTGCTGTCAGACTGAACTGCCCAATGGGGGGTAGATTAACAAATGCAAAAATCATATAAGGAATAACAATAAGAATACAATTTTTATGATTATTACTGTACCAGTAATTGTTGCTTACGCAGTTTTACATGATATATTAGTCTGTAATAATCTGTGAATAAGTGACTCAGGAAGCAAAATGAAAAAAGAATGTGAAATGCAAACGCTTGCGACAATGTGATTATTTCTTAATTCATATTTACCGGAGATAATGACATATTAGAAATGCAGCTTCCACCCAGGGTGAGAAAGCACAAACATCTGCTGTGATCAGAGCCAATTGAGAATTTGACTTTGATTAATTCGAGAAGGTGAATTCTGAGCAACTGCGATAGTGAGGCCATAGTTAATGTGTCAGACAAACAAGTTCAGAGATGAAACTGCAGAATGATCTCTACTTAATGTCATCAGGAAGAGATGAGATCTGAATGACTTTAAGCTTTCATGTAATGCACAATAAAGTTTCTCTCACATGTGCGGTGTAATTGAATAGAGTATTATTAAGTGATCACGTCTAGAGTTATTTAAGAAACACCACAACCAACCCGTAATACACAGCTTTACATTTTAGGTCTGTTTGAACAAAAGCTCTTAATTACAGTACTTTCTAACCTTTCCATGTGAATTAATTTTACTATTTTTTCTTAATATTATTATTGTCAATACATGAATATAATAACTATTATTATTATTATTATTATTATTATTATTATTATTTAATTTGTTGCATGAGAGTTATATATTTTGTTTTTATTATGCAGAAAAGTAAGCCTACATGGGACACCAGTGTGTCAGAGGGCAACATGCACACACATTCACAACTTGGAGCAATTTAGCACAGTTGGAAGAAACCAGAGACCCCAGAGAAAACCCAGATCTGGAGGTAATAACAACCTGAGTTTAGGATCAAACCCAGGACCCTGTAACTAAAAGGCACCAGTATACTGACATGGTTGTATTACATCTGCATGCAGATCCGAGTAACCGGTGCCGCAGATTAACTGTGGTCTTCTGTAAGATTTAAACACAATGCAGTTGTAGCAGGTGAACCAGCTAATGCTATCCAGCTAAATAAAATACAAGGTAGGGTCGAAGGAGAGAAGAGCAATTTTCTTGAGCAAGCTGAACCAAAGCTCATCAAATTCAAAATAGTCTTCTCTGTTTTGATCCATGTGACTTGGTGTTAAATCAGGCCAGGTTTTTGGCTTATCCTCTTTCAGAAACAAGGATTCGAGACATACAGTATCTGTGCTGGTATGTGTCATGTGTGTGTCAAATTTCCCACTAATTTGAACATAATGCTCAGGAAAATAATGTTTTAGAGTGTATCAACCCCCTACCCTGGGATCAATGATGCTTTTGCTTTTATTTTTAACCACAAAATGCTGCACCCTGTAGATTTAATGTTGCAAAATGATATCAAGGATAGGACAGAAATCAGAGTAACAATGGCATTTCTTAAAACTCAAGAGCATAGTTTTGGATAGCTGGGCCAAATTATACTGTAGTTACAACTATTTGGCTTGTGTACAGGTTACACATTCAAATGATAAATCATTTATATACCCTGTAGCCTGCTCCAGTGTCCAGACATGTCAACAAAATTATCCCCAAAATCCCCAAACCCAATTTTATTTTATTTATTTATATTCTATGTAATGCAGCGAAAAAATCTTAGAGAACCAACAATGCAAACGTAATTTATTAAACCATTTATAGCTTAACTGAACTGCAAATATATTTAAATTTGTCACGCTCACAATCTCATTACAACATACTTTATGTTGTACTGAATTTTGATTGGTCAATTTTTTAGTTGCGCCTTTAATATATTTTTTTTAATCTTAATTTTGCCACTATAAGAATTGGACAGGGACAATGGATGAAAATTAGCCTATCGGGCTCTCTCTTCATTAATAAGCGTTGTCCCTCTTAAATAAACTAATAAATAAAAGTAAAGAAAATGCGGGTACTCTGGTTTCCTCCCCCGGTCCAAAGACATGCATGGAAGGTTGATTGGCATCTCTGGAAAATTGTCCGTAGGGTGTGATTGCGTGAGTGAATGAGTGTGTGTGTGTGTGCCCTGCGATGGGTTGGCACTCCGTCCAGGGTGTATCCTGCCTTGATGCCCGATGACGCCTGAGATAGGCACAGGCTCCCCGTGACCCGAGGTAGTTCGGATAAGCGGTAGAAAATGAATGAATGAATGAATAAAGAAAATGCCTTAAAACTACAAACCGTTTCCAAACAAGCAGGGATAATGATGCAGACGCTAGAAGGCTTCCTGTTTGCGGGAAGCAAATAGTCTTCAGCACACCAGGGAGTTTTATAACAAAGCCCTTATCAGTCACTTAGTGCTGGCTTTATTGAAAAGCAATTAAAAAAAATTCCAATGCAAACAGAACCAGTGTACATACACCACCTTTTATACACAAGCATTCTTCTATGAAAGACTACTTTTATTTCTAACAAGGCATTCAAACTTGATAGCGTAATCCATATATATTAGTCCGTAACTGCAATTTATATTTACATTTACAGCATTTTGCAGACACTCTTATCCAGAGTGACTTACATTTTATTTCAGTTTATACACCTGAGCAATCGATGGTTAAGGGCCTTGCTCAGGGGCCCTGCAGTGGCAACTTGGTGGACCTAGGATTTGAACCAATGAACTTCCGATCAGTAGTCGAACACCTTCCCCTTAAGTCGAATAATTTATATTATTTGAAGCCAAACATTCAAGGTTTACATTAGTTTGTCCCCTTATGCGATCGTGAGGGAATGAGGAATATCATGAGGGTGGCCCACACACTCAGCTGGGATGTCCACAATGACAAATCCACAATTTAAAGTCTTCTAGTCATTTATTTTCTAATCTATTGCACAACAGGCACCAAACACATATATGCAAAATATTAAATACAAGTTAGAACGCTAACATTAGATTCACTAAGCCGCCGGCCCACAGGGAATTCTACTGTTTCTCCAGATTAGCCGGTTCAACATCACGCAGAACTGTGAATACGACAAAAACAGTATTTTCCGAAACTACAGGATTTTTATATACACTAAATATTTTATGCAAATGCTCCAATGCTCGAGCTCACATCAGTGCTGCATGGGACATGGTTGGCTAGTGGTTAAGGTGTTGGGTTACTGAACAGAATGTCATGAGTTCGAATCCCAGATCCACCAAAGCGCCACTGCTGGGTCCCTGATCAAGGCCCTTAACCCTTAATTGCTCAGTTGTATAAATTGAAATAAAAATGTAAGTCACTCTGGATAAAGGTGTCTGCTAAATGCATGGTTATAGGAACTGAGAGTCAACTTTGAAAAAATATTTCATGTTTTAAACTCTTTTCTAAACTCCATTTACAAGAAACACAAGTGAGTGTATCACTGTATCAGTGAGTGTGTCATCTATAATCACTTATTCGTGTATTTTCCAGCTAGTCATTAACACTTTATAGTACATATAAAAAAAACACTACTTTCATTCCACATTAAAATGTCCTCAGAAAAGCGTCCCTATTAAGACGTTTTATTATGCAAATTATATGCAAATTATATGCAAATTAGACTATGACAAAAAATTTTCAAGGTTTCTTCCCCAGTATAGAGAAAGTAAATATAGCGTATATAGATAAAAGTGAGAAAAGAGAGAGGAGAGAAAAAAAACTCATTTTGTACTTACTCTTTTTTTTTTTTTAAACCGAAAGTTGACTGTTTTTCGAGGCTTGGAGACGCTGAGTTTTGACTCGTCTCACCTGGCGCAGGTAAAGCAGCTTGAGTTATGCACGTTATTTACTTCCGATATACCTGTCAAACCTGCTGCCCTGGTCATAAAGGACCCCAGTCACAGTACACTATAGAGAATATATATATGTATAGCTCTCTAAAACTCTTCAAAAAGCCAAATTAAGTTGATACAGTTATTTATTTTTTTACAGCAAAGAATAGTCTAAATGTATGTTGACAGTTTTGGATCAGGCACAGACTGGACAAAACCGGAAAACAATGACGTCGGCTGAATGAGGACCCAGAGCGCGTTGCTATGGAAGCAGCACCTGCGCAGAGGTGATACCTTACTAAAAGGGTGCTAGGATGAGCGACAGACAGACAGACAGACTGACAGATAGACAGACAGACAGGCAGGCAGGCAGGCAGATAGATAGATAGATAGATAGATAGATAGATAGATAGATAGATAGATAGATAGATAGGCAGACAGACAGGCAGACAGACAGACAGACAGACAGACAGACAGACAGACAGATAGATAGATAGATAGATAGATAGATAGATAGATAGATAGATAGATAGGCAGACAGACAGGCAGACAGACAGACAGACAGACAGACAGACAGACAGACAGATAGATAGATAGATAGATAGATAGATAGATAGATAGATAGATAGATAGATAGATAGATAGATAGATAGATAGATAGGCAATTGTGCATAAAGACTATTAGGCAGAATGTACAGTAAGATACATAGAAATATAGATATAGATATTGCAGACGTATGTAAGGCTGGATGTGATTATTTATATATATAAAGAAATTTTTATTTATGGTCAGACATGAAGATCCTGTGTAGCCTGTCAGCTGCATGGACTGTAATAGCAATGTGCTTATATATATTTTTTATATATAATTTTTTTTAATATTATTTATTTAATTATTTATTTAATTATTTATTTATTTATTTATTTAAAATAATCAGATTGCAATCGAATTATGTTTAACTTAGATTTGCTGTGAAACAAGATTAACTCTAATTCTTTATCTATTCGGTATTGTTATTCATTGCAGTGAACAGCTTTTGCTCTAAATGACTATTTCTCAGAACATTGAAAAAGAATATATTATATAATTAATTCTCAGAAATAAACACTTTTTTACGCAAACAAACTTCCGCATAGATCAGATTTGGGATCAAGAATATTCATCTAATTTTTTATTAATTACCTGAGAGCTTTAATACATTTTAAAAAGAAGAGCAAGGATAACCAACTTAGTGGCAACTTGATAAATAGAAGATAACCAGTAGTTAAAGGTCACTCTCTAATTTAACACAACCTTTTATAATGCTCTTCATTAGGTCGGTCCTGTCCGATAGATATTGCTGTTATCTTTCATATGGCGTGTTTCATCTATCCAGGAGAGGGCATTATGTGATTCCAGCATGCAGTTATTCAGGACAGCTTCTTGCCATTTAAGAAATCATGAAGGATCCAAATGGCAGGATTTTCTTTTAATCTCTCCGTTGTCTGAGGTTACATCAATGTTGTCCACTGAGAACATTGTGTAAAAGTGTGTCTTCGCCCCACTGTCTTGCCAAACAAAGCTCAGATGTTAGCTCAGATGGTAACTGTATAGTGCAAATTAATTTAATTGTGCAAAAACATGACAGAAACACAGTAAAAAAAAACTTGTTTATGCGTATGCGTAGATCTTAAGTTACAGCTTGAATACAACAAACCGTACGTTTTATATTTCTCTTTGGTGTCCTGGTTGTGAAATATTTTTTTCTCAAAAAGAAAAAAAAAACAAGAAAAAAAACAAGAAGAAGAAGTCTTTTGATTAAAAAGTATTGTATTTCTTTTAGTGAACAGGTACAACCAAGGTTCAATCTTAGAATATCTATTGTTAGTTTTATTAATCTTAGTATCCTTACTAGTATTAGGATAGAAAAAATATTTAAATGTATTGCTCATGGAGCACCATACAAAACATCACAGGCTAAATCAAAATATCTATAAACATATGAAAGTATTTTTAAGTTATTAATTCCATTTATTAATTTCTAATATCTACTTTGTCATGGGGGGGGCACGGTGGCTTAGTGGTTAGCACGTTCGCCTCACACCTCCAGGGTTGGGGGTTCGATTCCCGCCTCCGCCTTGTGTGTGTGGAGTTTGCATGTTCTCCCCGTGCCTCGGGGGTTTCCTCCGGGTACTCCGGTTTCCTCCCCCGGTCCAAAGACATGCATGGTAGGTTGATTGGCATCTCTCGAAAATTGTCCGTAGTGTGTGATTGTGTGAGTGAATAAGAGTGTGTGTGTGCCCTGCGATGGGTTGGCACTCCGTCCGGGGTGTATCCTGCCTTGATGCCCGATGACGCCTGAGATAGGCACAGGCTCCCCGTGACCCGAGGTATTTCGGATAAGCGGTAGAAAATGAATGAATGAATGAATACTTTGTCATGGTGGATAACACTGGGGGTGAGGAATGATACTTCAGGGTAACAATTGAAGGGTAACATGCGCACATACATTCACACACTCATTCTGACCTACAGACAATGTTGGGAGTTTTCATGATTTCATTGTTTGCAGGAAAATTTGGTAATGAGAAAACTGTCTTGAGGACCAGAAAGAGCACTGACCACAACAACCACCATGCTTCACCATGAATATTGTGTTCTTTGGGTGTCTTGTTTTAGTGCAAAAGTCCTACCATGGACTCGTCTTGCCACATGGTTTGGCAAGATTTTTATTTTTATCATATATTTATATTTTATATTTTATTAAGGGCTTCATTCTAACCTCAGACAAGTGAAGAAAAAGACATTATTGTTGTCCACATGGACTGACCAGCACTTGCAAGATACTCCTACATTTTCTTTAATTTGGGATGTTTTTATGCCTGTAATCTTTTCATTTAAAGTTGGAAATACACAAAGGTTTTGAAGAAATATTTAAGAGAAAGGAAGTATATCTTCAATCTTTTCTTTAAGATTTTGCACTATTTCTTGGTCACTATTTAGGAACACATTTTCCTTATGCTTAATCTCTTCTACTGAAGCATATATTGTAAACAGATGACACTGATAGATTTGATCTAAAATGGATCATGAGGTTTTGCAATAAACATTTGGAGTCCAGATCTATAATCAGGGACATGCTGAATGCTAAAAACTTTTCACTCAAGTTGCCAGTAATATAATTTGCAATTAAAATTGTTGTATTTAATTAGAAATGATTAAAGTGATCCCGATGTGAGACATTTAATATTGAGTGTCCAATAGATGGCAGAAAGCTGTATTCCCTACCACATCAATCCGTTCAATCACCCGCTCTGTATAATTATTGTCCTTGTCGCTATTAGAAAGAAATCTTTCTCTCCTTTTAAAAGTATCTTCTAGTGTGTGTTGCTTTAGTGCCGCCTTTGGCTGAGTGTCCTGAGAGAACATGTTGTATTTAAGTCACACTATCTAATTTGTGGTATTGTATGCAGCTCGGTTGCTATCGCCACACCAAATGCTCGCAGTGCAGACAGAGAGACTGTTGGATTGCTTTCTTTTTCCTAGTTTAAATATTTCCACAATGCAGACATTGAATCCTACCAGAAAATTATTTTTTTGTCATTATTGTCAACTGCCTTAACATGCTCTGATACCAATCTTTGAGATTGTGACATCACTACCTTCACCATCCTACTTCTAAAGTGTTTGTCTTGTCAGTCGGTCCATTTTAAAGGTACATCTTGTTCTTATTAATGTCACTATAGTGCTCCATTTTTTCCACTTGATGATATGACTTTCACGTGATCCAAATGTACATCTAATTCATGTTTTAGAAGTTTTTTGTTTCACATTTAATTTGGGGTTAATCTGAATCTTTTAATAAATGAGAGATTTTTAATAATTTATGTTGAACATGAGTTTGAATGTGGTGAATTCTAAAAAACAGTCATAATAAAAAGTTGTCCACACTTATGCAACCAGGTTATTGCAAGTTATTTTCCTTTAAACATTTTTAACATGAAATTTGTTGTTTTTACATTTAAGGTGGAAAAAATCTGACATGACTTTCTTGGTTGTCTTTCATTTTTGGTCTTTTTTTCTTTTTTTTCTTTCTATTAAAAAGAACAGGTTTGTGAAGATTATTTATTTCAGCTATATAAACAAATAATGGCAGTGCAAGACATAAAAACATGCTACAAGACTCTTTTCAGTCCTGGCACCAAAGTGTTGGAATGAATTTTCCATCACTGCCAAAACTACTGAGTCATTAACAAAGACTGATGACCCATTATGGTATTCTAATCGGTGACCTATTTGTATTAGAATGAGGACATGTTTATTGTTAGAGACTGCAAACACATTTGTACGTCATTAATAAACGTGAAATGCTTTAAATATAATTATCCCTCGAGGGAAAGCCTTAAATAGTCTGTTGTAGCATACGTCAGTGTGTTTACAAAACAAAATTTTAGCAATTCTTCTGAAAGTATACAAAGTACACTTTTTCTACTGGTGTTTATACACTTGTCATGTATTTATTTATTTATTTGTTTGTTTGTTTGTTTTGTTTATTTGTTTATTTATTTATTTTTCTGCTGTTTTTTTCCCTGACATTTTGCCATCTCTCATACAGTACGGTTAAGAAACTCGACTAGACTGGATTTTCTTGTGCGCTCTGGCAATGACCTAAAAACGAAGTAGTCTTGGTGAGGGAACACACACACAAACATGCACGGTAACGCAAGCACACACTCCAAACATGAATCATGCGTATGAGTCATCTGATGAAGTTGTACAGACGTCAGGTTCCTATTTCCTCAAGGAGGCTCTGAAGCCCTTGGCTCATAGAATGCAGTAGCAGCTCTCGCCTCCCCGGTCTGGAAGCCAAGAGAAAGACGCACTCACTGCTCCCATTAGGGTTGTATACTACAAACTCCCCAGATGTCAATTATACACACCCAACTATGTAAAAAATTTAACAAGTGTCTCCTCCTTCCTACATACAGCAGTGTTTTCAAGCCTCGAAAGAGACATCTGGGGAAAATGTAAACAAACTGAAGTACTGTACTTAAATTTTTTATGCATATTAGAACTAAACTAAATCGCAAACCCAGACTTTTCTATTACTATTTTTTAAAAGCCTGTTCAGCATCAACTGCGATCCAATGAAAAATTAAGTTGGTGGGATTTTACATAGTTTTTGTTTTTTTAAAAAACAAGGACAATTTCTAGGGATGACATGAGTGACTACTGCTGCTTCACATGTATTGCTATTTGGTATACAGTATTTAGTTACATATTTTGTTATTAACACCTTATAGAGATGTGTGAAGAAGGATTACTGAAAAATCTGGGGATTTTTTTTTTTTTTTCATTTAAAGAAATACACAAAGGTTTTAAAGAAATGTTTAAGAGAAACGAAGTATATCTTCAATCTTTTCTTTAAGATTTAGCACTATTTCTTGGTCACTTTTTAGGGACACATATCCCTTACGCCTAATCTCTTCTACTGAAGCATATAAACAGATGACACTGATAGATTTGATCTATTTCAACTGTAAAAGTTTGCTATAATAATGCCAAAATGGTAAACTGCACAAAGTACAGCTTTGTTCTTCCTTCCATAACTATTCATTCATTCATTCATCTTCTACCGCTTATCCGAACTACCTCGGGTCACGGGGAGCCTGTGCCTATCTCAGGCGTCATCGGGCATCAAGGCAGGATTCACCCTGGACGGAGTGCCAACCCATCGCAGGGCACACACACACACTCATTCACTCACGCAATCACACACTAGGGACAATTTTCCAGAGATGCCAATCAACCTACCATGCATGTCTTTGGACCGGGGGAGGAAACCGGAGTACCCGGAGGAAACCGGAGTACCCGGAGGAAACCCCCGAGGCACGGGGAGAACATGCAAACTCCACACACACAAGGCGGAGTTGGGAATCGAACCCCGACCCTGGAGGTGTGAGGCGAACGTGCTAACCACTAAGCCACCGTGCCCCCTAATTTGCAATTAAAATTGTTGTATTTAATTAGAAATGAATGCATGAAAAATAGAAGCATTCTCACTAGCCAACTCAGAGATTTATATAGCACTTATACATATTACTGACAGTTAAAGATGTCATTAAAATATAATTACAGCAAAGTCAAAATTATACCAAAATTTACACTGCCCTGTTATTATCAGCTGTTTAAAGTTTGTATATACTATTGTATTACTGTTGGATTTTTAATGTAAAACCTTTAAAATGCAGCCTTGGCATTAGAAATAGTTTTATTTCTAAAGATGATTTTATTATTTTATATTTTCTTTGTCTATTTCAGCTGAGTTTAAACTTGCATCAGGTTTATTCCCTTTATCTGCTATTTGTACACTGCTCAATAAAATTAAGGGAACACTTAAATCACAGAATGGATCGAGAAGAACAAAATATACAAGCTGAAAATTTTTAAATATATTGTGTAATTCTTAAAAACAAAATGATGTGACAGGGTCAGTGGAAACCAAAATCATCCACCCACTGAGGGCTAGAATGAAAATCACACCAAAAATCTCATAATGAATCTTGTATATAAGTGTGTATAACCCTCACGTGCCTGTATGCACTCCTGACAATGTCTAGGCATGCTCCTGATGAGATGGTGAATGGTGTCCTGGGGATCTTCTCCGAGACCTGGATCAGGATATCAATGAGCTACTAGACAGTCTGTGGTGGCACTTGGTGACTTCGGAAGCTCCGCTACAATTCTCAATTGGATTTAGATCTGTGGCCACTCAATGGCACCAATACCTTTGTCATCTAGAAACAGCCTACACACTCTGGCCACATGAGGTCAGGCACTGTCATGCACCAAATTGTGCTAATTTCTGGTTAAATACATGGTTGTTATATTCATAGAAGGGGTTATAGGGATATCTGATATACTTTATATATTCAATGGCGTATTAACTTAGCAAGAGGCTCTTGTCCCTGTAGGGCAGGACAGTCCATTATCAAGAATATCTACTCCTACCCTGATTAGTCACACCTGGATTATTTAATTACTTAGAAGCGTAATTAATGTATTGTGTCACAGTAATTAACGTACCGTGCTTTAGAGCCAGTAAAATCAAAAACTAGGTGGAGTCTAAAATGTACCTTCTTCTCACCACCTCCATTGTGTGTCCCAGATCAAACACTCTATCTCATAAATATAACTCTTCAGTGCTTCCATCAGTAGTTTGGGACGGATGATAATATAACTGTGTCCTTTAGGACACCAGGCAGGGTTCTCCTTGGAGGAGTTGTTTAGCCTGGAATTTTAGGGATAAAGAAACAGGGATAAAGTATATACAGTACCAAATAATATTACTATATTGTATAATGTATTATTGTATAATGTATAAATAAAAATATTTATCAATACATATAAATATTATTATAATTTTTGTAGGGTCATGATGTTATTTAGAATTTGTCAGTATCTACATTTAACCTTGCCATTATTAATAACGTTAATAAAATATGTTTACATACAGTTATGAATTTTTAACAGTTCTTCTGAAATTCTTGAATAATGTGAATTACATTTAACAATTACATTTAAGACAAGTAACTGAGATTTTTGCATCTTTATTCATCTTGTCTTAATCCTGTTTTGCAGAATAATGGTCAATAAAAATGTAGTACTGTTCATAATCAACCATAGAATATATGTAATATGTTCAGACTGTCATTTTTTTAGGGAGAGTTCAAACATGAAATATTCCCTCTATCTTGAGATCATGGTGTTAAGGGTATAGTTCAGGAAACTGTGAGGCTATTCCAGCAGAAGAGCATGGGAGTATTCTGGGGTACCATTCACCAAGGCTAAACCTATACTTGTTTGTGTTTATGGTGTGGAATTAAAATTCTGGCTTATATATCAAGCTCAGGTACTTAAATGACGATGGAGGATTTAGTTTTCATCAATTAACCAAACGTAGAAACCAGTAGGATATTGTCCAAATTTCCACTTGTCCAAGCACTGCTTTAGGCATATTTCCAAAATTCCAATTTTTAAAAAAAGGAGTTTTTTAGGAAATCATTTGGTAAGCAGCTTTATGCCACAAGTCCACCTTTTCATTAATGGCACATCTGCATACCCAAAAACCCAGAGGCCACTCAATAATGGTCTAGTCAAACCCTCAACACTCTTTACTTCCTCAAGTTCATAACCCACCAAAATGTGGAGCCAAACTAGACGATCCTAGAGAGGACTGTTAACAGGCTTTCCACCTGGGAAATGAGTGTATTTAATCCATTTATTAGCAAAGATTAGGGTAGATTTACTAAGTGCCTGTCAATGGAATTCATCTTGAATTTTTAACATTAAATATTTAATTCTTATCCATTACGTACAATAAACTGTGGAAATGTTTGTGTTCAAGTTACTCTGCAATGGACTAGCATCCTATCCATGCTGTGTCCTTACTTTTATCCTGCGTTCCACAGATTCACCTTGATTCACCACTATTCAGATCACGATAATGCTGCTACTATATAATCCAATGAAGGAATAAATGAGTTAACACCATGTAGAAGTTGGTAAGCATTACAGATGCCATGAAAGTTAATAAGCAGATCAGAATTTTTATAATTCAGTTTATTTTAATGTAATATCTGTAAATATTTTCCTGATTCCTAAACTGAAATTTTGTTGGATGGAAATGTTGACCGTATTTGACATCATTAACCTTGAGATTAAAGATTCTGTATAACCCAGTGAAGATTTTAGCAGTCACTACTATGCTGTTTTATAATTTATAAACCTTTGAACATTCTCAGATCATGTGTTGAGGCCCTTAGCTGAGTTAATGAGCTTATGGAGTTCTTTGAATGCTTCATGTCACTTTGAGGAGAATAAATGTTCTCCACAAGGTGGATGACTAGTGTGAGAAAAGTCAAATGAGAGGAAGCACAGAATGTTTTAAGCTGAGAATGTCATTTTGAGGAATGTTGTGTCTAGATAAAGACCAATGTAAAGATTAAATGTTAAATATTAACTTTTTTTTTTTGGCTACACTCAAGCTCAGGGAAAAAAAAGTGTCCTCACAGTACTATGGTGCTCAGGCAGTAAGACCACTGTGGCAGCACAAGTTTAGGCTACTTTATGGATTTTATAGGTACATGAATAAATATTACAGGGATTTTTCCACTTTACTACCATGAGCACATTACATTCTGCCACTGAAAGTAACCGATGTAATTAAATATTGCACTGGTTAAAGGACATGCCCAAATATATATTTTACACCAGGCATTGCTCCCCAAATTTTACACAATTTTGTGGCCTATGAAGTAATGGCACATGATCTTTAATCTACTTTTTAAAGAATTGAATATTATACAGTATGTATCATCAAGACTAAAAAATGTGATTCCAAAATTATGCTCTGTTTATATGTGCAGAGATTCTTATAGTTTCTTTCAATGCTTTCAATCCATCATTTTATATATAAAATAGCTGTGCACACCCTTTACAAGCAATGCTCTGAAAATTATAGACTAAAAAGTTAGGGCTGTCTATTAAAAGGTACAATGTGTCACTCATCCTCTGAGTCAAATACAAAAGCAGATAGTACACAAAAGTCAGAATAATACCTTACCACAATACAATAAACAAACCCCTGAACAGAGTTTTAGGTTGATGGTATCCTGAGTCTGTAACCTAGTGAACCTGTGTTAATGTGTTCATCGATAGAGACTTAAAAGCACTTTTGTAGGTCACTCTGGATAAGGACGTCTGCCAAATGCTGTAAACGTAAATCTAAATCATTTTATTTGACAAAAAAAGGTAGCTGTAGTGAATTCTTAAACAGTTTTCAGAAAAAGCTCTGCATAAAACTTTGCAGGCTTTTTAATTAAGTGTTCACTGGGGTAAATTTACTCACTAGCCCTACCCACTGGGCAAAAAATGCACTGAGCAACTTTGAAGGGACTATCCATGAAAAATGTCATATTTGAATATGTACTAATATGCATTGAGAAGTTTGAGGGAAATGTTTAGCCTACTGTTTAAGTGTAATGTTGGAGTGTTGTAGTGACTTGATATATTGGTTTATTTTCACTAAGTTATTGGCTTCCTACATTAGCTTCAATGTCATTCCAGTACTTGTGGTGCCAGTGGGAATTAGGAATTGTGAAATATTTCTATGCAAAGACGTTGATGCAGCAGCCATTATTCCATCTAGCTCTCTCACCTCTTCATCTATATCTATATCTTCATCAATCTATGCGTGAACGTTTAGGGATCCAAAGCTTCGACTGTCATCTCGTAGGTTGTTAAATAGCTGAGTCCAGTCTTTTCTATAACTCTCCACAACTGAATGCACTGATTTCTAGAACTTTTAATCCAACCATTTGCTGTCTCCATTTTTTCTCGTTGGGATCTCTCATTAATATGACACTAAACCTCACTGAAAAATGGTGAACAAGAAAAGAAGCTCTTGGTTTGTGGTTTTTAGATTCTAAAAGATTTGCCTCAGGTTTCCAGTTTCCTCAGGTCTGCTGTTATCATGTAAAAGATAAATACATGTTAAAAAATAATTCATTTAAATTGGTTCCTAATTCTTTGGGCTTTGGACATTCTTATACTATATAATATACAGTTTTCTCTCACAGTTTTCTCTCCCAGACATAATTAAGTAGGTTAAATATAACTGTGAAACATGGTTATTATTTTCCAACGGTCATCTGTCAATCAGTGTGATACACTATATTTCTATGATACTCTGTGGTTTCCATAAAGTTGAAAGCAGAGAGATGTACAAATGTCATAGTACACTGCAATATTAAGATTTCCATTCACTAGATCTAAGGGGCCCAAACATGTTCCAGCATGACAATGTCCCTGTGCACAAAGTGAGAACATGGTTTGCCAATGATGGAGTGGAAGAACTTGAGTGTCCTGCACAGAGCAATGACTCAACTTAAAACCTTCGGGATGAACCTTAGGCCTCTTAACCAGACATCTGTACTTGTCCTCATTAATCACATGAATGAGCAAATTTCCAAAGCCATGCTCCAAATATCTAGTGGAAAGGATTTTCAGAACAATGGAGATTATTGTAACAGCAAAAGAGGACTAAATTGCGATAGGGATGTTCAAAAAGCACATATACAGTAGACGTTATAGTCAAGTGTCCATAAACGTTTGGCCATGAAGTATACGTTATATATAAAACACTCACTGATTTACCCTCTTACTTTTATTTGGCTGCCACCCAAGACGATAGTCAGACCAGCTAAACCACAATGTTGGCAGCTAAATGTTGTGGGAGTTTCCCATGTGGAGGGAATGAGATTGCCTCCGTTGACAGATATTCTCCGCTAACACATGCACTTATATACATACCTTCAAATCACTAAATGGCACTGAAGACATGGTGGCGATTTGTTACATAAACTGCATTTCATTTAACTTCCAATTCAGTGCACATATTTGTATAGAATTTAATCTGTTCGCAGTGCAAGGAATTTCTTTTGCAAAAAAACACAAATCCAAGAGGTACTTTTTCCACATACAGTATCCACCTACATTTAGTCTACATTCCTAAATTAAACACATTAGCTGCGTGTCTGCTTTATTTATATTTACTCATTCATCACTGTTTACCTTCACACGCGATAATTCTTTGATGTGCCTTCTCATGCATACAGTATACACCTGTTAGCAAATCTGACTGGTGGACTTAGTCGATAATGTGCTTAATTGCACGTTTGTTCTGAAGCGTTTTTCTCGGCTGACTTTTGATTGAATAATTTCTGTAAACTTGTTAGCGTGAGTACTACTGTGGCATGTCTGGGCACATTACATAGTATGTGTGTGGGTGCTATGGGCTAGGGGCCTAAAGTCTGCCAAAAGCAAACCATCTATTCAGAAGTTAAAGAGGAGAACATTTGAAACAAGTTTAGAGGTAGATACTCAATCAAATCAGAGGAGGAAATATGTTGGTTGGCCTGTGACCACTGATTAAATTTCCTCAGGCTGCTCTTGGCTTCATTACATTTTATGTCTGGCTGACATGAATCTAGTCACAAATAGCAATATTAGTCTAAAAACAAGTTTGAGTAAATAGAACGTTTGTTATGTGAGAAAAGTTTTGAAGTCTGAACAGAATCATGTGCTATTAATATGCACATATAGTTGTCTGCTATAAATCTTTGCTTTGTGTGTCACATGATCATTTATCACACAAATCATACTTTGTAATTGTGACTGTCTAGTATGAATCGTGATGGAACATTTATTTACTTATTTTTTTTGCATCCCCCTCTGGTCCTTGCAAAAACCACATTTTTATCTAAGCAATTTTACAAAATAACATTATATAACAAAGTTTTTATTTCAAGATAGATTTTATATATTTACAATATATACATATTGCACTCTAGCTGGGATGTGTAAATTTTTTACACCAGCAACTGACAATAACTTGAATATATAAATAGAGTATATAATTATATATAACATTCATATTCAGGGAGAATGCTGATATAATTTTTTCTTATACAAAAGCAAACTTCATCCCTAAACTCTCCAAGAATTGTCTTACAATTCATAATTCACCGATTTAACAGGTTTTGATTTTGTGTAGCAAAGGTGGTCAGACTAGAAGCTGTGTTAAATTACCGACCACAACTACTGAAAAACACAGTGAACAGCAACGGCGATGTTTGCATAAACGTAAATGTATTTGCAGTACACTGTACTGTCTACAGATTTTGGCAGTAGGATTATTTTTGTAAAACAGCATCTTCACTTGCACCATTCATGTTATCAAAAAGTTCAGTGATAACATTGATTTGTCAGTCAATAAGACATCCATGGTACTGTATGTAAAACTCTATGGAGGAGCATGATTAAAAAAAATGTGATGACAAATTATGCTTCAAGGTTTTCAAGGTGTTTTTTCCCCCTTGTTCTTTCCCAAGGCACTTTATTCTTGGTCCTCCTTTATTTCTTAAGCCTGTTGAAATCTGTGAAGAGACAATTTACATTTAATGAACCTGATTAAGATAGCTTTTGTAACTTGCTCAGACACACTAAATTTTTTATGAGCGCCGAAAAAAGAATTAAGTAAATGTAAATGTGATTTCATACTGGGAAAAATTTACCCCTTGTAACAAAAATAAATACTTACATAAGCTATTAATGGATTTAGTTTTTTTCTTTTTTAATCTGGTTTGATCATCTTAAACCAGCTTTATGAAATTTCATATCCATGTAGATTGTTTGTGAGTCTAGTAGGATACATTTGCTTTGCTTTAAGAATGCAGCAGTTAACAAGTGGTACACTGATAATCCGTGTGCCTGATAAGACAATAAATGTTTAACATGTCGATTTGTGCTCTGAGAAAACATTTCCTGACATGACACTGAAACGAACAAGAGTGTCGGTAATACACTGAATACTTTGAGTTAAAAATTTACCTTTAGCGACTATCCCTCTGAACACCGCTGACTCTCCGCTAACCTTCTGAGTAGCTGAGCACATCTTCTATAATCTACAGTGTGTACAGATTTAACATGAGCAACAATACGTAAGAGGCAAGTCTGGATTCGGATTTCATATACACTGAAACCCTAGAATTGCATTAGAATAACATTTTTACCACATACAGTAAACATGTTATACACATGCCACTGAGTATATAGAGGTTTTACATCAAAAAATTATTTAAACAGTATCAAATATTTGAAACTCTATATCTGCTTTAAAGATAAATAACATTCAAAATTTCTTCATATACACAGAATATTCAATATTTATTAATTACATGTTAATATCTGTAGGACAAGATCAGGAAAACTAACACAACTGTACTACAGCTGGATTTCTCTTGTATGAACTTCATAAATAAATGTCATGTAGGGCCATCCACTTACAGGCTGGTATTGTACAGTCCCTGGTGTTATGATATAATCTATAAAAGCGTTTGCTGCATTTCGGGCTAAAATAGAGAGGCCCTGAAACAAAAAGAACATGTCAAGCTGATGCTGGCACACAGTCAACAATTATATGCATACTTTCACTTCATAGACAGCAACACACATGAATGCCGGACTGTCGCTTACCTGTTAAATGTTTCAGGAACTTTTCTTTCTGCCGCAGATCTCTAGGAATGACGTCTGTCAAAAATCAACAAACAACTGTGAGTTATGTTACTATTATTGATAATAGTTTATGTATTAAAACAGTACTTCATTTTATAACTGTTTCGATACTTTTAAGAATGCCACCAAACAATACTGATTACTTGATGACATCTAGATATATAAATAATCGGAAATAAAATAAATAGATAAAATGTGTTTTTTTATCTCATGGTGATCAAAGTTAGAACAGGTGAACCTTAAGGGATTTGTGAAGAATAGCCTGAGGCACTGAAATTTTAGTGATACAAATTATTTAAATGATTTTCCCAGAGAGGGATGTGGAAGTATATTTATACCAACTGTTAGGAATAAAGTCTGTAAAGCTTCATATTCTCCAATTATCCATATGGCAGTGTCTCTGAACACACAGCATGTCAAACCTTGAAGCACATGGGTTACAACAGTAGAAGATGACATTGAGTTTTCACTCTTGTCAATAGGAGATGAAGCCGAGGTTTTAGCAATACTTGCTGCTCTTCACTGACAGAAGTGTTATTCAATACAGTCGTCTGCTGTTGGGGATCCACCTCAAGGTTTGGTGAGCTGTGTGTTCTAAAGTGCTTTTCTGATCACTACCTTCGTTAGAATGGTTATTTAAATTACCGTAGCCTTGCTAGCTCAAAGCACATTCATCATTCTCTTCTGACCTCTCCCCTGAACAAGGCAATTCCTCAGAACTGTCCCTCATTTGTCTACCAACAGTCATTATCACATTTTCCCTGCTCTGATGTTTGATGTGGACATTAACTGAAGCTCTTGACATGTTTGACTTTATCTATTGAACTGTTGCAACGTTAATGAATGATCGGATAAGTGAATTAATAAGCAGATGTACAGGTTTTCTAATAAAGTGGTCAGTGATGATATAGTGCATAATTATTGTACTGTTATGGGTGATGTGTAAAGAAATGTGATGGTGAAAGGTATGTGATATTCTTAGAAGATACAGGCATGGGTTGGAAAAGAAAAGATGTGAATATTTTGTTAATTTATTATAGGTATTATTAAATTACTCAATTTATTAACTGACTTTATCCAAACATCAGTAATGTAATTGCAAGTAAATATTGTAATGAATTGTAATCAATTGTAATCTGATAATATACTACAGGTTTTGAATCTAAGTGTACTGTATGTTAGCATTGTGCAATTGGATTGAGTTATAATAAGCTGAATTGCTTTAAGAAGATAAATATATGCTACAATCCTAAGAACATTTATTTACAATGGCATTTTTTCCTGTTTTCAGATGCCCTGGCCTCAACATTTAGGGCAGATTCAGAAAACGTACTGTTATATCTGATAGCGTAAAACATGATATGAAGCTTCTTTTTGTACAGTAATATTTTGCCTATTTATTTGCATGATAATAAAGCTCATTTTATTCCCGAGCTTTTCTGTAATAGACTTTATTAGAACCAAACTGACAATATTTATAGGCTTCATATTTCAGAGTTGAGGCTTAGATTAAACCCATATTCAAATCAGCCAATTTAGATGACAAAATAGGTTAATTATAACGCCTCATAATAATAATGATGATGAATAACAATAAAATCTGATAGTCATGGGTTTCCACCTCTGTAACAAAAAACAAAACAAAACAAAACAAACTCTGATAGTCATGGGTTTCCACCTCTGTAACAAAACAAAAAAACAAAACAAAACAAAATAAACTCTGATAGTGATGGGTTTCCACCTCTGTAACAAAAACAAAACAAAACAAAACAAACAAAACAAAACAAAATAAACTCTGATAGTGATGGGTTTCCACCTCTGTAACAAAAACAAAACAAAACAAACAAAACAAACTCTGATAGTGATGGGTTTCCACCTCTGTAACAAAAACGAAACAAAACAAACAAAACAAAACAAACTCTGATAGTGATGGGTTTCCACCTCTGTAACAAAACAAAAAACAAAACAAAACAAAACAAAGTAAACTATGATAGTGATGGGTTTCCACCTCTGTAAAAAAAAAACAAAAAAACAAACAAACAAAAACAACAACAACAAAAAAAAACAATCATAGGTTCCCTGTTTATGATTCCAGTCTGAGATCCGTATCTCAGATGTATCCTATTAAAGATGTGTGTATAAGACCGATATGTGTCCTTTAAAAGTAATGTCCTAATGTATTCAGTAGAGCGGTCTACTTTACCCAGAGTTTGGTCATGCTGATTGGATTTGTTGACTTCGTTCCCTTTCCTCGACTCGATGGCGTATTCCGTCTTGATGGGAAGCGAAGAGTGCGCTTGATGCTCGGTGGATTGCGCGTGATGCTCGAGCTCGTCTCTCCCGCTAGCCGCGAGCAGCTGCAGCAAGCTGGTGGTGGCGCGTGCGGACGCAGAGCCGCTCTGTCCGCAGTAGTCGCCGCTCACGATCAGCAGCGCGAGCGCAGTAATGACTGGCGCGCGCAAGCCGCTCATACTGAAGCGCAACCGGAGCGTGCCTCTCTCGCCACTGAGGCGTGTGAACTTCTGCCCTTGGACGAATAAAAACACAAAGCACACACGATGGAGACACCTTAATGAAAAAAAGTCTGCGTTCAGAGACCAGGATTTTACCACACGTCCACACAAGTGGGCAAAGCTTTAAGCGTCCCATTACGCTCAGGCGTATTTAGCCCATCGCGCGCGCATCGGTATGACGATAGCTAATTCGAAAGTTTATTTTGCAATGACACAGTGCAATCTGAAGAAATGACTCTTAGGAATTTAGCTGAAGTTACGCCCCAACAATGTCTTTCCTTTGCTCCTACTTGGCATGAAGTGTTGACGTGCCAAAGATTGGCTGCAAAACTACAGAGAAGGAATTGTTAGAATCTCATATATCTCAAATAAAACGCCCGAACCGGTGTTCAACTTGTAGCAACACGCTTCAATACATATGCACGTACTTAAAATAGTTGAATAAGCAGAAGTGTTTAGAGAAAAAAAAAATCTGAAAGAACTCTGAAGCCAGACGCATTTTACGCACAAGATCCAAAGCCTTATTATTACCTGTTTTGCGAGTGTCACGCTGGTTCGGTGTCCTCCAGGTGTCTTAGCAGTTTAATACAGTAATGTAGGAGCTGCTAGGGTTCCTCTCTTCAGGTAGTCTCAGGTTAGAGATCTATTGCACCATGGCACAGAGAGATCCCAGTCTCTTTATAGGCGCCTGTGGTCATTCACTAAACTGTGTAGTGAGTGACGACTGACAGCCGGCGACTTTTCCTTTTTCTTCCTCTTCTTCTCCTTCCTTCTCCTCCGTCGCGTCTCTTGGTGATGTCTGGGTCACATTCATCCGGCATGAGATCCCTCGCTTTTTATCCTGTGCTGCAGACGTAAGGACTCGTCCCATGCGGATTGTCCCGGCATGTCGATGTGCGCCTCCAAAGACGCATTTTAATGCTTTTCCCTTAATCCGGTCATAACTGCTGCATATATCCACTTGTGGCTCAGGAAAAGTGGTGTCCCCCCTCCAATTACTAAGAATCTTTTCATTCCCTTAAACGGGAATATCTGGATCTGTTTCTAAACATGGACTGTGGTCGAATAGGCTTTTTATCTCTCTCTCTCTCTCTCTCTCTCTCTCTCTCTCTCTCTCTCTCTCTCTCTCTCTCCTTCCAGTAGCGGATACCGCAATCGATTCGAATTTATTTGACTTGGACCATTACGGGAAAGTCATTATAGACAACGTAATTAGGCGCAATTCGTCTGAAATACGCGTATGTGCGTGTGGCGCGTTGGAGCAAGAACCCGCAGGTGACGCGACAAATTTATAATTTCTAGCACAAGGACCGACGAGTGAAAAGCCAGGCCTTATCTGCTTTCGTTACTTTACTCCATCCCAACTTTACCACTCCCTTTAAGCATGCAAAAAATGTCCACTCATATTTTACTCTCCTCCCTGTTTTTCTTAGCCTCCCTTTAAACGGTCACCGGAGAGGAATCACGTTAACATAGCAGTTCTCTTAGGTAATCATAATCAGGATTATAAAGCTTTGATACTATTATTACACCTACTGTAGATGGAGTGCTGCAGATTTAACAGTGCATTTTAGTAGGCTTGTACTGTATATAGAACAGTGGATCAACAGTGCCACATAGTGAGTCTGGGTAGGTGATGTTCCATGACCTGAAAACACGAAAGATCCTTGGGTATTGTATTGAACCCAAATTAAATACAGTCAGCAGAGTCTTTTCCCTTCTTAAAGTCTCCACAATCGTGTTTGTATCTTATTAAAAGTAATAATGTGGGTGACAACTACTATGTCTCTGAATGAATCCTGAGGTTCTTTTTGTTTTATGCATTTTATTATGTTATAGATTTAAATGCAAAAGTTGGATGATTAGCTAACTGACCATTTGCTGTTGGTTTATTAATAACGTTAAAAGTTAAACATTCCACAAATATTCTATAAATATTATTAGTATGATAATCATTGTTGAAATATTATCAACAGTAATACCTTTCCCCCCTGACTTGCATTAACAGCCCCTAATAAATGATGCTAAACAGCTATTTATCTATCTATTTACTAATCACAAGCCACAGGCTGAAAAGTGATGCTGATTTTTTTAATAGTAACAGAGGTAAAACTGATTAGAAGT
The DNA here is from genome assembly GCF_030014155.1 of Tachysurus vachellii. Classification (NCBI taxonomy): domain Eukaryota; kingdom Metazoa; phylum Chordata; class Actinopteri; order Siluriformes; family Bagridae; genus Tachysurus; species Tachysurus vachellii. The sequence goes on from NC_083469.1 coordinate 18,245,963, forward strand.
TTTGAATTTTATTATTTTAATCTTTTCATTTTTGCTCCCTGAATCACTTTTGTCTTATAACTCAAGAGTTTTCACTTCCATTTGCCCACCTACACTTTCCCTTATTTTTCAGTGATGCTAAAATACTTTTACTGTGTATTGATATAGCTAGTGTTTCTTCTGAAATAAAGTCTTCCTGCCACCCCTATTTTTTCACCTGTGCTCTTATAGGGGTGATGCTTTATAAGCTTGAAGCTCCATGAAACTGGCTTCTGTAGTAATTTCAAGTATTTATTAGAGCAGGTATGACAAACCACAAAAGTGAAAAAAAAAAAAATCAAATAGCGCATGTACATTCATGCTTTAAACACTTAGCATTGTACATTGAACTTTAACCTGCTTTGTGTGTTTCACTACATTTGTTTCTTGTGTAACGGGGCGTAACCCATAAATCCATTTTCTGTACCCATGATCCTACACAGGGTCACAGGGAACCAGCAACCTATCTCAGGAAACTCAGGGCACAAGCTTAGGGACTCTCTGGATATGGTGCCAAACCATCAAGGGCACAATCACACACACACACAACAATTTATAGATACCAATAAACCAAAAACAAATGGTTTTGGACTGGGAAGGAAACCAGAGTACCCAGAGAAAGCCCCATAACACAGGGAGAATGTGCAAACATATTCTAGTGTCTAGTCTCTAACACTCTTTTGACATTGGCCATCGGACATTGTATCCAAGGTAGGTAAATTTTACTTCTGTCTGTTTTTAATTCATCTTTTGATTAAATTTGTTTTCGACCCCTATTTCTTTGTCCGCTTCAAAGTATGCTCTCTATCTTTGTTACTAATTGATACCAAGCCTGTTACAGTGAAGCCACCAGAGGTGGGAATTGCACCCTGATCTCTGGCAGGAGAACCTCAGACTGGGGTTTTATTAAAAAAATAATTAAAAACTAACAAACACAGGAGAACACTAGGGAAAAACAAAACAACAGAAAATACAGAAATCAGAAGACATCACAAATCACGTAACTGCAAAACTGAACATTCTCATCATTTTTTAGTCATTAACTTAATCTTAGTTTGTGCCTGTTCCCTGTCCACAGCTTTAATCTGTTCTGAACTCCTTGCCGAGGCTGATACCATACACAGATTTCACAACAGTTTTCATCAGTTTATCTTATCAGATATTGATGGAAATTCATAAGCTTGTCAGTTGACGCCTCATCTTGCATAAGCCAGCAAGCCTTACATGGCCATACTTGTAGATTTCTGCTTTTTCCAGAATTTTTGAGCAAGACCTTCCAACACAACCTTCCTTCATGACCTTACTATATTATGCAGGATAAATAAACAAAAATCTTTATTATTGTCCTAGTTGTTCTAGGCTATAGCAGTGTCATTTAGACCTATGTCATTATCTGTTACAAAATCTAAGCAGAAATTTAAACATATATAAACATTTAAAGCATTCCTGGTAGATTTCAATTGATCTACAATAGAGGACAGTTGTATTGTAGCATCTCTGTTCTTCTGAGCAAAGATTTGACCATTTCAAGGACCTGCTCATTCAAGCAATTGTCATACGGTAGCAACACAATGCATAAAACCATGTCGATACCACTGGAATTTCAGTTACTTAAATTTTATTTGTATAGAGCTTGTAACAATGGATTTAAAGCAATTTCACACAAATAAAAAAAATGTATAATGAAAATTCCAAATGGTATTATTTTTACTCCTAATGAACCAGAGTCAATAGTGGCAAGGACAAACAAGCTGGTTTAAGTATTTCAGAAAAGGCTGATCGCCAGGGATTTTCATGCACAGCAGTCTGTCTGATGTGGGTACAATAATCATGTGTAAGCTCTGGGTTCAATTTTATTCAGTATTTTGACTGTATACGTGATTCATTTATATTGGAAGTACGATATCTAATTGTGATAATTTAACTCAATTCATTTATTCATTTACATATATATCATTCACTGTGCAAACATTTCTGATGTTTCTGTGATTCCCAATTCCCAGGCTTTTCACTCTGAAGCATTATACCATAGTTCTGCATAATGTATTCACTCTTCATTACTGAGGACAAAAACAGAATCTGAACTGACTATAAATACAATTGTGAATACTTTGTAGCACTGGATTATATGTACTACATTGACTTAAAATGTCAATATTGTTCTATTAACAGGTGTCTTAGATAATTATTAGTTATGCAAAAACACATATCCCATGGCCTGCTATCAAAGTGCATAAGGTTATAGGCAGAATGAGCAATGAAAAAATGTGTGATAAATATACAAATACAATTAGCATGATGATAAATAATTGGGGTGCTGAATTAACCAAATCCAACTTTACGTTAACCTCCAACCCATAAATTGAATGCCATATTATAAACTCAGTTAATGCAACTAAATAAAGAACAAATTACCAGAAGGAAAAAGTGCAGAATAATGTATTGTGGTGCCAGTTGATTCTCTGATGCTAAGTGCAGTATTATGTTTGTGTGTGTATGTGTATGTTTGAGCATATGCAGATTTTAATAAATAGACTACATGTTCATCCACCTGGAATACTGTAGCTTCTGATTGAAAATAATACTAAAAATTATATGTTGTCAATTCTACATAGAATATAATAGTAAATACCCGGGTGCTGTGGGAAGCTGACAAAACACATTATGGTAAAGTGGGTTTCTTTACAGCTACAAAACATTGCCTGTATCAACAAGACTGACTATGTAATGCTTAATTTGTGAAGTTTATCTTTTTATTGTAGAAATAAGTGAAATTATAAACCTTGAAGTATTTAAACAAACATCATTCCTTCACGGCGTGTGACATCAGCAGTCTCAGAGGCATAGTAGACACAGCTGGTGCTATAATAAGTCGTTTTAAGATAAAGGCATGTCGTGTTGACACGTATTAACACTTGCCAAACACATCTGCTATGTTTTTCTAACATGGACTATACTATACACACTAATACTAACAAAATAGTCATGAAAATGCACATGATTCATGTATGTAGGAACAGTCAATGGAAAAAAGTCAACGTTAATAAAGATGAAGAAAATGTCTAAAAGGAAAGAAGTATGTGGATGTTTCTACGTCTTTTACATGTTGTAAGGTAAAAAGTTAAGAATTTTTGACTGAGCTATTAAAAGGAGATGCTGGACAGATAATGTAGCCTTATTTGCAGATACACATACACACACATACAGACACACACAGACACACACATGCTTATACAGAAACACATACACAAATCACTTAATCACATTTAATCAAAATCACTTTCTAAAGTCTGTGCGGTGTAAATCTGATGACAGGAATGGTAGCTGGGTAAAAGTCCTCAACCATATCTTACTAATCAGACAGAAATAAACATGAATTTGGCCTACTTAACTTTCTTTGGAGGGGGCATGGTTTCCTCCCCCGGTCCAAAGACATGCATGGTAGGTTGATTGGCGTCTCTGGAAAATTGTCTGTAGTGTGTGATTGCGTGAGTGAATGAGAGTGTGTGTGTGCCCTGCGATGGGTTGGCACTCCGTCCATGGTGTATCCTGCCTTGATGCCCAATGACGCCTGAGATAGGCACAGGCTCCCTGTGACCCGAGGTAGTTCGGATAAGTGGTAGAAAATGAGTGAGTCAGTGAGAACTTTCTTTGGATAGGAGTTTATGGTCTTAAGATATTGCAGATGTTTTCGTGATAATTATGATCCAATCTGTGTCCTTTAAAAGCCCTGTTTAAAATAGCTTTTTACTTCTTACAAAAGTGGATTTTAATGGGAACTATTAAATATGATGGAGGGTATCAAAGTAAACTATAATATCAATTTGGGGCTTTATTAATATATGAGACTTTTGGCAAATCCGCATCTGTAACAGTGAAACCCAATATGTTATCATATCCAGTTTTTCACATCCATGTACCAGTTAAAAATGTATGTAATTTTAAAATGTTAACCCTTAAACTAATTCTAACTAGACACTTAATTGCTCGGACTTTTTCAGTATTAAGCAAATACTCACTCTCACGCACTCATTTTCTACCGCTTATCCGAACTATTCTCGGGTCACGAGGAGCCTGTGCCTGTCTCAGGCGTCATTGGGCATCAAGGCAGGATACACCATGGACGGAGTGCCAACCCATCGTACGGCACACACACTCTCATTCACTCACGCAATCACACACTACGGACAATTTTACAGAGATGCCAATCAACCTACCATGCATGACGTAGAAACCCCCAAGGCACGGGGAGAATATGCAAACTCCACACACACAAGGCGGAGGCGGGAATCGAACCCCCAACCCTGGAGGTGTGAGGCAAACGTGCTAACCACTAAGTCACCGTGCTCCCATTAAGCAAATAATACTATAATAATACTATTAACCAAATAAAAAAATGTAGATAGTGTAATACTAATAATAATAATAATAATAATAATAATAATAATAATAATAATAATAATAATAATAATAATAATAATAATACATAAAGGGGGCACGGTGGCTTAGTGGTTAGCACCTTCGCCTCACACCTCCAGGGTCGGGGTTCGATTCCCGCCTCCACCTTGTGTGTGTGGAGTTTGCATGTTCTCCCCGTGCCTCGGGGGTTTCCTCCGGGTACTCCGGTTTCCTCCCCCGGTCCAAAGACATGCATGGTAGGTTGATTGGCATCTCTGGAAAATTGTCCCTAGTGTGTGATTGCGTGAGTGAATGAGAGTGTGTGTGCCCTGCGATGGGTTGGCACTCCGTCCAGGGTGTATCCTGCCTTGATGCCCGATGACGCCTGAGATAGGCACAGGCTCCCCGTGACCCGAGGTAGTTCGGATAAGCATGAATAATACATAAATACATACAATCGCTGAAAGGAGTCTACAAAGCTTTAGTGCTTGGCCCCTTAATAAAGGTTAACTACTGTTAAAGTTCCAGTGAACATGCAGCATTATTCGATGTATTGATGTCATTTCAATTGAAATAGATAGTCAAAGAAATGGAGAATGATGTCATCAAAACTGACAATTGATATGAGTGGAAGGTGATGCATCCACTTTATCTTCAATTCAGTTTAATTTTGTTGTAGTCATGAAGGGCTATAAAGGGGGATATAAAGAAAAATCTTACATAAAGATTACACTTGTATGTGTGTCAGGAGGTGTTCCATCACTGTAAAATGTGATAGTGGATTATCCATGCTTTAGGCTGTTTTGTGGCTTTTACATTGTTGATAGTATCATGAATTCTGCAAAATATCAGGATATTTCAGCCCAAAACCTGGTTGCCTATATCAGGTATTTAAGAGGTTTAAACTTGGTCATATATTGAGCTTTTGATAAGACTATGAGCAAAATAAAGTTTGCATTAAATGTCCCAGAAAGTGCACATTCCCAAACCTAACAATATACAGATTTTGTATAGAGGACTGGACCTCAAGTCTTCTCTACCTTCACCATAGCAGCATCACAAAATATTAACTGTAAGGATGCCAAAAAGGTTCAAAAGTAGCGATTTTTCAGAAATTTTCACTACTTAAAAAACTTAGTTTGAAGAATGCTGAGTACTTATATATAGTCATTTTTGCTCATTTTCAAGATGGTTTACCTTAATCCTGGAGGAAACTGTGACTCTTAGTGCATGCTATACAAAAAAGGTATTATGAAAAATGGTTTGCTTGGACGTCTGGTGGTCTAGTCAATCAGTAAGGCAGATAACATGGTGAACAGCTTTGTGTAGAAGTACCTTTGAACATACTCATTCACACGGAATTAAAGAACACGGAGCCAAAGTCAACACTGTCAGTGACTGCAGCTGTTTGTGGCACATCATATCAGAGAACTCAAATACCATCTTTCCCCGGTTAGGATAAAAGTTTTATCACGTCTCCACCCATGTTCTACACACACGTAAGCCACTAAGGCAACATACTGTATGCAACAAGCCCTGATGTGTCAGTAAATTCCCAATGCTTTCCTAAGTGTTCAAACAGCATGTGGTTGATTAGGAGCGATCTGTGCCTGTTCCAGCATCATTCAGATGCATGCTGGAACTCCAGCTCATTGTGCTGTTTAAGTTTGGGTAGTTTTGGGGAATGTGTTGTTGTCATGGTGTGCATCCGAATGTGCTGTTGCCATGGTGAGATTTTGTTTTTGCTGCATAGTAACCTCACAAACAGTTGTGTTATGTAAGAAAGTCAGGTATTGATATTATAGCCATAAATATAGCCCCGACATTTTTTATACAGTGGCTGGCTAGGTATTTATATCTGTAACCATTTTGTTAAAAAAAATCTTACTGAAAATTTAATAAATGATGAAAGGATAAAAATTACATCTTAGCAAGAGATCTTCAATTAAGTCTAATGTATCTACTTTTTGTAGATTAGAAAGATTACACTAAACCATAACCATATGCAACCATTCTTTGCATATTGTACACTTTTTTCATTTTAACATTTTCTTTCTACAAATGAATGCTTGAAATTTATACAGTAATAGAACAAGAAAAATCAAAGCTTATATATAGACAAATACAGTATATCCAGAAATAGGTTTAATAATCTTATATTTTGGGAACAAAATAGAAATATGTCTTCATCATTGCACATTGTCTGTACATACTGTACATATATAGACCACATATATCTCTATTTATAATACTTACTGCATCTCATGTACATAAGACATCCATTCCCCTGTACATATAGCCCCTATAGCTGTATCTCTTTGTAATTCATTGAAAATATTCCACTTCTGCACATCTGGATAGATGCTAACTTCATGGTAATTTCATAGGGTTTGTACATTGTGTGATTGTACTTTGTACAATGGCAATAAAGTTCAATCTTATCTAATCTGTATTGATATATGGTTACTTTCTGCATGTTAGAAGAATTCTGCATGCTAGACAGAAGCCATTTCTCAAGACAAAAAGCTTAATTTTATGAATTTGAAAACCACAGAAGAGTAAACTGAAGTACACTGTGTGCAATATTATACAAATTGACTTATACACATTAATTAACTTATACACAGGGAAATTAAAAATACAATTAAAGACATGATAAATAGAGTAAATAAAATGACATTTTAAATGATTGTTCTCATAATTTTCTTTTTTAAATTAAGCAGAACAGTTATTTGTATAATTGCTAACTGATTCAAAGCACAGGAGATGCCCATTAAATGAGATGTGACCCAGGGATGTGTCTGACTTTAAGGTATGGATCAACCCACAGAGGCGTTGTCTAAAATGCCCTAAAATGTTTTCAGATTGTTGTCTTTCTATTATGATCATCACCAGCATTTATCAGTGAAAATCAGGTTTATCTTATATCTAATGACAGCAGTTATTGTCTTTTTCTCCTCCTAACTGTTTCAACTGTAAAAGTTTGCTATAATAATGCCAAAATGGTAAACTGCACAAAGTATAGCTTTGTTCTTCCTTCCATAACCACATAAACATAATTATCAAAAACCTACCTGTGCAAAGCTGCTGTCTTGTTTGACAGACATGAACTTACAGCTTGACATGTCTCAAATGAACAAGAAAATTGATATTTTATGAATACATATATTCATATAAATTAAATGTAAATTTATATTTACATTTATAAATACATGATTACAAAGTAAGGAAAGTTCTATTTGTTTATGTGGCATGGACAACCCTCATATGATTTTCTATTTGAAATATCTCTGTTACAGGGCTTCCAATGCTAGGTGTTGAGACCCCAAAGTTGGGATCCCACTTGATTTAAAAATGGAGTTGTGAGAGAATGTCACAATCTCTTCTGTTGTTTCATTCAATTATTTTACAATTTAATATTAGAATTACAACTACACTACTGTCAGAACAATTCTTCTGGCAGTAGTAGTTTCTTGGTCTACCTGACCATAGCTCAGTATCAACAGAACCTCTTATTTTCCTCTTTATCCGAGTTTGAACAGTACTGACTAGCAGTTCAAGTGTTGAGATATCTTTTTAAATCATTTCCCTGCTTTATAAAGTTTAACTACATTATTACGCAGCCCGTTGGCAGTTTAATAGTCAATTAAACCTCTGTGTTTCAACCTGTATGTTTATAATGTGAACAAACATGTAAACAGGGTTGCTTAAGTTGATTTTTCAGATATCATTAGGTTATAAAAAGGAGTCAAACAACTATGTGATAATTAATGACTTCAAGTGACCACTATCCTTAAATAAGAAAATATTCTTTTGAATTATCAGACATATTCTCCAAATAAATGGCAATGTATAACAATTTCTTTCAGGCCATGCACACTTTTGAGAATAACTGTATATGATTTAATTAATGATTAATTCATTAAGTAAAAATTATGAAACAACATATGCATGAAAAACATTTTCATAAGACAGTTTGAGAGCATCTTACCACCTCAGTGTGCACAATAAATCTACTCTACAGCAACTTATCTGAAGATAAAATATTTAAGATTTGATCATTTAATAAGCACTGTGTGTGGTGTTGTTTACAAGCCACTGAAGTTCTTAACGGTATTATGCTTTTTGTCTGAAAAGTGTTCAATGTCATATGTTGCTTTTGTAACACAAATTTAGTTTTTTAAAGTAATGTATGAACATCTAAAATCTGTTTGTACTGACTAAATAATACAGAAGTCATAAAAAAACATCTATAACAAAGTTTGTATTAAAAAAATACCATGCAAATTTACTCTATATGTGGACAATGCAATAATTTGATCATTTTTATCACCTTATAAGTTACTTTCTACATACACATGAGAGCAAGTCAAGCTGTTTAAAAAAGTGCTAACTGCTTCAAGCATTAATTATATACAGTATTTCGTGTGCATTAATGTATAAAGTGTTAACAAGTATGAGTATATTACTTGTTAAAATACGGCTGCGTATGAGTAATGCGATTGTTCAAGTATTCGTGTTGCCCTGTTTCATACAAGGAAATGGTTCTTAGGGTCAGTAAAAACCAGACTTTTAGAAAACAGGACCACAGTAACTAACTCAACTGTTCAATTCAATTTATTATGTAGATCTTTTAACAATTTACATCATCTCAGGGCAGCTTTACATAAGTATAGAAACAAAATTTTCCAAAATGAGCAAGTCTGAGGCGACGGCAGCAAGGAAAACTTCCTGAGATGATATGAGGAAGGAACCTTGAGAGGAACCGGACTCAGAAGAGAACCCATCCTCATTTGAGTGACACTGTACAATAAATAATATACATATAAATGATGTCCTTTCTACAACAGTTTGTAGTTAAGTGGAATTAAGCAATCAAGAGCTCCTAAGGAACTAATACGTCCGTGTAATTTTTAGGTTCATTGAGACTTAACATTAATTCTATCCTGCCTAAGTCTTCAAATGTTCCCTGAGGAAGACCCGATCACAAAGTTGACCAATGCACAGTAGTTCAAAGATGGCGTGATAGTCTCCAAGTGGTTATATCCACAGCAATCCCATTGTGGCTGTCCATGTATATATATCCCCAGCAGAGTGTACCACCAGGCGATGAGACTCCAACCAGGGGTAGGGCATCAGGACTGATGAAGTGTGGTGTGGTGTAAGTGCTTTATTGAATGCTGAAAACATTTTTTATCATACACAGAGTCCTCCTTTTTTATCTTCATGGCTAAAACTAATCTTGTTTGAGAATGATTGTAGTTATTTTAGGAAATTTGACTCAAAGTTGGTTGAAAATACCTAGCAGATTTCAAGTGTTACACCCTGAGTTGTGCTTGTCCTCCCACACAGGCACAGACAGTTTCATTTCTGACCACAAAAATAGCAACTGAATACAAACAGAAGAAACTGACTTGCAACCAACCAAATATAAACTGCAACAGTGAATTATATACCTCAGGGTGTAAGGAATTCATTACTTTGGCCTCCTGTTTGGGACGATCATGCTGCTAAAAGAAAAGCATTCCCAGGTTAGGGGCCTGAAGTAAGTTAACACCAGAATCTTGATCTTGGTCTAAACGCAACAAAAAATATCCTATATGCTCAATTGATCACTCTCATCCTTTTGTGCTCATAAACACATGAATTCATAAAAAAACACAAAAGACTAACACTTATTATGCACATGTATTTTTCATGTTATTTAGACAAATCTGATGAATTCCAAGGATTGAATAGTACGAAAATATAATCGGTACATCAGTAAAGGTGTGCCAGTGATCTAATCAGAAGAGGTTTCTGAAATAACATTCATGCTTTTGATTTTCAAGCTAAGATAATGAAATCTTTTCATTTACTGAGTCACTGAAGATCTCTTGCCTTTCACTTCACTTCACTTCACTGCAATTCAGCAACCTGAATTAGCCTCTAAGACAGTTGGAGAAGGTACTTATCTATGATGAAAGATACAAACCCATATCTGTGGCACTGCTCCAGGCCTGGGAAGATTCCAAGTGCTGCTTACCTCCCATATCATCACCTAACCTGCAGCACAGACAGCAGGCCAAAACAAAGCTTAGCCTTTGATACGGTGCATGTGCAGTTTTGTATATGTAGCCCTCTTAATAATAAAGTCTTGTCAGATAAGTCTTTGACAGGTCAGTACTGTACTGTATATATTTGTAAAGCATCTGAGCATGGAGGTTGCTGGTATTTTATGCATATTTTCCTGTGTTCTTTTTCTGGTCTTGCCCTAACGTGAAATAGAAAAACAACTTGTTCTCATTTCATATCATATCATGTCATATCATATCATATCATATCATATCATGTCGAATTGTATTTTATTTAATTTATTTCCTTACGTGACAGAATGTTTCGTTGCTTATAGACATGTGCAAATGTAAATTGCAATTAAGGTTGTGTGAGTGCTGTTTGCCTTCCAAAATCAAATTAAGTCAATAAATTGTAAATAGTCCCAGAATGTCACAAATTAGACTCACAAGGTAAGATGCAAATGCAGGACTTATTAATAATGAAGTCACAAAAATAGGAACAGGGCAAAAGTGTCGGAAAAGCCACAAAATGACTTTTTATATTTACTATGATCTTCTATTTCATTTTAAGAGGAAACACCCACATATCTAAGAATTTTCTTAGAATTTCGTCACTAGGAGCAACTCTTTGCACTAAGAATTTTCATGAATATGGGCCCTGATTTTCTTATTGAAGAGCTAAACTTATATTTTCCGCTAAACTAAGTCTCCACAGTAGGGAAGACATCAAGCAGTTAAACATGTTTTAATCCAAATGGAACAAAATTTGAGTTATTTCTGTAACCAGGTTTTGATTGAATATATATAACAAAACATTTGTCATGATGGCTTGAACAAATCCCTGTTGGTTTGTTTTCTATCTTGTGCCATGTGCTTTTATTTATGTTTTTGTGTTCTCACATGTGTTTGCCCCACCCGATCCCACCTCTGCACACCTGTTCCTCATGCCTCATTACCCTCCCTATTTATACCTGTTTTGTGTCTGCTTTTGCTGTATTCCTATCCTTTATCTCCTGGGTTTGTCCAGATTGTGGCTCTTACTATGACACTCGTCTAAACACATGATTACACAGAACTCATGGAACAGCTACAAACACAATAGTGAAATGAAATATAAAAACGCACAGTCTGTTACAGAATTCTAACTGGGATAATCTTGTATAGTGTAACAAGTTATAATTAAAGTAAAAGTCTGCACACAGTGTAAAGGAAGTAAGTTTAGATTTAAGTGTAGCCATAGCATTAATTAGGTGCCTTAATAATTATGTCAATGGATCACAAGTTGCCACAACCGTATGGGACTGGGCGACTTAGCAAGCAAAATTGCACAGCAACAGTCGCTATTATGACCCAGTAGTTAGTAGGTAGTAGGTAGTAGTTATTCTGAACCAAGATGTACAGTACAATAAGCAGCAGTTTAAATATATGTGATTAGCTTGTTGTTTCAGGAGGAAGCACATGTATACCTTCACACTTTCAGAAAGAAAGAAAGAAAACAAATGAATAACTGTCAAGGATAGTAAGACAAATGTGTGTTTACTAAAAACGGATGCATGATGTTACAGAATGAGGTTATTTTCATTCCACCCTGTTATTAACAGTTTTGTGTGGAGCTGCGGGGAAAAAACTGCAGGGTTAAACACTGTTTTCTTTCTCATATGTAACAGAACCCTGACTCACTAATCCACTCATAATCTTAGCATGTTCTTATCTTATAATTATGAAATCAGCACCAGCCATTCAGAGCCATCTTGTACCCTGTAGGGGAGTGGATGTCTATATAGATGTAAAGTGATATCACATTTAGGTCAAAGATCATACTCTAGTCATGTCCTCTGAACATGCTTCATAAAACTGCTCATTCAAAATAGCTTGTAATAATTACAAAATATTACTAAGGTAAATAAATACCGCTTACTACGTAGCACTACATAGTGATGTTAATACATGAACTTGTACCAAAAGGAAAAACCTTGGTAGATATGTCAGATGGAGTGATATTTTTGTGATAATGAAATGGATAAATAAGTGAACGCTTACAGCCTAGAAAACATCAAAAACAAAAGAGGGGGTGCATGGCTGAGAATTGCTAAGCATTAACAATCAGCCCTTTAGGGATGTCACTCTAACGTGTACTAAAAGGGAGTTTAAGTGTTGTGACTTTATATCCAGACTAAAACTACAGTAAGAACATTTCTATACTTTTTTATGCGTAGGTGACACTGGTTCATCATTTTGCACCTACTTCAATCAGAATGCACAGGATGTTTGTTGGGAACTTGATGAGTAAAGGCTACAGCAGGAGGCAGAGCTTTCTCTTACAAACCCGAAAATTATAGAACAGATTCCCAAAGTGATAGCTTTCCAAAAGTACATGCACATGTTCAGGACTCTGTTTTCAGTTCTAGGCTGAAAACCTATTTCTTTAGTCAAGTCTTTTGTGGTTATTTACAAAACATTAACAGGAGTGTTTTATTGAACTGGGATGTTTAAATGCCATAACAACCTTCACCCACTGCCCTGCTCTCATCCCTTAAGTTTGATGATGGTGAAGCAGCTAGACTCATATAATCTCCCTGCTGGCTGTTCCTTTGCCGGTGTTACTGTTTGCAGTAAAATTTTTGTTTTGAATTAATCCATTTCTATAAAGCCAGTTTCTAAAAGTGTTACACAAATAACATTTAACTGAATTGAACTGGCTACAACAATCACATGTTCTAAACAAGAGTCCTTTAAGATTTCAAATTAATGTCATGATAAGAAAAACTATTGTCTTAAAAAATAATAATGTACTGGTTGTGTCCAATTTTTGTTCCATAAAAGCTCATTTACACTTTATTTTATTTACATTAATTGGTTACTCTTTCAGTAATCTTCAATAAACTACTACAATTACAATGAAAATAAGATAATATGTGGCAGTTCTCAATCAGACTGATGGGAAAAGACAACAGCAACCATAAAGCAAGACTTAATGAAGAATGCGGTCTCCCTTGTGGTTTATTTAAAACAGGACAATGTTTTACAGCCATCTTAAAAATGGAAAATAAAATATGATCCTGTGTAAGACATATTATTAAGAGAAAATTCTTAAGATTTAGAATTTTGAATTGAAAACACAACACATAACCACATTTTTTTTTAAAAAAGCTATATTGAAAATGTTACATGCCACCCTATAAAAGCTTTTACTGTGACTGTAACTGATTTAATTGTCATAATGTTTAGTTGATTAAATACTTATCAGTAGTATGAATAAAAAAAAAAAAACACAAAATACAATTATTTGTAGTTGATGTACAGCAGCACATGCACCTATGTTCATTGTAGGCAATAAATGACTTCAGTTTTTAAAATAATCCAAAGCTTGTTTTTAAAACAATTAAGACCATTTTCTTTTAGAATTCAGAATCAATGAATATGGAAATTAAATAAAAAACAAAAACAAATTAAAAAAACAACAAATCCACTGTTCCACCCCATTTTATGACACAATAACATTTGCATTAAATGTTCCAGTGGGATTTTTCATTTCTTAAAACATTGCAGCAAAACATCTGTAGTAAACATTTCCAGCTCTAGAAACAGAGACATATTTTTTATCATTATAAAATTGTTATGGCAATGTTAGTATTTCTAAAAGTTACCACTTTCAAAACACCACAACTAACAAAACACATACCTTTGTGCAAGAAATTCCTAACTAAACTATAGTAGACGTAAGCATCTATATTGAAATGAGATGATTAACAGAAGAAATCAAATTTACAGATTAGGTTAGTGTCACTAGGAGAAAAATCACATCCTTGACTTGATAATGATTCTGTTTACACTACCAATATCCTGATCAAAGAAAAATCTACCAAGCCTGAATTTTTCTAGGATGGCTTGTTGGTCGAATACCTGTTGTGAAGAGTCTGTCTTGGGTCCACTCCTGTATAAATTCATGAGTATTCCTTCAAGATTGACATGAAGACAAGCGACCGCAAAAAAATAAAAGATGAAAAATAACTTCATATTATCGCAGTTCTTCGCTTAAAAATGAGAAGTACTCCTGCTTTCCAACAAACAAGATTCTAATCTAATTCACAGACTAAGTTTTCTTCAGGTGTGACAGGACTTAGTGATCAATTATGAGAAATTAAATTCAGACCTGTAGATGGTTAAGATGAACAGGAGCAATTTGTGAGTGACACTCACATTTTACTAGCACTGTTTAAGAACCAATCACATCAAAAAAGATACAGAAATCCTGTCAAGCATAGTACCCTTACATTTCATAAGATACTGATATTGGGTTGGTTCACTATCAATTTTTTTTTTCCATTATGCTTTAGGCTTTGTCCTCTGGATTTCAGGCACCAGCGTGGTAGCTACACTCAGTGGCCCGGAGTATGAGTTGCTGAAACTCTGCAGTCCAACGACCAGACACTTCCAGGTGAAGCGAAAAGCTTTTGAAACTTTCTGGGGAAAAGAGAGAGAGAGAGAGAGAGAGAGAGAGAGAGAGAGAGAGAGAGAGAGAGAGAGAGAGAGAGAGAGAGAGAGAAGGAGAGGGAGAGAGAGAGAGAGAGAGAGAGAGAGAGAGAGAGAGAGAGAGAGAGAGAGAGAGAGATTACCAGTTTTAGTTAATTCCTTCAAAATGACAACAAAACAATCATTTAATTATTTTAAAAATATATCTGATTGTGTAAAAAAAAAAAAAAAAAAGCTTAGATGGATTTCCCAAGTTTCACTCCAGGAATGAAAGAATCAGCCAGAATATACAAATACCCCGCAAATACCCCTAATAAGAAAGAACATAGGTCAAGGCCTGTAGTGTAGGTCAAGCTCAAACTGTGCTTTTGTCAAAGGAAGACTAATTTTATACAATCATACACATTTATTTAATATTTTATATAATAATATATCTGACCAGGGGGCACGGTGGCTTAGTGGTTAGCACATTCGCCTCACACCTCCAGGGTCGGGGTTCGATTCCCGCCGCCACCTTGTGTGTGTGGAGTTTGCATGTTCTCCCCGTGCCTCAGGGGTTTCCTCCGGGTACTCCGGTTTCCTCCCGCGGTCCAAAGACATGCATGGTAGGTTGATTGGCATCTCTGGAAAATTGTCCCTAGTATGAGTGTGCATATGTGTGCCCTGCGATGGGTTGGCACTCCGTCCAGGGTGTATCCTGCCTTGATGCCCAATGACGCCTGAGATAGGCACAGGCTCCCCGTGACCCGAGGTAGTTCGGATAAGCGGTAGAAGATGAATGAATGAATGAATATATCTGACCAGCCTTACAACTACACTCAGATGCATTCATAATATTCACAGGGCATTCCATTAGATTTTGGAACATGGCTGTATGGCTGATTGTCAAAGGGCATTAATGAAGTCAGGCACTGATGTTAGCAATGAGGCTTGATGCACAGCTGACATTCAGATTCAGCCCAGTTGTATTCAGTGGGGTTTAGTCAGGGTTTTGTGCAGGTCACCTAAGTTCTTTCACTTCACCTTTGGCAAACCACATCTTCATTGAGCTTACAGTATGTGTTTGAGCCCCTTTGTGATGGTTAGCTGTAATGCTTCATACAATGACATTCTAAACATCTCAGTGCTTCCAGACAGCTCAGTGCTTCCAACTTTTTGGGATCATATACTGTAGTGTATTCTGATGCTCAATGTGTCAAATATACAATGCCAACAAATGGTCTGTTGCATTACATAACATAGCCATTTTAAAATACATGTGCTTGCAAACAGGTTTTGTACAAAGGGACCAACACGAATCACTCTCAAGTTGCAAAGTAATCTTATAAATTAGCACTGACAATTCATTTGAAATGGAAATACTTCATAATTCATAATAAAATATTATGAGAGGTGCATGGAACATTGGTGCAGTTCCAAGGTACAAAGTTCAACCATGAACTCAGGCTACAGTCTGTTTAGAGTTACTAGTTTTTTTTTTCTTTCTTTTTTATTTTTAAATTACATTCTACATTTACAATGTTTTCCATGTTGTATGGCCTAAAGTAGTTTTGAAGCATTTACGTCTTTTTATTAATATTTTATATTAATCTTAATACGTCAATCTTTTTTAGACGTATTGGTGTCACTTATGCTGGCATATACATATACATGTATATGCTAAATCAATGTATAAACAAAAGCTTAAGTATTACTAGTGTCTGCAGTTCTGAATAATAATATTGTTTATATCATGTCAGTGGTATTGCATGCTGACATAGAAGCAAGGAACATAACCTCATAACCTCGAGGAAGTAACATAGGTTTTGTTGTGATTAAGGGGTTAAATTTATTTTTATCATTTATTTTATTTAATAATGTATTTATTAAATAAAATAAATGATAAAAATAAATTTAACCCCTTAATCACAACAAAACCTATACATATTATTATATAAATAATAAATTATTATTAATAATTTCTTGTAATGGCGCCACAGATGACAGCCACAGTGCTTCACTCTCTGATTGAGTTTTATTGTAGATTCGAAACCCTCCACACCTGTTCTGACCATCTTTTTACACAACCTTTAACACCTTCGGTAACCCTCCTCTCACCCTCTCCTGCACTCCAGATCACTGAAGATGTGCATAAGGTCTTCAGAAAGAACAAAAGAAGAAAGGCACCAAGCCTAGGCGGTGTGTTACCAGCCTTTCCGAAAACCTGTGCTGACCAGCTGGCCCCGATGTTGGTGTTCAAGTGTTTGAAGCAGACGGGGACTTCAGCTACAAAATCAGACATCAGAAGACTGCAGAGACTGGTTCAGACTTCTGAAAGAATTATTGGTGTTCCCCTACCCACCGTTCAAGAACTGTATATATCCAGAGTGAATAAAAGGGCTCAGAAAATCACTCTGGATCCCTCACATCCAAGTCATCCTCATTTTCAACCTTTACCATCTGGCCAGTGCTACAGAGCCCCAAATACCAGCACAACCAGGCACAAGAACAATTTCCTCCCCTAGTCAATCTACTTCATGAACAGTTAAATCGTCCCTGATTATGCACAGGCTCCCCGTGACCCGAGAAGTTCGAATAAGCGGTAGAAAATGAATGAATGAATGAATAATCTTATATATAATCCTAGTATATCCCTGCATTTCATTCTATTCAATTCCAACATCTAAATCATCTAAAGCACAACTGTACATACAATTTATTTATTTTTCAATTGATTGGTTTTTTTTTTCTATAAGTATTTACTTGTGTCTTTATCGTCTGTAATTTGTCATCTCTGTGTACTGGAAGTGTTTGACACTAAAACAAATTCCTTGTATGCGCATGCGCACTTGGCAATCAAGCTCCTGATTCTGATTCTTATTATTATAATTATTGGCCAGAAATATAACATTATCACTGCCCCAATATTAAGAAACGTTTATACTGACCTCCTTTCACGGTTCCTATCCCAACTAGTGCAGAAAATTCCTTGTTTAGTAACTTTAAGACCAAACAGCCTGAAAAAAATACTATTCAGAAAGTTATACAGAAAATCTAAACTATTGAGTTAGGTTTAAGTGCACATACTTTTCTGAATCTTTTATGTTTCTCCCGATTTTTCTTGTGGTTTTCGTCTGTGGCTGTATCCAAGTCTGTGTCCTCCTCTAGAGGCTCGTATTTGTCAGGCATCACAGTGAAATGCACTTGTTTAGATGTCTTCTGTTTGCGGCCAGTGGACTTTGCGCACTTCTGCTTGTGTGTGTCGCGTTCACACACATGCGGCTTTTCGGGAAATTCTTTACGCATCGTTCTGATGGACTCTTCCTCAACGCAGTGGTTGATTTCCGACGTGTCGTTCTTTTTATGTTTAAATTTCTGTTCGGATTTGCTAAGTTTCTTCCGCAGCATTTTCGGACCCAGCTAAATGAACCCGGAGTCTTACTTTACTGACGTAATTGACGTGAACGAGCATGCGCAGTGCAGCGCACCTTATAAACCGAGACAAAACGCGATGTAGAAATAAACACAGAAAACTTTGCTAGTTGGAAATTTGGTTTGAATCTGACAGACATGTTAAAGATTTGTCAGACATGATTAAAAAGTTAGCTGAAAGTGTTTTTGGTACAGCACGCCTTATTGTTAACATTTCATTGTTTTAGCATTATGTATTTCTACATAATTTTCTTGTGTACACATTGCCCTCATCTTAACCTGATGGTGATGGTTTATATACAGTACAGTGGCATGTAAAAGTTTTGGCACCCCTGGTCAAAATGTCTGTTTATGTGAATAGTTAAGCAACTGGAAGATGAAATATATTTTAAACAAAATACATTATTATTTTCATCTTTTACATTTTCTAAGTAACAGAAAAGAAAAAAGGCCCTGCAGAAAACCTTTGGGCACCCTGCATAGTTAGTACCTATGGCAATAGTACCTTTCAACCCTTTCTAGCTCTTTAGCAAGTATCACAGCTTGTAAATGCTTTTTGTAATCAGCCAAGTGTTTTTCATTTCTTGTTTGAAGGATTTTTGCCCCTTCTTCCTTACAAAAGTCTTCTAGTTCTGTGAGATTCCTGGGCCATGTTGCATGCACTGCTTTTTTGAGGCATCTATGGACATGTATAGGTCAGGAGACTGTGAGGGCCATGGCAAAACCTTTAGCTTACGCCACATGAGGTAGTCCGTTGTGGATTTTAAAGTGAGATTTTTACCAGGGGTGCCCAAACTTTTGCATGCCACTGTATATATATTTATATATGTTAAAAGACCAAATGTAAATTTAGAGCATTTCTTAGCAAAGACAACAAGCTCATATTCATTAATACTAATATTTTAACTTAGGAAAGATCAGACTTTGTCAGTTTTTTGGCCAAAAAAAGCTAAATCGACTGTCCTAAATTTTTTTGACTGAGAAATTCACCTGAATCCACTTTTCATCGAATTCACCTTGCGTGCTATTTAAATAGGGACTTATGGTGTAAATAAAGCCAGTGGCACAACTCTTCCAAGTTTTAATTAGATTTGGACAAAATGATTCAATTCAAGACACAAGTTTTAATTAAACAATAGACTGCAACTACCAAGTTTAATAGCAGTGAGCCATCTCACACACACAAACAAGCACAACAAAATCACTCCACACTGTTAAGCGGCTGTGTTATGAACATGCAAAACTGTATCACACGCATGCTACAGTGGTAAATTGCACAAACGGTTTTTTTGTAGCACGTGAGGCATATATGTCGCACCGTACAGTCCTGCCTTAGGGTGTCCAAAGTTATGTTTTTTTTTTGGAGTGTTCCCAGATATATTTTTGTATTTTTAGGGTGTCCCCAGCTACAGTAGGTTATTGTGTCCTTAGGCTGTCCTCATGTCTGTTTTTGTGTCCTTAAAGTATCCCCAGGTCGGATTTTGTATATATAGTGTCTCCAGGTCTATTTCTGTGTCCTGAAAGTGTCCCCAGTTATTATTTTGTGTCCTTAGAGTGTCCTCTTTCTATGTTTGTGTTATTAAGGTTTTCCCAGGTCTGTTTTTGTGACCTTAGTGTGTTCATAGGACTGTTTTTGTTTTCTTTGTGTGCCCCAGGTACGTATTTGTGTCTTTAGGATGTCCCCAGGTCTGTTCTTGTGTCTTTAGTGTGTCCCCTGGAATTTTATTTTTGTTCTTAGGGTGCACTCAGCTCAGTTTTTGTGTCCTTGGGGTATCGCCAGGTCCATTTTGTGTCCTTGTGTCCCTATGTATACCATTGTGTCCTTAAAGTGTTCCCAAGTCTGTTTTAGTGTCTTTCAGGCATCCCCAGGTCTGTGTCACCGGGGTGTCAAAATCTATGGTTTTGTGTCCTTAGTGTGTCCCCAGTTCTGATTTCCTGAGCTCAGAGTGTCCCTAGATATATTTTTGTGTACTTAGAATGTCCCTAAAAAAAGTATGTTTTTCTGTCCTTAGGTCAGGGCTATTCAATTAGTCATAGGGGCCAGTTCATGAAAAGAATCCCAAATGAGGAGCCGGAGAGATATGGCTTGCAATATGAGTGATGACACAACAACAATATAGGAGCCCATATGTTGTATTTTTGCATTATAAGACACACAAGTAAGCTTTTTTCCCTACATTTAAACATGCTCGTGTTGTATTTTGAAACTATGTAACATCAGAGCATTGTAAGATGCCCAAATAGACTTTTTCTACATTCAAATGGGTAAATCAGCGAGCCATATCACACTCATTTATAATTGAACTAATTTAACAGAAACTTAAGGGCACATAATAAAAAAGTTCACAATAAGGAAAATAACATTGTTTCATGTTATTTTTTGTCAGAATTAAGTATTTTACTATGCCTACTTATACTACAACAGCCATCCCAATAATTGGCAAACATTTAAAAATCGTGTGTGTATGTTGTCAGCGCAATACGCATACAGTAGTGCAGCTTCTGGGCTGTGAGGGATTGTGTGATTACTTGTTTTAATGATGATTTGCATGTGTAAGTAGTTCTAGGGTAGTAGAGTAGGGTTTATGCTGTTTCACTGAATTTCCCGATTGTTTGTTTTTTTGTTTGTTTGTTTTTTGTGTGAATAAACTGAATAAAGAAATGAACAGAGGAAATTATACTTAACAAAAGTTCTCATCTGTTATTATCCTCTCGGTCATCGAGTCTCACAGGAGAAGTTGTTTGAAACTTACCTGTAATGTTTATTCATTCATTCATTCATTCATCTTCTACCGCTTATCCGAAATACCTCGGGTCACGGGGAGCCTGTGCCTATCTCAGGCGTCATTGGGCATCAAGGCAGGATACACCCTGGACGGAGTGCCAACCCACCACAGGGCACACACACACACACTCATTCGCTCACGCAATCACACACTAGGGACAATTTTCCAGAGATGCCAATCAACCTACCATGCATGTCCAAAGACATGCATGGTAGGTTGATTGGCATCTCTGGAAAATTGTGTGTGATTGCGTGAGCGAATGAGTGGAGTTTGCATGTTCTCCCCGTGCCTCGGGGGTTTCCTCCGGGTACTCCGGTTTCCCCCGAGGCACGGGAGAACATGCAAACTCCACACACACAAGGTGGAGGCGGGAATCGAACCCCGACCCTGGAGGTGTGAGGCGAACGTGCTAACCACTAAGCCACCGTGCCCCCCCCCTGTAATGTTTAAAAAATAAATAAATAAATAAATAATACACCTATAATAAATCTACAACTAGGTTTATTAAATGCCAAACCTCAAATCAATTAGCTGCTAAAATGTAACTAATTAAGAAACATCTGTTAACTGTAACTTACTGCTATCTTTGTAGAAAAACATTTTAAGGTTAGAATGTTTCTCAATAGCTAGCAGCACGCTATACATAAGTTATGGCACAGTCAAATGGATGCTGTGGCTCTTGATATTCCACAAAGACTTGCTGTCCTAGTCACAGATGTTATTACTATTGCTACTCTTATTATATGGTGATAATATAAAATTTGTGGTTTATAAATCAGAAAATTAATATGTTGATTCATAATATAGACCTGTAGATTAGCAGATGCCACACAGCAAGTTGAGGTAATACCATGTGAGGTTTTTATTTCCTTTAACTATTGCAAAGTTTTTCCACAAAATGTATACGGATTACAAATC
Source organism: Tachysurus vachellii (assembly GCF_030014155.1). Classification (NCBI taxonomy): domain Eukaryota; kingdom Metazoa; phylum Chordata; class Actinopteri; order Siluriformes; family Bagridae; genus Tachysurus; species Tachysurus vachellii. Next base: position 18,268,023 of record NC_083469.1, read on the forward strand.
CATCTAACTGGTAGCACTGACCATGTTATTCAACATTCATCTAAAAGAGACAACTAAGAGAGCCCACTTTTTTTTGTGAATCACGTGCGTACTACACTGGGTTTTAACCTTAGCAACCCTTTATAATAAATTATTAATTGCTTCATACTGTTTGTGTTTCTTTTTTAGTTCTACAAGGGTCAAATAAGATCTTATTAAAGTGCATACTTTGACTAATGACTAAAATAATCAGAATTAGACTGTAATAGGACCAAATGAAAACATTTATTAAAGTAAACTTTGAGTTTATTTACAACTATTCTATTTATTTAATGCTACTCAGCTGTTAGCTATATAAAGAGGGAGAGGAACAGAGCTACAGTATAGTGTATTAAGGCTTGCTTAATGAGAGGTGAGGTATATAAAAAGTTCCATGTACATAAAACATTATCAAACATCTTCAAACGTTTCTAAAGATATAAGTGGGATGGATATTTATATTCCACTTAATGTAAAGGACAGGGGAAATTGTTGAATAAGTCTTTATATATTGCACCTATTCTGCATTGAGGGTTGACAGACTTACCTGTGAGATATATATTTATATGAGGTATGAACATTTGAGTTATGTCTCAAGTGACTTATCTCACACCAATCCATCTCGATATGTCGCATACGAGAAATGAAGAGAGAAGCAAAACATTGACCACCAATGTGGATGCAGTGCAACCTGGATCCAGCAGGAGGCGCCAAGGTGTATATCATACAGCAAACAGAATTTTGATTATGGTCATGGATCAGGTACACAAAGTTATTTTAGGTCATGTAAACAAAAGTGAATCAGTCTGTTCCACTGACCCACTGCGCCTCTCAGCTCTGTTATGTAAGTCTGTGCTACTTTTCTTTGTACTGTATATTACAAATCTGAACGCTGTATTCTGTTATTCAGTTTTAATAATCTATCTGCTATTTGAAAGCTCTGTTGTTTTTGCCTGTAAGCCTGCAAAATGAAGGCAGACAGTCTGAGGAGGAAATGCAGCTGTTTGTGGATATTTTTGTGAAGCTTTTTATAAAATTTTAATGTATATATTATTTTTTCCAAAAGATTCTATTTCTAATGAGGATTTTAGCCTGTTATTTCCCAAAGATTCTTCAGCTTTGAAGATGCCAATAGTTAATGTTAATATTTAAATATATCAATATTTTGTGTAAAGTTACAATGAAAAAGTGAAAGAAGTGCTAGTTGAAGTGTTTCCTGAATAAGTAGGTTTTCAACTGCTGAATATAGCCAGTGACTCAGCTGTCCGGACCCCTAGGGAAAGTTGATTCCACCACCTTGGTGCCAGAACAGAGAAGAGTCTTGTTGTAAACTGGTCTTCCAATGAGCAATGAATATGTAAGGAAACTTACAAACAAACAAATAAATGTCTCCTATATACTTTTCTTTGTTATATTACATGTTTGTAATTTGTTTATTATTAGGCTTAGACTATGTGGTTCAGCCACCATACAAGTCCTAATGAATGAGGTGCTACAGGAGAAATAAATTATTAGAACTACACTATTAATATTAACCCATCATTTATACTCTCTCACTCTCTCACTCATTTTCTACCGCTTATCCGAACTTCTCAGGTCACGGGGAGCCTGTGCCTATCTCAGGTGTCATCGGGCATCAAGGCTCATTTATACTACAGTTAAAAATATTTAGATCCATGTTTAATATTTAAATCAAGTACAATTATTATAATCAGCACAATCTCAGTTAACAGCCATCATTTTGATGTGATGTCTTAGCAAATGTATGAGATTTTAGTAACCCTGATGTAAAATGCCTTCCCATATTCCTGCTCCTGATTGCATGACTTTGTATAATCTCAGGAAGAAACATTTCTGCACATGTTATGTACTCTATTATCTGTATCAAGTGCACTGTCCATGTCCTAAATTAATATTAGCTTCCCCAACAGCAGAAATTCTCCATCTTTGTACTGTATATGTCTTTAATGAAATGCATTACAGTTCATAAATGGATCTTGCTGGTGGCATACTGCATAAACTTGTCACAGTCTTTCTGCCTTCATTTTTATGATCCCCCAAGAGCCCCAACAGCATAGTAATTTGTTGCTACTGTGAAACAATGTGATTACTTTCTGATTTTAAATGTCAAAGACATTACACAATGCAACACTTAAATTACTTTTTCAGAATCTAAATAACCCTAAGCATATTTTTTTATAATTCCAGTTCCTTCATTTTCTCTTCTACTATGGGTGTGGAAGACAAATTGTGCAATGAGCTGTTCCAATGGATGGAGAAGCAGGAGGAATGTGCGGAATATCTCATGAACTTGGCAAAAGAACTGGAGGAAATGACAGAAGCTATGACTGCCGGCCAGATGGTGGGAAACACAGCAACAGTGATTGGGTCTGCTGTCCTGGTTGGAACAGGCATTGCAACTTTTCTGACAGGAGGCCTGGCTGCACCCTTGCTGGTCACAGCAGCAGGTGTTACAGCTGGAGTTGGTGCTGTAACCAGTGTTACATGTAAGCTCTTAGAGAGTTGGAAATCCAGTAAAACAATGAAAAATGCAGAGAAGACTGACAGGGAAATTAAAAAGATTTGGAAGCATATTGAAAGTCTCCAGGAACAACTATCAAAGGAGTGTGAATTGACGAATGACTTTGATGAAGTGCAGTGTGAAATCACAGCAAGAATCTTGAGTGCCATGGCCAAACGGAATGGGAGAGATCTGTCCCAAAGTCGCCTAACTTACTTCTTGAGAACTGACCACACATATTTTCATACACATCAATCGTTTGTTCCAAGCGAAGGGTTATTCATGGGTGTCAGTAATTTGTTAGGATTCATTGGATTTAACACAATCTTTCTAAAAACAGCAGCTAAAAAAGGAGTAAAATATGCTCCACTTTTTCTGGTTAATGAAGGAATGGCTGTTGCGTTAAAAGGAGCAGGCCAGGTATTTCTACACACACACACATACACACACACAAAATCCAGTTACTGTTTTTCTTTCTTCTTTCTTCTTTTTTTTTTTAAAAAAAAGGGTCTATTTAGCATTATAATGGTCATCTCCAACATCTATAAACAAACAAATACCTTGATGTGACAACAAAAAAAAAATCACATCAATATGTAGTCATATTTTTTCCCCAAAAGAAAACCAACATTTAAAAACACTAATGAAATGCACAAAAAGCTAAGCAAGAATTAAGACTATCTCTATTAAATTAGAACTTTTAGAATTTTGATGTTCTGGGACACTCAGCTGTGTGTTTATACTATGCCAAGAAAACATTATGCCAGCCCTGACTCCAGAGGAGCAACAGTTGCTGCTCATCAATCTGGGAAGGTGTTATACTTTAAGGCTATCTCCAATTTGAAATTCACCATTCTTGTCACGGAACGCAGGATAAAAACAGACCCAAATGCAGGATACCACGGTTTATTAATAAAACCAAACACAGACCAGACAAGACAAAATAAAAGACAAGGATACTAATACTAATGACAGTTAGACACATACAGTAAGGGACAGGTGTGCTGAGGCAGAAAGGAATAGACAAGGGCAGGGCAGACACATGAACACGAAACGTAAACACTAAGCACATGGCCAAAGTCCGGGCTAGATCCTAACAATTCTACAGTGAAAAGTTTTGCTGATAAATGGAGAGCCTCATATGAATTGTCTAACATTGTGGTGAAGGGCTAAGGATTTGCTTGTTTTGCAGCCATACTGTAGATCCTGGGAAACTTTCAGTCATTAAGACAATGATGAACTCCACTTTATACCAAAATATTCATGGGACAAATGTGACACATCTGTCCACCAATTTTTGCTGGGATGTTATTTGGCCTAACGCATGTAAGACTTTGATCCTCAGCACACCTATAAAATCTAATAAATGGCTGAAGTAAAAAGTAAAAGGTGTTGGAATGGTCAAGTCAGTGTCTGAACCTCAACTCAATTGTGATGCTGTGGACCTGAAAAGAGATGTGCACAAACAAATTCCCTTAACCATTAATGAAGTAAACCAATATTTGTTGAAGGATTTTTTTTAAAAAAAAGGCCAAAACCTCTCTAAATGTTTGAAGAGACTGATAAACTCCTACAGGCAACATTACTATGTTACTGAATTATAGCGTGCACTTAATTAATACTTGGTTTCTGAATGCTGAATTAATTTTGGGGAAAGATGACAATATTGGCATTGAACATAGTCAAATGTACAAGACCATCACACCCTTATGGTGTGCTTCCCCAAGCTCTTGCCACAAAATAGAAAGCACAGTTGTATAGAATATCTCTGTATATTGAAACCTTGACATTTAATTTCACTGGAGCTGAGGTAAGAAGTCCATAACTGTTCCAGAATCACAATGCCCCTGTGAAAACAGCATGAAGACATGGTTCGCCAATTTAGAATGAAAGAAAACAAGTGGCTTGCACAGACCCTAATCTTTAAAAATATGTAAAATCTAAAATTGAAATATGAAAAGAAATTTCACTTCTCCGCAGGCCGCAGGAGGAGCCCTCGGCCTGGTGCTCGCAGTTCCTGATCTGATTGACAACTGTGAAAAACTGATTAAGAACAAACATCAGACAGAAGCTAGCAAATATCTGAGGAACAAAGCATGTGAAATTCGTGATGCTGTCAAAAAAATTAAAAAGCAATTTAATGAACTGCAGTAAGTACATAAGTGTTTCTTTGATCATTTCATGTAAATGATATATTGAATAAGCAACATGAATAAGAACTGCTTACTAGATTACAATAATAATACAATATCTGGATCAACTGCTGGATTTCATCACCTACATTTATCTTCCAGAGAGATGCTCAATGAAATCCCTGAAATCGAGTGTCACATTGATTTGACTACAGAGATGTGTGGCAACCAAAGATACACAAGAGGCACCATATCCATAGAGTCTAAAAAGACCAAAAAGCAGGAGGGGAAAAAAAAGGAGTTTTTTTTCCTATCCACAACAGACATGTGTGAAAACAAGCCTGGTGACAAAAGTAAACAGAAATCAGGTGGCAATTCAAATAAGAACAAAGAACAGAAGAGGAAAGAAAAGAAATCTCGCCTTCCTACAATAACCATGTCCAACGTGCGTTCTCTTCCAAACAAAATGGAGGAAATTAAAGAAATGGTGGAGGATGCTGAATTCTTTGCCAGTGATCTGATGTTCTTCACAGAGACATGGTTAAACAGCAACGCACGCCAAATCAGCTTGGATGGATTTGTTTCTATCCGGGTTGATCGCGATGCAGAGCTTACTCAAAAACGTAAAGGAGGGGGAATGATCGTTTTTGTAAATAAGACCTGGGCGAAAACAGTGCAGGTGGAAAATCTCATGATGACCCGAGACTATGAGTTAATGGTTGTGTCCATTATACCACATGACCATCCTCAGGATGCTCCACCACTTATCTTCATCCATGTTTATGTACCAGGGCCTAAATTTAAGATAGCTGCCGCAGACATAGCTGGTTTTTTCTTTGATGCTCTGGAGGAATGGCCAGATAGTCCTGTTTTTTTGTTGGGTGATTTCAACAGATGTGACATGACTCCTTTCTTGGGTACCATGGATCAATTCATCACATGCCCAACCAGATACAATAACACCCTGGATTTGTGTTATGCAAATGTGCCTGGGGCTTATATATGTGTTTGCAATCCCCCGTTAGGCCGGGCAGACCATAATGTTATTCATCTGATTCCTATAGAACAATATGACCCTTCCAAACATGGTAAGTGTAAGCATAGCAAAACCAATCGCAGTAAGCAATGAAAGGAAAAATTTATTTTACCAGACAAATCAGAAACTTACCTGTCAAGTTTCCAAAATAAGAATCAAAAACACAACTATAATATAGGCACCTTCAGAGTACATTTTCTGAACCATTGGGTGTACATGGTCCTCCAAAATGGTTTAGTAGACCTTGAAAGTGATGCACACATCTAGTAAAGTACTGGGCCTATGGAAACCAATTGCAGCCCAAATCATCACTGTTATTGAAATGTTACAGTAGATGTTAGTAGACTCCTTTTTATATTAGTTAACTTATTTATAATCACTAAGCAATCTTTATGTAATCATGCATGCTACACTGACTAATCGTGTTAAAATGAACTTAACTTTAACTTAATCCAAGCATTAAATCTTATTATTATAGGTTACTGCTATGATTATATGCCTATATATTATATCTAATGTTATAATTATATTTAAAATAAAATACAAAATAATAATGATTTTAGAGTACTACACTTAGTATTAATCTTAGCAACCTTTGTGATTTTGTTGCGGTTGTTGTTTTGTGTTTTCTAGTTTATCAACATTTTTAATTATTCTATTCTTCTGTTATTCAAGTTATTCAAAATTTCTTATAATTTCTTATAAAACGAAGAGACACATACACGAATTTCACATGCTTTATCGTGGTTTGTAGTGAATTAATAGTATTGTATTCTGGATCATTTTATTATTACATATAAATTATTATTACATATATTGTCACTTCTCATGCACTTTGTTCAGTAGTAAGACATTATAAAGACAGTTGGATCCTCTGTGTAGCCTTGTGTGGACTCTGGCTACTATACATCCTCTGCCCCATGTAGATAAGGTAAGTCTTGCATACCTTTTTTTTAAGGTAGAGCCACACTCAGTTGCATCCTACATAATAAAAATTTTCTCATTTATCTCCTTGAATGAAAGACAATAGTCATGCCTCAGAATTTTAATTTTTGACACAAGTAACATTATAAAAACAATGTGCTAAAGTCTTGTAATTTGGTGTCAATTGTCTAATTTGTGTAATTGTGTAAATTATAAAGCGCTATACTACTATAGGTTTGTTATTATTATTATCTACATGTGAATTGTTTGAGTACAAATCTAAAAGTATGTAATATTGTGTCAAATAAAATACTGTCTGTCTGTATGTCTCTCTTTCTGTCACATATGTATACATTCATACATACAGTACATACATACATACATACATACATACAGTCATGTGAAAATATTAGGACACCTCATTAAATATTCTTTATTAGGAAATGTCATTTTCTGATCTTGTTTTAATTTGTACCTGTAGATGATATAATTGCATGTAAACAACATATATTATAGATTTTCTTCTATTATTTAATTAATGAATTAAATTAATGCCAATGACATTTCAAAAAACACATTTTAATATTAGAAAATGCTTATACCATAACCAAGAAACTGTATAAATGGTATACATTCTTTTACTATTACATTGACCACTGTACAAATGTAAAGACTGGCTTGTTTCATTATCAGAATCAGAAATCACTCACTCACTCACTCACTCACTCATCTTCTACCGCTTATCCGAACTACCTCGGGTCACGGGGAGCCTGTGCCTATCTCAGGCGTCATCGGGCATCAAGGCTGAATCAGAAATCAAATCAAATAAATAAATTAGACAGCTCTGTAGCCAGTCTCCATCAGTAAGCTCTCTAGGACAAGTTTGGTGTTATCCTGGATGTAGGGTTGATAGAGCCAACAGGACAGATACACCATGCAGAGATCTGGGTTTGTTGTGTGGGCCACTTCCCGTAATATGGTGCTCTTAAGGGCCAGCTCCTGCTTGTAAGCCTCATAAAGCTCAGAAGACACTTCAGCTGCAGTTAAGTGTAAAAAAAAACATTGTTCCTGTTATATAATAATAATAATAATAATAATAATAATAATAATAATAATAATAATAATAATAATAATAATAAGGCATGATGTAAACATTAAGAAGTAATCTCACAACTCCTTGAACTGTAACTCAGAAACTGGATTTTATGCTGAACATATTTTCTATGAATTTGTTCACAAACACTAACTACATATATATTATTGGTACATATAATACCAGGGTTAAAAATTTTCATCAAGGGTTCTTTGGATGACTAACATTGTCTAAATGGGAAAGTCTTTTTGTAGGTTCTTCAATTAAATCTTTAAGGGTTTACCAGCTACACCAAAGAATCCTATGTGGTAGCACATGACATGTCAGTATCTTTTTAATGAAACTAATTATTACATTACCAAAATGATTTGTAAACCAAGTGTGAATCAGTGGTTTTGGTCTTCCTTTCTCTCCATACTGTCTCCAGTTCACATATCCCCTTCTCAACAGACACCATTCTTTCCATTTTAGACAGAATGTGGGCCTTTACAGAAAAAAACAAAAACAAAAAACAAACATTGACTCTATGTGTATGTAACAGGTACTTTCATAACTTGCTATGACTAACTCAATACTAATCAGTAACAAAATTAAATTAAATTTAGATTAGATCTCTTGAAGCAGTATACACTGGACCTGAAACTGTAATATATAATGGAACCTGACATTTTGGTTACTCAACCCGCACCATTTTGTCTACAACATTCTGTAGTTTGGTGCATTCCTCCTCTAGCTCTGGGTTGCTATAAAATGCACTTCTTTCTGCAGCAGCTGAAATCTGGCCCTCCATCATAACCTCAGGCTCCTTCACAGACCTGCTTCAGAGAACATGGATGAGGGAAAAACAGAATTAAGCTTTAACAAGACTTTTCACTTTCAATGTTGTGAGTCTTACTCTTTGCTCAGTCTGAAGTTGACTATTTTGGTTGCGATGGTAGATCCTTCGTCACACAGACGATCCCATTTCAGGATTAAATTATGCCAGTCTGCTGCGTTATCCTTCAGTTTTCTGGCACTTCCTGTTAAGTTGCCTTTTCTTCCAGGGGTTGTGGCATCTGATTACATGAAAAAACAGAATCTTTTTGTTGTGATGTTTTTTGTTCTGATGCTTTTTTTAAATACTATAAAATGAGAGTTATACAGGGGGTTAATCAGGCAGTCTATATGTAAATAATCATTATAATTTAGAGGCAAAATAAAGGTGTTATATATAAATATATGTGAAAAATAAAGGGAAAAATACAAAAAAAAATTTTTTTTTTAATTTGCGTCAGAAAAGAAAGCAACGTTTTTTATGTTGTAAATTTTTAACGTCGTTTTTTTTAAACATGCCTTGCACAGTACTGAATATGTCCATGTATGTGTCCAACAATGTCAATTTCCTTTAAAATCTTTGTAAACTGCTTTAACAACAACAGAAACAAAACTATGCTGTTTTTTAAACCGATTTTTACCATTTATTGAGGTGTTTATGAGGGAGGATTTACACCATAATGTTGATTATTAATAGGTTAACATTAGTGCATTGTATTTGTGTTGTTCCCTTTATTATGTGATAAAGAAAGTATATTCCAACAAACCTTGTTAACTCTTTGCACAATAAATAAGTGTCAAAGCTTCATTCATTTCTTGTTTGTTATTAGTTTATTACCAATGATACAAAGTACTTCATCCAGTCAGGAACAAATACACACTAATAATCAAATTACTATCAGGATTCAGACAGCAGGTTACTTTACAGAGCACATTAATCTCCTGAATAATACTTACTGTACCCTCCATTGCAGTCTTAGTTCTGTCATAAATGTAACACACTAAACCTGTAAACATTTTAAAGTGAGATTTTTACCAGGGGTGCCCAAACTTTTGCATGTCACTGTACAGTATATATATTTATATATGTTAAAAGACCAAATGTAAATTTAGAGCATTTCTTAGCAAAGACAACAAGCTCATATTCATTAATACTAATATTTTAACTTAGGAAAGATCAGACAATGTCAGTTTTTGGCCAAAAAAAGCTAAATCAACTGTCCTAAATTTTTTTGAGTGAGAAAATCACCTGAATCCACTTTTCATCAAATTCACCTTGCATGCTATTTAAATATGGACTTATGGTGTCCCCAGGTTTCAAACCAGTGGCACAACTCTTCCAAGTTTTAATTAGATTTGGACAAAATGACTCAATGCAGCCACGACACAAGTTTTAATTAAACAATAGACTGCAACTACCAAGTTTAATAGCAGTGAGCCATCTCACACACACAAACAAGCACAACAAAATCACTCCACACTGTTAAGCGGCTGTGTTATGAACATGCAAAACTGTATCACACGCATGCTACAGTGGTAAATTGCACAGACGATTTTTTTGTAGCACGTGAGACATATATGTTGCACCGTACAGTCCTGCCTTAGGGTGTCCAAAGTTATGTTATTTTTATTTTGGAGTGTTCCCAGATATATTTTTGTATTTTTAGGGTGTCCCCAGCTATGCTATTGTGTCGTTAGGCTGTCCTCATGTCTGTTTTTGTGTCCTTAAAGTATCCCCAGGTCGGATTTTGTATATATATAGTGTCTCCAGGTCTATTTCTGTGTCCTGAAAGTGTCCCCAGTTATTCTTTTGTGTCCTTAGAGTGTCCTCTTTCTATGTTTGTGTTATTAAGGTTTTCCCAGGTCTGTTTTTGTGATTTTAGTGTGTTTCTAGGACTGTTTTTGTTTTCTTTGTGTGCCCCAGGTATGTATTTGTGTCTTTATGGTGTCCCCAGGTCTGTTCTTGTGTTCTTATGGTGTCCCCAGGTCTGTTCTTGTGTCTTTAGTGTGTCTTTCCTGGAATTTTATTTTTGTTCTTAGGATGCACTCAGCTCAGTTTTTGTGTCCTTGAGGTATAGCCAGGTCCATTTTGTGTCCTTATGTCCCTACTATTGTGTCGTTAAAGTGTTCCCAAGTCTGTGTCTTTCAGGCATCCCCAGGTCTGTTTAGTGTCCTTAGGCTGTCCACAGGTATTCTATTGTGCCTGTAAAGTGTCCCCAGGTCTGTCTTAGCCCTTAGCGGCATCACACAAATTTTTCAAGACCATAAATGCCTCAAATTATATAAATAATACCATTTATATATCTTAAATAATACATTTAAATGTTTTAGTTGCCATTTTCACATTTTAGTGAACAATTCAAAGTTTCTGCATTTCAGTAAAAAATCTATATTGGTTTTGCTTTAAAGGAAAATGATATAGACATCCTAATGACTAAAATAATCAGAATTAGACTGTAATAGGACCAAATGAAAACATTTATTAAAGTAAACTGTAAGTTTATTTACAACTATTCTATTTATTTACTACTATTCAGCTGTTAGCTAAGAGGGAGAGGAACAGAGCTATAGTGTATTAAGGGTTGCTTAATGAGAGGTGAGGTATATAAAAAGTTCCATGTACATAAAACATTATCAAACATCTTCAAACGTTTCTAAGGATATAAGTGGAATGGATATTTATATTCCACTTACAGTAATGTACAGTAAAGGACAGGGGAAATTGTTGAATAAGTCTTTATATATTGCACCTATTCTGCATTGAGGGTTGACAGACTTACCTGTGAGATATATATTTATATGAGGTATGAACATTTGAGTTATGTCTCAAGTGATTTATCTCACACCAATCCATCTCGATATGTCGCATACGAGAAATGAAGAGAGAAGCAAAACATTGACCACCAATGTGGATGCAGTGCAACCTGGATCCAGCAGGAGGCGCCAATGTTAAGGACAAAAAACATAACTGAACAAAAGCATTTAAAACTAATTAGAAATCTTGGAAACTATCATACAGCAAAATAAATAAATAAATAAATAAATAATAATAATAAATTAAGAGATGCATAGAGATGAGCAGCACAGAAAATGCAAAGTAAAATATATCTAGACATATTTTAAATACATTTTTGTTCACTTTTGAAAAATGTTATTTCGATAAATATTATTTTATTTTAATTTTGAATAGTACCTAAATGTGAGAAAAATGTACCAAGAGTTTTGCTCGTGTTAACTGTTAGTGTTGATTATTGAAATAAATAAGAAAAAATAGAAAATAAAATATAAAACAAAACATAGAATAAAACAACTGTAATTATGATCTCTTATGATTATGAATTAGATAAGAAGCATGGATCATGGTCATGAATCACGTACACAAAGTTATTTTAGGTCATGAAAACAAAAGTGAAAGCATTCTGTTCCACTGATTCACTGCGCATCTCAGCTCTGTTATGTAAGTCTGGGTTACATTTTTATTATATATTACAAATCTCAACAATTCTTCTTGTCAGATCAAAATTCTACGTGTGAAAGTATTAATCATGTATCAAGTATAGGTTGCTGTATTCTGTTATTCAGTTTTAATCATCTATCTGCTATTTGAAAGCTTTGTTGTTTTTGCCTGTAAGCCTGCAAAATGGAGGCAGGAAGTCTGAGGAGGAAATGCAGCTGTTTGTGAATTGTTTGTGGAGCTTTTTATAACATTTTAATGTATTTATTATTTTTCCTAAAGGTTCTATTTCTAGTGAGGATTTTAGCCTATTATTTCCCAAAGATATTTCAGCTTTGAAGGTGCCAATAGTTAATGTTAATATTTAAAAATAACAATATTTTTTATGTTGTTTCTTTGTTTAAGAAATATAAGACATGTTGTGGTCGAAAGCTGCTAAATATTTCCTTCTAGCTTTACCAGCTGGCAAAATACTAAATTATTTTATCTAAAGCGTTATTTTCCATCTTCATATAATACATGATTAAATTGATAAACAGGATTCAGATTTTCTAATTGTATTAATATTGTGCTATTTTCATGATAACAAGTTGTCTGTGATGTTCTGTAGTAGCAGTTGGTCAAAAATTTTACATAAAATAAACAAAACAGGGTGAGGCTTTAGTTCTGCAGGCAAACAAGTGATAGAGAAAAGAACACTGGTCTTCCAATGAGCAATGAATATGTAAGGAAACTTACAAACAAAGCAATAAATGTCTCCTATATGCTTTTCTTTGTTATATTACATGTTCTTTGTTACATTACATGTTCTTTGTTATATTACATGTTTGTAATCTGTTTATTATTAGGCTTAGACTATGTGGTTCAGCCACCATACAAGTACTAACGAAAGTGGTGCTACAGGAGAAATTAATTATTAGTAAATTATTAGTACCCTATTAATATTAACCCATCATTTATACTACAGTTAAAAATATTTAGATCCATGTTTAATATTTAAATCAACACCTTCTTGTTTGAAAATTCAACTTCACTTTGGTACAATTATTATAATCACAATCTCAGTTAACAGCCATCATTTTGACGTGATGTCTTAGCACATAGCAAATGTATGAGATTTTAGTAACCCCGATGTAAAATGCCTTCCCATATTCCTGCTCCTGATTGCATGACTTTGTATAATCTCAGGAAGAAACATTTCTGCACATGTTATGTACTCTATTATCTGTATCAAGTGCACTGTCCATGTCCTAAATTACTATTAGCTTCCCCAACAGCACAAATTCTCCATCTTTGTATACGTCTTTATTGCAATGCATTACAGTTCATAAATGGAACTTGCTGGTGGCATATAAACTTGTCACAGTCTTTCTGCCTTCATTTTCATGCTCCCCCAAGAGCCCCAACAGCATAGTAATTTCTTGCTACTGTGAAACAATGTGATTACTTTCTGATTTTAAATGTCAAAGACATTTACAAAGACATTACACAATGCAACACTTAAATTACTTTTTCAGAATCTAAATAACCCTAAGCATATTTTTTTATAATTCCAGTTCCATCATTTTCTCTTCTACTATGGGTGTGGAAGACGAACTGATCAATGAGCTGTTCCAATGGATGGAGAAGCAGGAGGAATGTGCGGAACATCTCATGAATTTGGCAAAAGAACTGGAGGAGATGACGGAAGCTATGACTGCCGGCCAGATGGTGGGGAACACAGTAACAGTGCTTGGATCTGCTGTCCTGGTTGGAACAGGCATTGCAACTTTTCTGACAGGAGGCCTGGCTGCACCCTTGCTGGTCACAGCAGCAGGTGTTACAGCTGGAGTTGGTGCTGTAACCAGTGTTACATGTAAGCTCTTAGAGAGTTGGAAATCCAGTAAAACAATGAAAAATTCAGAGAAGACTGACAGGAAAATTAAAAAGATTTGGAAGCATATTGAAAGTCTCCAGGAACAACTATCAAAGGAGTGTGAATTGACGAATGACTTTGATGAAGTGCAGTGTGAAATCACAGCAAGAATCTTGAGTGCAATGGCCAAACGGAATGGGAGAGATCTGTCCCAAAGTCGTCTAACTTACTTCTTGAGAAATGACCACACAAATTTTCATACACATCAATCGTGTTTTCAGAGCAAAGAGTTAGTCATGGGTGGCATTACTTTGCTACTATTCCTTGGATTTTACGACATCCTTCTAAAAACAGCATCTAAAAAAGGAGCAAAACAAGTTCCACATTTTCTGATTACTGAAGCTATGGCTGCTCTTTCATTGAAAACAGGAAACAAGTTAAAAGGAGCAGGCCTGGTATTTCTAACACACACACACACACACACACACACACACACACACACACACACACTCCAGTTACTGTTTTTTTTTTTTTTTGCGTAAAACAGGGCCTATTTAGCATTATAATGGTCATCTCCAATGTCTATAAACAAACAAATAACTTGATGTGACAACAAAAAAAAATCACATCAATATGTAGTCATATTTTTTCCCCAAAAGAAAACCAACATTTAAAAACACTAATGAAATGCACAAAAAGCTAAGCAAGAATTAAGACTATCTCTATTAAATTAGAACTTTTAGAATTTTGATGTTCTGGGACACTCAGCTGTGTGTTTATACTATGCCAAGAAAACATTATGCCAGCCCTGACTCCAGAGGAGCAACAGTTGCTGCTCATCAATCTGGAAAGGTGTTATACTTTAAGGCTATCTCCAATTTGAAATTCACCATTCTTGTCACAGAACGTAGGATAAAAACAGACCCAAATGCAGGATACTATGGTTTATTAATAAAACCAAACACAGACCAGACAAGACAAAACAAAAGACAAGGATACTAATACTAATGACAGTTAGACACATAAGGGACAGGTGTGCTGAGGCAGAAAGGAATAGACAAGGGCAGGGCAGACACATGAACACGAAACGTAAACACAAAGCACATGGCCAAAGTCAAAGTCAAAGCTAGATCTTAACAATTCTACAGTGAAAACTGATAAATGGAGAGCCTCATATGAATTGTCTAACATTGTGGTGAAGGGCTAAGGATTTGCTTGTTTCGCAGCCATACTGTAGATCCTGGGAAACTTTCAGTCATTAAGACAATGATGAACTCCACTTTATACCAAAATATTCATGGGACAAATGTGACACATCTGTCCACCAATTTTTGCTGGGATGTTATTTGGCCTAACGCATGTAAGACATTGATCCTAAACACACCTAAAAAATCTAATGAATGGCTGAAGTAAAAAGTAAAAGGTGTTGGAATGGTCAAGTCAGTGTCTGAACCTCAACTCAATTGTGATGCTGTGGACCTGAAAAGAGATGTGCACAAACAAATTCCCTTAACCATTAATGAAGTAAAGCAATATTTGTTGAAGGATTTTTTTAAAAAAAAGGCCAAAAACTCTCTAAATGTTTGAAGAGACTGATAAACTCCTACAGGCAACATTACTATGTTACTGAATTATAGCGTGCACTTAATTAATACTTGGTTTCTGAATGTTGAATTAATTTTGGGGAAAGATGACAATATTGGCATTAAACATGGCCAAATGTACAAGACCATCACACCCTTATGGTGTGCTTCCCCAAGCTCTTGCCACAAAATAGAAAGCACAGTTGTATAGAATATCTCTGTATATTGTAACCTTGACATTTAATTTCACTGGAGTTGAGGTAAGAAGTCTAAAACTGTTTCAGCATGACAATGCCCCTGTGAAAACAGCATGAAGACATGGTTCGCCAATTTAGAATGAAAGAAAACAAGTGGCTTGCACAGACCCTAATCTTTAAAAATATGTAAAATCTAAAATTGAAATATGAAAAGAAATTTCACTTCTCTGTAGGTCGTAGGAGGAGCCCTCGGCCTGGTGTTCTCAATTCCTGATCTGATTGACAACTGTGAAAAACTGATTAAGAACAAACATCAGACAGAAGCTAGCAAATATCTGAGGAACAAAGCATGTGAAATTCGTGATGCTGTCAAAAAAATTAAAAAGCAATTGAATGAACTGCAGTAAGTACTGTACATGAGTGTTTCTTTGATCATTTCATGTAAATGATATATTGAATAAGCAACATGAATAAGAACTGCTTACTAGATTACAATAATAATACAATATCTGGATCAACTGCTGGATTTCATCACCTACATTTATCTTCCAGAGAGATGCTCAATGAAATCCCTGAAATCGAGTGTCACATTGATTTGACTACAGAGATGTGTGGCAACCAAAGATACACAAGAGGCACCATTTCCATAGAGTCTAAAAAGACCAAAAAGCAGGACAGAAAAAAAAAAGAGTATATTTTAATATCCACAAAAGACATGTGTGAAACCAAGACTGGTGACACAAGTAAACAGAAATCAGCTGTCAATTCAAATAACAAAAAACAGGATGGGAATGATTCTGGAGAAAAGAGGAAAGAAGAGGAAAGAAGAGGAAAGAAATCCCGCCTTCCTACAATAACCATGTCCAACGTGCGTTCTATTACAAACAAAATGGAGGATATTGAAGAAATGGTGGAGGATGCTGAATTATTTGCCAGTGACATGATATTCTTCACAGAGACATGGTTAAATAGCAACTCACCCCCAATCAGGTTGGATGGATATGATTCTGTCCAGATCAATCGCGATGCAGAGCTTACTCAAAAACGTAGAGGAGGGGGAATGATCGTCTTTGTAAATAAGGCCTATGCAAAAGAAGTGCAGGTGGAAAAACCCATGTTGACCCAAGACTATGAGTTAATGGTTGTGTCCATTATACCACATGGCCATCCTCAGGATGCTCCACCACTTATCTTCATCCATGTTTATGTACCAGGGCCTAAATTTAAGATAGCTGCCGCAGACATAGCTGGTTTTTTCTTTGATGCTCTGGAGGAATGGCCAGATAGTCCTGTTTTTTTGTTGGGTGATTTCAACAGATGTGACATGACTCCTTTCTTGGGTACCATGGATCAATACATCACATGCCCAACCAGATACAATAACACCCTGGATTTGTGTTATGGAAATGTGCCTGGGGCTTATATATGTGTTTGCAGAGCCCCACTTGGCCGGTCAGACCATAATGTTATTCATCTGATTCCTAAAGATCAGAATGACCCTCCCAAAGATGGGGAGTGTAAACATGACCATACCAAACCCAGTAAGCAATGAGACGTGAGGCTTATTATTATTGATAGCTTGTTTTGTCCTATAGATGTAGGTGACTTTAGATAAACTAAAAGAAAAAGCATTGAAAAAGGAGAAAGGATTATATTTGTAGAGAGAAATGGAATGAAGTTTTAAGTTGCTCGTGCCCAAAATTCCAATAAGAATCAAAAACACAACTATAATATAGTTACACCTGTGTTGATGAAAGCACACCAGTGACCTCAAATCAGTTTGAATGTTTAGATAACAATGGAGCAATACCTTAACATTAGCTACTGAAACATAGCCTATTGAGAAACATCTGTTAACTGTAACATAAAGTCATTTTGATGTATATAGTAGTGTAGGGCCTCTATTTTGTGGCCAGCACAGTATACTTTTGTCTTGGAAATCACAGGTATAAGCCCTGCACAGTGGACAGGTGATTATGTGATACTGGTGGTGGTTTCCTGACTTGCTTGTCCAACTCACCCCAAAGTGGCTCAAAAATTGTTCTTATCTGGTGACCGTACAGACAATGGAAAATGTTCACTTTTATGTTCACTGTCACCGGTCTTGGAAACCAATTGCAGCCCAAATCATCACTGTTATTTAAATGTTATAGTAGATGTTAGTAGACTCCTTTTTATATTAGTTAACCTATTTATAATCACTAAGCAATCTTTATGTAATCATGCATGCTACGCTGACTAATCGTGTTAAAATGAACTTAACTTTAACTTAATCCAAGCATTAAATCTTATTATTATAGGTTACTGCTATGATTATATGCCTATATATCCAATGTTATAATTATATTTAAAATAAAATACAAAATAATAATGATTTTAGAGTACTACACTTAGTATTAATCTTAGCAACCTTTGTGATTTTGTTGCGGTTGTTGTTTTGTGTTTTCTATTTTATCATTTTTAATTATTCTATTTTTCTGTTATTCAAGTTGAGAAAACTACAGAAAGAAAATTTCTTATAATTTCTTATAAAACCAAGAGACACATACACAATCGGCCCTAACATTAAATCCACTGGCCTTTTATTGGGTAGATCCTTCCTTCTGAGCCGTAGAGGCATGGAATCCACAACACCTATGATGGTGTGTGTATTTATTTATTTATTTATTTAAATATGTTTATTGTGTATCATTCAAAATACCAATAGCACTTTTACTGTTGCTGCGGGTCATTTACACCAACATTTATTTACTATGGTGAAAACTAACCAATATTGCACCATTTTTTGCTTATTAATATTTGTTTATTCTTCTTCAAAATACTCATATTTTTGGTGGGCCAGTGGGACAGAGGGATGACCTGAAAGAATTCAATTATTATTCTGTTATTTGATTACTAAAAATATATATCACATTAATTGTCTTTATACGTTATCGTAGTTCGTAGTGAATTAATATTGTAATAGTATTGTATTCTGGATCATTTTATTATTACATATAAAATATTGTCACTCCTCATGCACTTTGTTCAGTAGTAAGACATTATAAAGACAGTTGGATCCTCTGTGTAGCCTTGTGTGGACTCTGGCTACTGTACATCCTCTGCCCCATGTAGATAAGGTAAGCCTTGCATACCTTCTTTTAAGGCAGAGCCACACTCAGTTGCATCCTACATAATAAAAATATTCTCATTTATCTCCTTGAATGAAAGACAATAGTCATGCCTCAGAATTTAAATTTTTGACACAAGTAACATTATAAAAACAATGTACTAAAGTCTTGTAATTTGGTGTCAATTGTCTAATTTGTGTAATTGTGTAAATTATAAAACAATATACTACTATAGGTTTGTTATTATTATTAGCTACATGTGAATTGTTTGAGTACAAATCTAAAAGTATGTAATATTGTGTCAAATAAAATAGTCTGTCTGTATGTCTCTCTTTCTGTCACATATGTATACATTCATACAGTACATACATACATACATACATACATACATACATACATACATACATACATACATACATACATACATACATACATACATACAGTCATGTGAAAATATTAGGACACCTCATTAAATATTCTTTATTAGGAAATGTCATTTTCTGATCTTGTTTTAATTTGTACCTGTAGATGATATAATTGCATGTAAACAACATATAGATTTTCTTCTATTATTTAATTAATGAATTAAATTAATGCCAATGACATTTCAAAAAACATATAACATTTTAATATTAGAAAATGCTTATACCATAACCAAGAAACTGTATAAATGGTATACATTCTTTTACTATTACATTGACCACTGTACAAATGTAAAGACTGGCTTGTTTCATTGAATCAGAAATCACTCACTCACTCACTCACTCACTCACTCATCTTCTACTGCTTATCCGAACTACCTCAAGTCACGGGGAGCCTGTGCCTATCTCAGACGTCATCGGGCATCAAGGCTGAATCAGAAATCAAATCAAATAAATAAATTAGACAGCTCTGTAGCCAGTCTCCATCAGTAAGCTCTCTAGGACAAGTTTGGTGTTATCCTGGATGTAGGGCTGATAGAGCCAACAGGACAGATACACCATGCAGACATCTGGGTTTGTTGTGTGGGCCACTTCCCGTAATATGGTGCTCTTAAGGGCCAGCTCCTGCTTGTAAGCCTCATAAAGCTCAGAAGACACTTCAGCTGCAGTTAAGTGTAAAAAAAAAAAAAAAAAAACATTGTTCCTGTTATATAATAATAATAATAATAATAATAATAATAATAATAATAATAATAATAATAATAATAAGGCATGATGTAAACATTAAGAAGTAATCTCACAACTCCTTGAAATGTAACTCAGAAACTGGATTTTATGCTGAACATATTTTCTATGAATTTGTTCACAAACACTAACTACATATATATTATTGGTAATGTATATGGTAATTTTATATATATATAAAATATAAAATATATATATATATATATATATATATATATATATATATATATATATATATATATATATATATATATATATATGTATGTATAATGTATGTATGTATGTATGTATAATACCAGGGTTAAAAATTTTCATCAAGGGTTCTTTGGATGATTAACATTGTCTAAATGGGAAAGTCTTTTTGTAGGTTCTTCAATTAAATCTTTTAGGGTTTACCAGCTACACCAAAGAATCCTATGTGGTAGCACATGACATGTCAGTATCTTTTTAATGAAACTAATTATTACATTACCAAAATGATTTGTAAACCAAGTGTGAATCAGTGGTTTTGGTCTTCCTTTCTCTCCATACTGAAAGGTCTCCAGTTCACATATCCCCTTCTCAACAGACACCATTCTTTCCATTTTAGACAGAATGTGGGCCTTTACAGAAAAAAAAACAAAAACAAGACTCTAAGTGTATGTAACAGGTACTGTCATAACTTGCTATGACTAACTCAATACTAATCAGTAACAAAATTCAATTAAATGTAGATTAGATCTCTTGAAGCAGTATACACTGGACCTGAAACTGTAATATATAATGGAACCTGACATTTTGGTTACTCAACCCGCACCATTTTGTCTACAACATTCTGTAGTTTGGTGCATTCCTCCTCTAGCTCTGGGTTGCTATAAAATGCACTTCTTTCTGCAGCAGCTGAAATCTGGCCCTCCATCATAACCTCAGGCTCCTTCACAGACCTGCTTCAGAGAACATGGATGAGGGAAAAACAGAATTAAGCTTTAACAAGACTTTTCACTTTCAATGTTGTGAGTCTTACTCTTTGCTCAGTCTGAAGTTGACAATTTTTTTTTGCGATGGTAGATCCTTCGACACACAGACGATCCCATTTCAGGATTAAATTATGCCAGTCTGCTACGTTATCCTTCAGTTTTCTGGCACTTCCTGTTAAGTTGCCTTTTCTTCCAGGGGTTGTGGCATCTGATTACATGAAAAAACAGAATCTTTTTGTTGTGATGTTTTTTGTTCTGATGCTTTTTTTAAATACTATAAAATGAGAGTTATACAGGGGGTTAAACAGGTCGACTATATCTAAATAATCATTATAATTTAGAGGCAAAATAAAGGTGTTATATATAAATATATGTGAAAAATAAAGGGAAAAATACAAAAAAAAAATTTTTTTAATGTTATGTAGTTCTGTCATAAATGTAACACACTAAACCTGTAAACATTTTAAAGTGAGATTTTTACCAGGGGTGCCCAAACTTTTGCATGTCACTGTATATATATTTATATATGTTAAAAGACCAAATGTAAATTTAGAGCATTTCTTAGCAAAGACAACAAGCTCATATTCATTAATACTAATATTTTAACTTAGGAAAGATCAGACAATGTCAGTTTTTGGCCAAAAAAAGCTAAATCAACTGTCCTAAATTTTTTTGACTGAGAAATTCACCTGAATCCACTTTTCATCAAATTCACCTTGCATGCTATTTAAATAGGGACTTATGGTGTCCCCAGGTTTCAAACCAGTGGCACAACTCTTCCAAGTTTTAATTAGATTTGGACAAAATGACTCAATGCAGCCACGACACAAGTTTTAATTAAACAATAGACTGCAACTACCAAGTTTAATAACAGTGAGCCATCTCACACACACAAACAAGCACAACAAAATCACTCCACACTGTTAAGCGGCTGTGTTATGAACATGCAAAACTGTATCACACGCATGCTACAGTGGTAAATTCAACAAACGTTTTTTTTGTAGCACGTGAGACATATATGTCGCACCGTACAGTCCTGCCTTATGGTGTCCAAAGTTTTTTTTATTTTGGAGTGTTCCCAGATATATTTTTGTATTTTTAGGGTGTCCCCAACTATGTTATTGTGTCCTTAGGCTGTCCTCATGTCTGTTTTTGTGTCCTTAAAGTATCCTCAGGTCGGATTTTGTATATATAGTGTCTCCGGGTCTATTTCTGTGTCCTGAAAGTGTCCCCAGTTATTATTTTGTGTCCTTAGAGTGTTCCTAGGACTGTTTTTGTTTTCTTTGTGTGCCCCAGGTACGTATTTGTGTCTTTAGGGTGTCCCCAGGTCTGTTCTTGTGTCTTTAGTGTGTCCCCTGGAATTTTATTTTTGTTCTTAGGGTGCACTCAGCTCAGTTTTTGTGTCCTTGAGGTATCGCCAGGTCCATTTTGTGTCCTTGTGTCCCTATGTATACCATTGTGTCCTTAAAGTGTTCCCAAGTCTGTTTTAGTGTCTTTCAGGCATCCCCAGGTCTGTTTTTGTGTCACCGGGGTGTCAAAATCTATGGTTTTGTGTACTTAGGGGGTCCCCAGGTCTTTTTTTGTATTATTAGTGTGTCCCCAGTTCTGATTTCCTGAGCTTAGAGTGTCACTAGATATATTTTTGTGTACTTAGAATGTCCCTAAAAAAAGTATGTTTTTCTGTCCTTAGGTCAGGGCTATTCAATTAGTCATAGGGGCCAGTTCATGAAAAGAATCCCAAATGAGGAGCTGGAGAGATATAACTTGCAATATGAGTGATGACACAACAACAATATAGGAGCCCATATGTTGTATTTTTGCATTATAAGACACACAAGTAAGCTTTTTTCCCTACATTTAAACATGCTCGTGTTGTATTTTGAAACTATGTAACATCAGAGCATTGTAAGATGCCCAAATAGACTTTTTCTACATTCAAATGGGTAAATCAGTGAGCCATATCACACTCATTTATAATTGAACTAATTTAACAGAAACTTAAGGGCACATAATAAAAAAGTTCACAATAAGGAAAATAACATTGTTTCATGTTATTTTTTGTCAGAATTAAGTATTTTACTATGCCTACTTATACTACAACAGCCAGCCAATAATTGGCAAACATTTAAAAATCGTGTGTATATGTTGTCAGCGCAATACGCATACAGTAGTGCAGGTTCTGGGCTGTGAGGGATTGTGTGATTACTTGTTTTAATGATGATTTGCATGTGTAAGTAGTTCTAGGGTAGTAGAGTAGGGTTAATGCTGTTTCACTGAATTTCCAGATTGTTTGTTTTTTGTTTGTTTGTTTTTTGTGTGAATAAACTGAATAAAGAAATGAACAGAGGAAATTATACTTAACAAAATTCTCATCTGTTATCATCCTCTCGGTCATCGAGTCTCACAGGAGAAGTTGCTTGCACCACTCGCCTAACATCACGTAACTCCTGCTCTGTGCCACAACTCATCAAACCACAATATAAGTCTTGACATTCTGCAAATTTAATGAATTTTAGACAATGTAAATTTTTGGTCATTAAAAAACACTCAAATGCTAAGCCCACAGGTTTACGTGTTTTTGGTTGAAAAAATCATGCAATGAAAGGAAGAATTTATTTTATCGGACAAATTTGAAACTTACTGTACCTGTAATGTTTAAAAAACAAATAAATAAATAAATAATACACCTATAATAAAGCTACACCTAGGTTTATTAAATGCCAAACCTCAAATCAATTAGCTGCTAAAATGTAACTTATTAAGACACATCTGTTAACTGTAACTTACTGCTATCTTTGTAGAAAAACATTTTAAGGTTAGAATGTTTCTCAATAGCTAGCAGCATGCTATACATAAGTTATGGCACAGTCAAATGGATGCTGTGGCTCTTGATATTCCACAAAGACTTGCTGTCCTAGTCACAGATGTTATTACTATTACTACTCTTATTATATGGTGATAATATAAAATTTGTGGTTCATAAATCAGAAAATTAATATGTTGATTTATAATATAGACCTGTAGATTAGCAAGTGCCACACAGCAAGTTGAGGTAATACCATGTGAGGTTTTTATTTCCTTTAACTATTGCAAAGTTTAAGAGAGCCCACTTCTTTTTGTGAAT
Source organism: Tachysurus vachellii (assembly GCF_030014155.1). Lineage (NCBI taxonomy): Eukaryota > Metazoa > Chordata > Actinopteri > Siluriformes > Bagridae > Tachysurus > Tachysurus vachellii. The sequence goes on from NC_083469.1 coordinate 18,292,005, forward strand.
CACCTGCGTACTACACTGGGTTTTAATCTTAGCAACCCTTTATAACAAATTATTAATTGCTTCATGTTGTTTGTGTTTCTTGTGTTTTTAGTTCTACAAGGGTCAAATAAGATCTTATTAAAGTGCATTCTTCTTCCTCATGCAGACGTTTTGCTTTCAATGTAAAGTATAGTGATGGACATACAGCACTTATTTACTTTCTATTTTAAAGACTTTCTTGTGTTCCACTAACAGCATGTTTTGGAATGACTGAAAGGCAATATGCCTGCCTCTGAATTTTAAACACCTGACCCCAAAATAATCTAAAAAAACAGAATTATTTATTTAGTAAAACACCTTAAAGACCAAATTTTTGGTATTTACAATTATTTTTTAGAGTATTTTCTGAACACTTTTGTCTTTTTAAATACAATTGTGCTCTGCATGTTCAATTCCACAAATGTTACAGATTTTAGCAGCATCAAACTAATTTTTCAAGACCATAAATGCCTCAAATTATATAAATAATACAATTTATATATCTTAAATAATACATTTAAATGTTTTATTTGCCATTTTCACATTTTAGTGAACAATTCAAAGTTTCTGCATTTCAGTAAAAACTATATATTGGTGTTGTTTAAAAGGAAAATGATATAGACATCCTAATCACTAAAATAATTATATTATTAATTAAACATTTATTAAAGTAAACTTTGAGTTTATTTACAACTATTCTAATTATTTACTACTATTCAGCTGTTAGCTATATAAAGAGGGAGAGGAACAGAGCTATAGTGTATTAAGGCTTGCTTAATGAGAGGTGAGGTATATAAAAAGTTCCATGTACATAAACAATTTTCAAACATCTTCAAACGTTTCTAAAGATATAAGTTTGATGGATATTTATATTCCACTTAATGTAAAGGACAGGGGAAATTGTTGAATAAGTCTTTATATATTGCACCTATTCTGCATTGAGGGTTGACAGACTTACCTGTGAGATATATATTTATATGAGGTATGAACATTTGAGTTATGTCTCAAGTGACTTATCTCACACCAATCCATCTCGATATGTTGCATACGATACCACCAATGTGGATACAGTGCAACCAGAATCCAGCAAGAGGCGCCAAGGTGTAAGACAAAAAAACGTAACTGAACAAAAGCATTTAAAACTAATTAGAAATCTTAGAAACTGTCATACAGCAAAAAAAAAAAAAAAATTTATAAAAAATTAAGAGATGCATAGAGATGAGCAGCACAGAAAATGCAACTTAAAATATATCTAGACATATTTTAAATACATTTTTGTTCACTGTTAAATTAATAAATAAATATTATTTTATTTTAATTTTGAATAGTACCTAAATGTGAGAAAAGTGTACCAAGAGTTTTGCTCGTGTTAGCTTTTAGTGTTGATTATTGAAATAAATAAGAAAAAATAGAAAAGAAAAAAAACATAGAATGAAACAACTGTAATTATGATCTCTTATGATTATGAATTAGATAAGAAGCATGGATCATGATCATGAATCACGTACACAAAGTTATTTTAGGTCATGAAAACAAAAGTGAAAACATTCTGTTCCATTGATTCACTGCGCATCTCAGGTGTATTATGTAAGTCTGTGTTACATTAAATTTTAATGTATATATTACTTTTCCTAAAGATTCTATTTCTAGTGAGAATTTTAGCCTATTATTTCCCAAAGATATTTCAGCTTTGAAGGCGCCAATAGTTAATATTAATATTTAAAAACATAATTTTTTTTTGTTATTTCTTTATTTAAGAAATATAAGACATGTTGTGGTTAAAAAGCTGCTAAATATTTCCTACTAGCTTTACCAGCTGGCAAAATACTAAATTATTTTACCTAAAGTGTTATTTTCCATCTTCTTTAATACATGATTAAATTGATAAACAGGATTCAGATTTTCTAATTGTATTATTATTGTGTTATTTTCATAATAACAAGTTGTCTGTGATGTTCTGTTGTAGCAGTTGGTCAAAAATTTTACATAAACAAAACAGGGTTAAAATTTAGTCCTGCAGGCAAAAGAGTGAAAAAGAAAAGAACTCTGGTCTTCCAATGAGCAATGAATATGTAAGGAAACTTACAAACAAACAAATAAATGTCTCCTATATGCTTTTCTTTGTTATATTACATGTTTGTAATCTGTTTATTATTAGGCTTAGACTATGTGGTTCAGCCACCATACGAGTCCTAACGAATGTGGTGCTACAGGAGAAATAAATTATTAGAACTACCTTATTAATATTAACCCATCATTTATACTACAGTTAAAAATATTTAGATCCATGTTTAATATTTAAATTAACAGCTTTCAACTTCACAACAAATTCAACTTCACTGTGGTACATTTATTATAATCCCAGTTAACAGCCATCATTTTGACGTGATGTCTTAGCACTTAGCAAATGTATGAGATTTTAGTAACCCCGATGTAAAATGCCTTCCCATATTCCTGCTCCTGATTGCATGACTTTGTATAATCTCAGGAAGAAACATTTCTGCACGTTATGTACTCTATTATCTGTATCAAGCGCACTGTCCATGTCCTAAATTACTATTAGCTTCCCAGCAGAAATTCTCCATCTTTGTATATATGTCTTTATTGCAATGCATTACAGTTCATAAATGGAACTTGCTGGTGGCATATAAACTTGTCAGTCTTTCTGCCTTCATTTTCATGCTCCCCCCAAGAGCCCCAACAGCATAGTAATTTCTTGCTACTGTGAAACAATGTGATTACTTTCTGATTTTAAATGTCAAAGACATTACACAATGCAACACTCAGATTACTTTTTCAGAATCTAAATAATCCTAAGCATATTTTTTCTAATTCCAGTTCCTTCATTTTCTCTTCTACTATGGGTGTGGAAGACGAACTGATCAATGAGCTGTTCCAATGGATGGAGAAGCAGGAGGAATGTGCGCAACACCTCATGAACTTGGCAAAAGAACTGGAGGAGATGACGGAAGCTATGACTGCCGGCCAGTTGGTGGGAAACTCAGCAACAGTGCTTGGATCTGCTGTCCTGGTTGGAACAGGCATTGCAACTTTGCTGACAGGAGGCCTGGCTGCACCCTTGCTGGTCACAGCAGCAGGTGTTACAGCTGGAGTTGGTGCTGTAACCAGTGTTACATGTAAGCTCTTAGAGAGTTGGAAATCCAGTAAAACAATGAAAAATGCAGAGAAGACTGACAGGGAAATTAAAAAGATTTGGAAGCATATTGAAAGTCTCCAGGAACAACTATCAGAGGAGTGTGAATTGACGAATGACTTCAATGAAGTGCAGTGTGAAATCACAGCAAGAATCTTGAAAGCCATGGCCAAACGGAATGGGAGAGATCTGTCCCAAAGTCGTCTAACTTACCTCTTGAGAAATCTATCGTTTGTTTTAAGCGAAGGGTTCTTCATGGGTAGTTTGTTAGTATTCATTGGATTTTCCTGCAACTTTCTAAAAACAGCATCTAAAAAAGAAGCAAAATGTGTTCCACTTTTTCTGACTACTGAAGGAATGGCTGCTCTTTCATTGAAAACTGTGTTAAAGGGAACAAGCCAGGTATTTCTACACACACACACACACACACAAACACTCCAGTTACTGTTTTTTTTTTTTTTAAAACAGGGCCTATTTAGCATTATAATGGTCATCTCCAACATCTATAAACAAACAAATAACTTGATGTGACAACAACAACAAAAAAAAACATATCAATATGTAGTCATATTTTTTCGCAAAAGAAAACCAACATTTAAAACACGATGGGAGGTGATGATGATGATAATTCAGGTGTTACTAATAAAATGCACAAAAAGCTAAGCAAGAATTAAGACTATCTCTATAAAAGTAGAACTTTTAGAATTTTGATGTTCTGGGACACTCTGCTGTGTGTTTATACTATGCCAAGAAAACATTATGCCAGCCCTGACTCCAGAGGAGCAACAGTTGCTGCTCATCAATCTGGGAAGGTGTTATACTTTAAGGCTATCTCCAATTTGAAATTCACCATTGTTGTCACGGAACGCAGGATAAAAACAGACCCAAATGCAGGATACCACGGTTTATTAATAAAACCAAACACAGACCAGACAAGACAAAATAAAAGACAAGGATACTCATACTAATGACAGTTAGACACATACAGTAAGGGACAGGTGTGCTGAGGCAGAAAGGAATAGACAAGGGCAGGGCAGACACATGAACATGAAACGTAAACACTAAGCACATGGCCAAAGTCCGGGCTAGATCCTGACAATTCTACAGTGAAAAGTTTTGCTGATTAATGGAGATCCTCATATGAATTGTCTAACCTTGTGGTGAAGGCCTAAGGATTTGCTTGTTTTGCCGCCATAGATCCTGGAAAACTTTCAGTCATTAAGACAATGATGAACTCCACTTTATACCAAAATATTCATGGGACAAATGTGACACGATATGTGACAATTTGTCCACCAATTTTTGTTGGGCCATTATTTGGGCTAACGCATGTAAGACATTGATCCTAAACACACCTAAAAAAAATCTAATGAATGGCTGAAGTAAAAAGTAAAAGGTGTTGGAATGGCCAAGTCAGTGTCTGAACCTCAACTCAATTGTGATGCTGTGGACCTGAAAAGAGTAAAGCAAAGTAAAGTTACTAATGAAGTAAAGCAATATTTGTTGAAGGATTTAAAAAACAAAAGGCCAAAATCTCTCTAAATAATTTGAGAGACTAATAAACTCCTACAGGCAACATTACTATGTTACTGAATTATAGCGTGCACTCAATTAATACATGGTTTCTGAATGATGAATTAATTTTGGGGAAAGATGACAATATTGACATTAAACATAGCCAAATGTACAAGACCATCACACCCTTATGGTGTGCTTCCCCAAGCTCTTGCCACAAAATAGAAAGCACAGTTGTATAGAATATCTCTGTATATTGTAACCTTGACATTTAATTTCACTGGAGTTGAGGTAAGAAGTCTAAAACTGTTTCAGCATGACAATGCCCCTGTGAAAACAGCATGAAGACATGGTTCGCCAATTTAGAATGAAAGAAAACAAGTGGCTTGCACAGACCCTAATCTTTAAAAATATGTAAAATATAAAATTGAAATCTGAAAAGAAATTTCACTTCTCTGTAGGTCGCAGGAGGAGCCCTCGGTCTGGTGCTCGCAGTTCCTGATCTGATTGACAACTGTGAAAAACTGATTAAACACAAACATCAGACAGAAGCTAGCAAATATCTGAGGAACAAAGCATGTGAAATTCGTGATGCTGTCAAAAAAATTAAAAAGCAATTTAATGAACTGCAGTAAGTACTGTACATGAGAGTTTCTTTGATCATTTCATGTAAATGATATATTGAATAAGCAACATGAATAAGAACTGCTTACTAGATTACAATAATAATACAATATCTGGATCAACTGCTGGATTTCATCACCTACATTTATCTTCCAGAGAGATGCTCAGTGAAATCCCTGAAATCCAGTGTCACATTGATTTGACTACAGAGATGAGTGGCAACCAAAGAAACACACAAGGCACCATTTCCGTGGAGTCTAAAAAGACCAAAAAGCAGGACGGGGAAAAAAATGAGTTTTTTTACATGCCCACAAAAGATATGTGTGTAAACAAGCCTGGTGACACAAGTAAACAGAAATCAGATGGCAATTCAAATAAGAACAAAAGGAAAGAAGAGAATTCTCGCCTTCCTACAATAACCATGTCCAACGTGCGTTCTCTTCCAAACAAAATTAGGCAGATTAGAAATATGATGGAGAATGCTGAATTCTTTGCCAGTGATCTGATATTCTTCACAGAGACATGGTTAAATAACAGGTCACCCCAAATCACCTTGGATGGATATGATTCTATCCGGGTGGATCGCAATCCAGTGCTTACTCAAAAACGTAGAGGAGGGGGAATGATAATGCTTGTGAAAGAGGATTGGGCACGTGATGTGAAGGTAGAACACATCAGGAATACCCCAGACTATGAGGTAATGGTTGTATCCATTATACCACATGACCATCCTCAGGATGCTCCACCACTTATCTTCATCCAAGCTTATGTACCAGGGCCTAAATTTAAGATAGCTGCCATAGACATAAATCGATTTTTCTGTGATGCTCTGGAGTTATGGCCGAATAGTCATGTTTTTTTGTTGGGTGATTTCAACAGGAGTGACATGACTCCTTTCTTGGGTACCATGGAGCAATACATCACATGCCCAACCAGATACAATAAGACCCTGGATTTGTGTTATGGAAATGTGCGTGGGGTTTATAGAAGTGTTTGCAGAGCCCCACTTGGCCGGTCAGACCATAATGTTATTCATCTGATTCCTAGAGATCAGAATATTGGGGAGTGTAAGTATGAGCATACCAATCCCACACGTGAAGCGCATTGAAAAAGGAGAAATGATTGTATTTGTTGAGAGAAAGGTGAAATTGAATGAAGTTGTAAGTCCCAAATTTCCAAAATAAGAATCAAATACACAACTATAATATAGTTACAACTGTGTTGCTGAAAGCATGCCAGTGACCTCAAATCAGTTTGAATGTTTAGATAACAATGGAGCAATACCTTAACATTAGCTACTAAAACATAGCCTATTGAGAAACATCTGTTAACTGTAACATAAAGTCATTTTGATGTATATAGTAGTGTAGGGCCTCTATTTTGTGGCCAGCACAGTATAATTTTGTCTTGGGAATTACAGGTATAAGCCCTGCACAGTGTTTAGAGGGATTTTGGGCCATTTCTCTTTTAGAACAGTGGACAGGTCATTATGTGATACTGGTGGTGGTTTCCTGACTTGCTTATCCAACTCACCCCAAAGTGGCTCAAAAATTGTTCTTATCTGGTGACCGTACAGACAATGGAAAATGTTCATTTTTATGTTCACTGTCACCGATCTTGAGTCATGTGCATGTGGGCATTATCATCCTGATACATGGCACCTTCAGAGAATTTCTGAACCATTGGGTGTACATGGTCCTCCAAAATGGTTTAGTAGTCCTTGGAAGTGATGCAGACATCTAGTAAAGTACTGGGCCTATGGAAATCCAATTGCAGCCCAAATCATCACTGTTATTTAAATGTTATAGTAGATGTTAGTAGACTCCTTTTAATATGAGTTAACCTATTTATAATCACTAAGCAATCTTTATGTAATCATGCATGCTACACTGACTAATCGTGTTAAAATGAACTTAACTTTAACTTAATCCAAGCACTAAATCTTATTATTATAGGTTACTGCTATGATTATATGCCTATATATATTATATCTAATGTTGTAATTATATTTAAAATAAAATACAAAATAATAATGATTTTAGAGTACTACACTTAGTATTAATCTTAGCAACCTTTGTGATTTTGTTGCGGTTGTTGTTTTGTGTTTTCTATTTTATCAACATTAACATTAACCTAACATTAAATCCACTGGCCTATTATTGGGTAGATCCTTCCTTCTGAGCCGTAGAGGCATGGAATCCATAAGACCTATGATGGTGTGTGTATTTATTTAAATATGTTTATTGTTTATCATTCAAAATACCAATAGCACTTTTACTGCTGCTGCGAGTCATTTACATCAAACTTTATTTACTATGGTAAAAACCAGACCAATATTGCAGCATTTTTTGCTTATTAATATTTATTTATTCTTCTTCAAAATACTCCTCCTTTAGGTGGGCCAGTTTGACAAAGGGATGACCTGAAAGAACTCAATTATTATTCAGTTATTTGATTACTAAAAATATATATCACATTAATTGTTTAAACTTTATCGTGGTTTGTAGTGAATTGATATTGTAATAGTATTGTAATGCCATTGCATTATTCTGGATCATTTTATTATTACATATAAAATATTGTCACTCCTCATGCACTTTGTTCAGTAGTAAGACATTATAAAGACAGCTGGATCCTCTGTGTAGCCTTGTGTGGACGCTACACTACAGTCTCAATGAAACATACGAGTCAGTCTTTCAAAGAGAAGTTACGAACTTTATTAGGTAAAACAGGAATATATAGTCGTACAAGTAGAGGGAGGGCATAGTGTGTGTGTGCGGAGCTTAATGCTAGTATCCACAAAAGCTGCCTTGACCATTATCACAAAGCAGGAATCCCCCCATCATGTTTCTTACAACTGCTTTCGTGTTGCACATGCGATACGTGCAAAGCAGATGGTCCCACTATGGTGGGGAGGGGGTTAAACTAAACCCCCTGCCTGGCCGTTCCAATTGGCGAATTTCCAGAATTACGGGTAACCCTGTCCCAAGGCAGATGATCACGATGAGGAGGATGACAACCATGCTGGTCACTGGTTTTGTGTCCTGTGCTCAATGACAGGTGGTCGTTCAGTTTTCTTCAGCCTTTCCCGGCACCTCCTGCAGCTTGGATGATGTCCGAAGAGCCGGCACAGAGGGGTCCGTGGGGTCACTTCTGAGCGTCGTGATCACTGATAGATAGGGAGTCCACTGTCCAAACAGTGTATACCAAAGTCCCCAACTATGATCTCCGTGTTCATCTCGTTACTTTGGTTTACTACTTTATGCATAATCATGCAGTGTATCGGAGATAGACCCATGATCGTCATCATTAGAGGGAATGAAGGTGCAACATTTATCTCCTATCATGACACATACCCCTCCCTCTTTAGCTAATAAAACATCTAAGGCTATTCTATTTTGTGTTGTAGTCAATCTAAGGGTGGCGAGTTCTTGTCTGATGACAAGAAAGGAAAATGCCTCTCAGGTGCAAATGCTGTTTGAAACTCTTGTTGAACTTTGTGAAAATGCCAATAAGCTGCATGATATGGTGATTCCCTTACTTCCTGAAGATGAGCAAGAAAAACAAAATGAATGGTTTTTGAGCATCATGAAATATACTGATACATTTAAAGATGCAGTTCAAAAGTGATTGAAGACACCAGAGGAGAATGTTATTCCTGTTCAGTCTGAAACACAGTCTGGTGCAACACAGGAAGAGTTTACTATTCCTCAAGCGACAGTCCAAGCTTCATCCATTGTTACATCAGATAAACTACAAGATGACATTAAACCTAATGATAGTGTCTCAAATGTGCCCAGCACATTTCTTCTGTACGTCTCAAAGCAGAGGCTGAGTTGGCTGCATTAAAGGCACGACAAAAATTGTTGAAGGATAAACATGAAGTGTTTGATGGTGACCCTTTTCAGTATCATGCATTCAAGAGAGTGTTGAGAGTAAGACTGATAACTACAGTGACTGCCTGTATTACCTTGAACAATATACTGTTGGTCCCCCAAGGGATTTAGTACAAAGTTGTCAGCATACAGAGGTTGTGGTAATATGTAAAATATATGTGTGAGTTGGACATGCCAGCCAATATGATGATTATAATAAAGAAACTCCCTTACAGACTTCAGGATGAATGGAGAACAATGACTTGTGAATTACAAGAAAGACAGAACCGCCAAGTTACCTTCATTGATATTGTTAACTTTATAGAGCATCAAGTCAAAGTGGTAATGGACCCAGTGTTTGGAAATATACAGGATGATCCTGTAGTAATAAATAAGGATGTGAAAAGAAGTAAATTTCTTTCTCGTCCTGGAATAAAATGAACCAGCTTTGCTACCACTGTGATTGCTGTAAGCAAAGGAAGTGAATCTGAAAAGACAGGAAAGGTAAAGGTTGGTCTTGATAATGTCTCTTCTGTGAAGGCACACACATTGGGTATGTGTCCTCAGTTGGGAAAACAATCCCACAATGAGAAGTTTAGCTTCTTGAAGTCAAGTGGAGTTTGTTTTGGCTGTTTGAGCATTGGGGACATAAGCAAAGAATGCAGAAAACGTCTTTGTTATGATGTTTGTGGTCTTAAACATCCCACTTTGCTACATATCTTTCCAAAGGAAAAGACTCTTGATACAACTGAGAAGAAACCAAAGATGGCAGTGAATGATGTTTTGATTTCCAATGGTCTTACTGGGGCTGGTGACTACGATTGTAAACTCCCAATTGTGCCTGTACAGATCAAAGCCAAGAAAGGCAGTAAAATTGTTACTACTTACGCCTTTTTAGATCAAGGGAGCACAGCTGTGTTTTGTACTGAGAGTTTAATGAAAAAACTTAACCGCACAGGAACCAAAGTGTGGATACTTTTAAGAACTACGGGACAAGAAAAGGTTACTAGTAACTATGCTCTGTCTGAAATGGAGGTAGCAGTATTGAATGGGAATGACTTTTTTGAATTGCATCAAGTCTACAAACAAGAAAGTATGCCTGTTCACAAGAGGAATATACCTAAAGAAAGTGACCTGCAAAGATGGCCCCATTTAAAGAGTGTTCATTTACCTGAGATTGAGGCGGGGATTGAGCTGCTGATTGGAACCAATGTTCCTAAAGCTTTAGAACCATTGGAAGTCATCCGCAGTGTATGATGGACCCTATGCAATCAGGACAATGTTAGGAAAGATTGATAATGGACCACTATCTGGAGATACTAATGATGTAAAGGATTGTGCTCAAACAGAGGTCACAGTCAATAGAATTTCAGTTCTGAATCTGGAAGACATGTGGCAACAGCAGTTTAAAATGGACTTCCTGAATGTAGCCAAGATGAACAAACTAGCTATTCAAGAGAAGATCAGAAATTTATGGAAATGGTAACAAATTCTGCTAAGCTTGTTGAGGGGCATTATGAGATTGGCTTACCTCTGAGAAATAGAATTCATATGCCAAATAATCGGAGAATTGTAGAACAACGTGCTTTACATCTAAAGAAGAGATTTCAAAAGGATTCTGTCTTTCTTACTAACTATAAAGATTTTCTGAAGGATATCGTTTGCAAAGGTTATGCAGAGCAAGTACCTGCGAAGGATTTGACGCGTAGTGATGGACAAATTTGGTATATCCCGCATCATGGTGTCTACCATCCCACAAAGAAGAAAATCCGTGTGGTGTTTGATTGTGGAGCGAGTTTTCAAGGAACACCACTTAATGCTCAGCTCTTGCAAGGACCAGATCTCACCAGCTCACTCATTGGAGTTGTGACGAGATTTAGAAAAGAACCTGTGGTGATTATGGCAGATATCGAGTCAATGTTCCATCAAGTAAGGGTACCATCCCAGGATGCTGACTTGGTAAGGTTTCTTTGGTGGGGATTTAAGCCAAGATCCTACTGATTTTAGGATGTTAGTGCACCTATTTGGAACAACGTCATCTCCTAGCTGTGCTAATTTTGCTCTAAGGAAATGTGCAGAAGATCATAAGGAAGAATTCAATAAGGAAACAGTGGATAAAATTCTACATTATTTTTATGCTGATGATTGCCTTGTTTCAGCTGCTACTGTTGAACAAGCGATGACATTGTGCCAGGAACTTGTATCCATATGTGCCAAAGGTGGATTCAGGCTAACAAAGTGGATGAGCAACAGACGTGAAATCATGGCGGTAATACCTGAGGATCAAAGAGCAAAGACAGCAAAAGACTTGAATATTGATTGGGAATCACCATTAGTTGAGAGAGTGTTGGGTATGCAGTGGTGCATTCAGTCTGACACATTCAAGTTCAAGATTGTAATCAAAGACAGACCTATGACTCGAAGAGGAATACTGTCCATGATTAGCTCTGTCTATGATCCTTTGGGAATTGTGAGCCCTGTACTATTGTCTGCTACGAAAATATTGCAAGACCTCTTCAAAGGAAACTTAGGACGGGACGATTTCTTGCCTGAATTAGTTGTTCAAAAATGGAAAAGCTGGAAAGCTTTGAGCTTACAAGAGGTTTAAAACCTCCAAACTTTGGTGACATCACCTTTGCACAGTTGCATAATTTTTCAGATGCAAGCAAGGATGGCTATGGAACTGTGACATACTTGCTAACACGCAATATGCATTCTCTAGTACATTGTGTTTTTTCATGGGAAAGTCAAGAGTAGCCCCAATAAAATCTGTTACCATCCCATGTATGGAGCTCATTGCTGCTACAATGGCAAGCCGTATGGATGTTATATGGAAGAAGGAATTACATCCGCAGCTTCAGGATTCTGTTTTTTGGACAGACAGTGCTTCTGTTCTTAAATGCATCAAAAATGAGACTTCACGATTAAAAATCTTTGTAGCCAATCGGGTGACAGAAATTCTCAAGGCTTCACAAGCTTCACAGTGGGGATGCGCAGATACAGCAAGCAATCCAGCTGATGTTGCTTCTGGAAAATCGACTGCCAAAGTCTTTCTCAAAAACAGGACATGGACATCAGGTCCAGCCTTTCTTCTTCATTCTGAAAGTGAATGGCCTGCCAATCTGAATGACCTTGAAAAGCTTGAAGTGGATGACCCTGAGAAAGGTATTGAGATTAACTCTGTGCAGCTTCATGAAGAGGATGACAAGCTTGCACGCTTCATTAATCACTTCTCTTCTTGGTTCCGTTTGAAAAAGGCAATGGCTTGGATTTTAAGATTTAAGAAACTGCTCTTATCTCTTAGTCAGAAGAGGAAACAACTGAGACTTGCTTCAGCCCATTCTGTTGGACAACAAGGAAATTCTCTGGAAAAAGAAAGAAAAAGATTTTCAAAGGTCAACTCGAAAATTCTCATCTCTCTCCAGAAGAACTAGAGACAGCTGAGTTGGAGATTATTAGACTCTCACAAGTAAAGATGTTTCCTGATGAGCTTGCTTGTCTAAAAAGAGGGGAAATTGTAAAGAAAGGTAGCCACATTTATGGAATTTGTCCTATGCTTAATTATGTTCTGATGGTTGGTGGCAGATTAAGTAGGGCATCAATGCCTGAAGAATCCAAGCATCCAGACATTCTAGCAAAGAATTCTCACATTTCTGATATTCTCCTGAGACACATGCATGAAGAAGTAGGACATTGTGGTCGTAATCATATGTTGTCTAAATTACGACAAAAATATTGGATTACAGGTGCAAGTACAGCAATAAGAAGTGTACTATCCAAATGTGTCATATGTCTAAGACTAAATTCATTTCCAGGATGCCAAAAGATGGCTGACCTACCATCAGATAGAGTCACTCCAAATGAACAACCATTTACCCGTGTTGTGGTGGATTATTTTGGACCTTTTGAGGTAAAAAGTAGAAGAAGTGTGGTAAAAAGATATGGAGTAATTTTTTTCCTGTTTAGCCATGCGGGCTATACATATTGAAGTGGCACCCTCATTGGACACAGATTCATTTATAAACGCACTTCGACGTTTCATTGCAAGACGTGATCAAGTCAAAGAACTCAGATCTGATAAGGGAAGGAACTTTGTTGGAGCAGAGCGGGAATTAAAAGTTGCCATACAGGAATGGAATCAGTGTCAAATTAATGGTGTCCTCCTTCAGAAAGGTATTAAATGGTCATTTAACCCCCCTACTGGATCACATTACGGAGGGACCTGGGAAAGGTTAATTCGATCTGTACGGAAAGTTTTGAATTCCATTTTTAAGCTGCAGAATTTGGATGAAGAGAGTTTGCAAACGGTTCTTTGCGAAGTTGAATCTATTATCAATGGTCATCCAATCACCAAAGCATCCACTGATCCAAATGACCTGGAAGCATTAACACCAAACCACCTGTTGATTTTGAGAACTTTACCATCGTTACCACCAGGTGAATTCAAAAGGGAAGATGTTTATGCTCGTAAACGTTGGAGACAGTACATGTCAGACTTGTTCTGGAAGAGATGGGTTCTGGAGTACTTACCGCAGCTTCAAGAACGTCAGAAATGGTCAAGAGTTAAACGCAACTTTAAACCAGGAGACATAGTGCTCATAGGGGATAATACAGCACCTCGAAACTCCTGGCTTATTGGACGCATAATTCAAACATTTCCAGATAGAAGAGGATTTGTGCATCATGTGCAAGTTAAAACTAAAACCAACTGTCTGGAAAGGCCAATAACTAAGGTCTGTCTTTTACAAGAAGCAGAAGATGGATAATTTTGTTGCTTGAAATTTTTTGACTTTTGATGACTTTCTTTCAAAATATGAACAATTTTTTCTGCCTGACTTTTTCAGGATTTTTCCTCTTTTGAAAGAAGAAATGGACATTATATGATGTAAATGCATTATTGTTGATTGAGTTCATGTCTAATTTATGGAGATGTAAATATTACTTGAGAATAATTAGGGGCTGGAATGAAAGGGACATGAAAGAGTTAAATTAATGTCACGTGATCATGGTGGAGGGTCATGGGATTACCTGGGAATAGGAATATTAGTCACCTGTTCACTTAGTGTGGTAGAGAGAGGGGGTGAGTCAGGACGATGTATTCTTTGTTGAACATATACACATATACACAACTTTGAAAACTTAAAGAAATATCTGTCTGTGCAATTAAAAGTGACTATTAACATCTGTTTGCCTCACTGATACTTCATATGCGTCACAAATGCATTGAGTTCCTGCTTCAGCCTCTCAGCGGCTTTTAACAACGCAAGATAGCCGCTACACCCTCAGAGAGAATACACGCGCGAGTTAGAGCAAAAAGTTCAGCTGCCTGTGCAGACATAAAAGGTAAAGAGTAAGCTTCAACAATAACATCAGGCAGAGCACACACAGAATACCCACACAGAAAGTGACCATCATGTGGCTTTGAACAACAAATAGCGAATCGCCTGTATTTATTGGAGTGGATTCTAAATCAGGGCGAATGCTAGTAGAGTGAATGATTTCAGCACAGCAATCATGCAGAGTGTCGTGCAAGAGCGTGACCTAACGTATCTGATGAGGAGGTGGCTTTGATTTCTAGATTACTGGTTGAACATAAGATAGTTTCATAACCTGACCTACTTTGTGCCATCATGTGCTGAGTCTGTAAGTTCTGAAGGACCTGTTTTACCTGATGTGGTGAATGTAAGATCAGGGGATGAGACAATTTTTTCAGCATCTTGTACCGTCACAGCACGGGCGGCCACAGCTCGGAAACACGCAGGTAAGCCCTGGGCAACAGTATCAAGTGTTTTAGACAGGAATGCACATGGTCTCAAACCCCAGATACTTCACTGTGGGCAGACAGAACTGCAACTTGGGTTTTGAAACCTTGAAGCCTTTTGAAGCTAGATGGCGCAGGAGGCGAGGAAGGCTTGTTCACAGTTTTCCAGAGGCTGCGGAGACTAAGAGGTCATCTGCATACTGTAAGACAACAGAACCAGTGGCTAGAACAAGATCTCATAATGCGTCCCTTACAACGGCAGAAAACACTGCCGGAGAATCAATATACCCTTGTGGTAGGCGTGTCCACATATACTACCGCCCCCTGTACGTGAAGGCAAAGAGAGGCTGCGTCTGCTCTTCGACAGGAACACTGAGCAGAACATAAGTCAATAACAGAAAAGAATGTTCACATGGAATGGAGGTGAGAATGGAGGCATCTAGCACAACAGGTGCCACAGGGATAATTATGTCATTTATTTTCCTCTTGTCTTGTGTGAAGCGCCAGGAACCATCCGGTTTGGGAACCAGATTGACAGGAGTGTTGTATGAACTTACACACGGTTTGACTACTCCCTATTGTAGAAGAGATTGTAAAACTCCATCCACGCCCTGCAATTTAGCTTCAGACAAAGGATACTGTTTAATGAACACAGGGTCTAAATGTTTTAACTTAGCTGCGTAGGGTGTACACTGCACAAGACCCACGTCATTCTTATGATCGGCCCACAATGAGGGCGGTAGAGTTTCTAGTAAGGCAAAAGATGAGGATGATTTTTGTGTGGTAGAGAGAAAACAGTCGTTAAACGTCATATCAGATAAATGTGATAGTGGAGCAGACTCAGGAACAGAAACAACAAGTTTAGAGCCAGAGAGGCTAATACAAACATGTAGCCTGCTCATGAGATCCCTCCCCAAAGGATTAAAAGGACACTCACTCACTCTCACTCTCACTCATTTTCTACCGCTTATCCGAACTACCTCGGGTCACGGGAAGCCTGTGCCTATCTCAGGCATCATCAAGGCAGGATACACCCTGGACGGAGTGCCAACCCATCGCAGGGCACACACACACTCTCATTCACTCACGCAATCACACACTACGGACAATTATCCAGAGATGCCAATCAACCTACCATGCATGTCTTTGGACCGGGGGAGGAAACCGGAGTACCTGGAGGAAACCCCCGAGGCACGGGGAGAACATGCAAACTCCACACACACAAGGCGGAGGCGGGAATCGAACCCCCAACCCTGGAGGTGTGAGGCGAACGTGCTAACCATTAAGCCACCGTGCCCCCCCATTAAAAGGACACTCTGACAT
Organism: Tachysurus vachellii; assembly: GCF_030014155.1. NCBI lineage: Eukaryota > Metazoa > Chordata > Actinopteri > Siluriformes > Bagridae > Tachysurus > Tachysurus vachellii. Next base: position 18,308,275 of record NC_083469.1, read on the forward strand.
ATAAACAAATCGGTGATGTAAAAAAATGTTAGGATCAGAAGGACATGTGACGAGGGGGGATGGAATAAAAGGCATTTCTTTTGTGACAAATACCAGATAAATACCATAGATGTCCCCTTGGGGTCCTAAAAATGTGTCAAAACCGCCGCCATCTTTGTACAGGTGTCTTGTACTTTAAATGCATGGACGATGCCGGAGTTCTGTGCTGCGTTTGGTTGTTCAAACGAACGATATCTAAAAACCAGACAGCAAGGGATTACATTTCACAAGTGAGAATGTGTTTTATGATATTGAATGTTACGACATTATATTTCTGGTTACCGACTGGTTTTCCTAACCGACAATGTTTGTAGATTCCGAAGCTCTTAATAAGGACATTAAAAATTGACCCATGCTTTTTTGCTTAAAGGTGAAGACCCAACTTTATGTATGTTCCGTAAGATTCCCTTTTCTGTCAAACATATTTTGTTAGATTGTCCTGGACTTAACACAAACAGAATGCTCTTTTATCAAGTTACTTCACTTAAGGACATATTTAATGACATTATGCCTGAAAAGGTTTTGGAGTTTTTTTATCTCATATACATTTTTTTAATGTATAATATGACATATTTGGTCTTCGTAATCACATTGTTGAGACTCAAGATGGCATGGACAACCATCACTTTAACTTAATTTCATTGGTTGTCTGTAACTTTCATAAGTTGTGACAACACCATGTTGCAAAGGTTCATACTCTGCAACTGCAGAGCAAAAGTGTCAGGAAGGAACTGTGTAAAGTCGTGTTGTTGTTGCATGGAAACTAAACACTTTTTTTAAAATGGTTAACTCAGCTGACAGTCCTGGAAGGGTCACCAGTTAGATTGGCAGTGTAACACACAAGTCCAGCCTCAAAGTCAAACTTTTTTTTTTTTTTTTTTGGGTTTATGTGACTTTTGTACATACTTATTTAATGTGGCAAAAGTATTGCGGGACAGGAATAAAGATAAGATTGAACGGTCTTTGGCACGTCAACTATCTAACTTTCACATTATGTTCTTCTTAAATTTGTTTGTATATCATATTTCATAAACCAATACAATTTAAATGTTTAAATTAACATGTATAGTCACACCATTGTAGCAGTGTTGCATGCAGTAGGCTATAAGGTACAGTAGGTAGCGATTGTTCATTTGAAGTTTACTCAAGTGGAAGAATGTAAGTAATAAACTTACACCTACTAGCACTATTCATTATATTTTGAAAAAGTAGATTATCTTAATATCAAAACCTTAAATTTTCCCTGGACTTAATGATAAATACATGTCTGACCGTTGGAATGAGCCAAAAAAAAAAAACTAAAAAATCGGATTCATGACGATTTATGGTGCTTTTATTTCTTTGCCTACATTGACGCTGATGCATTAAGAGGAAGGGGTCCCCTGTACCAAGATGGCGGCTCTATTGACGCATTCGTTCCAATGTACTGCCGTACCCAAGGCGAAATCTAGTGTATATCTATGGGCATGGGCGTAAATTTCATTTAACAGTAGGGGGGACAATAAATATAAAATTTCTCATGAGCAATTTTTGAAGGGGGACACAAATAATACAGTCTTATAAACTATTATATACAGTGAAAAACTTTGCTTTCATCATTATTATTGAGACTGCGTCGTTATGGTTATTTTCAAAGTTTTTCTCAGGTTCACTGACAGCAGATTTTTCTTCAAAACTATTTATTGCATTGTTTGTGTTGTTCAAACAAACGATATCTAAAAACCAGACAGCAAGGGATTACATTTCACAAGTGAGAATGTGTTTTATGATATTGAATGTTACGACATTATATTTCTGGTTACGTTGGATTGTTTCAGTCCTTGGTTAACGACCACAGCTAATCCATGCTAGTTACCCATTAGTTAAGCTAATATACAGTTAAGCCATCAACATACAATAAAATATAAACATGACTGTTATTTTAAAAAATATATAAGAATGATAATATAATATTATAATAATATATATAATAATAATATTATAATAATATTATATAATAATAAATAAAATAAGTAATGTTTTGTAACAAAATCAATTTTTAAATAATCACTTTACAGTAACTGCTCTATGTATAAAAACAAAACGGCTTTGGCGTGTTAGTTGTAGTGCACGATGCAACAAGCTATTGTAAACAAGCTCTCGTTAACCAGATAAATAATATTTTAATCGCTAATATAGCAGATTCATGGAAAATTACATCTAGTGATGTACATCGGTAATCAGCATTTTTGCCGCAACTAATTTATGAATGAGTCTGCATCAAATACATTAAAGAGAATCGCTTTATTTAAAGGAGTTCAACATTAATTGAGCCGCAGCCACACACCTGAACTGGGAAAGCAGGCAGTGGGTCAAACCACTGTGAGGAAGGGGAGGGGGAACTCAACTGTTTCTAAATGCATTTTTAGGGCCTGAGCACCGAAAGGTGCGAAGCCCTATTGTTTTTGCTTGGATTTATTTATTTATTTATTTTTCTTTCCACACATTGGCCAATTGGGGTCCCTTAACATGCTCGAAAACTCTTGAAATTTGGCACACACGTCAGAGTCGTGCGACACTACGCTCGGGCAAAGGCTGGAATACGGGCATGGCAGGGGGGCTCTGTAGCGCCCCCTGTAATGCAAAAACAGCAGGGGCGTACCCATCATTTAAAAAGTGGGGAGGACGAAATGTCTAGTGTTATCTGTTTTTTTTTTTTTTTTCAGTTAACCCTTGTGTAAATGACAGGTTTTATTTTTAATCATGATTTTTTTAATCATGCTTTATATGCGTTATGATTATATATGATTATAAAACAGAAAGAAAGAAAGAAATAGAACAGCTTGCCACTGGGACAGTGCCCTTAAAAAGACATCTTTGTACCTTATTTACATTTTTTACATTACCCATCATCCTTTGCACCCCGTCATCCACCATGTTTGTTTCCTGTCTTCACCTGTCTGTTCACCCGGACTCTATTTATACTCATCACCACTGTCTTCACCCATTGTCGGTTATCGTCTTTACTACGTTGTATGTATGTGTGATTTACCTGCTCCTTATTATTAAAATGACATCTTTAATGTCACTATTCGTCGTCCTCGTCTCTGTCGTGTACATACAGTGACACATACTTGATATTATGTAGAATTGGCAGAGTTAAACATGCTGTAAAATCTCAGTTCAACATTATCTCTATTCTTATTTGAAGGGTTTTGATAACACACTTGTTAAAACAAAATGCGTTATAAAAGAGTTTATATAACATTTGTCAAAGCAGCTATTTTTCCTTATAATCCTTTAAATTAAAACTTGATAATTATTCAACAAGAGCGACGTTACTAAACATTGTGCAACACAATTCGGATACCATATGCCAACTTACACTGCTTGACATTTTTATAAAAAAGGAGTGAAGCGTTTTTTGCTGCTTTGAGCTCATCGTAACCGAATGCTGGACCGCGGGTGCGACTCGAGCTACAGTACTGTGGGGCGCGTGATGATGACGTGACAAGTGAGTGACTGATTGCCGTCATGTATAGACTACTGTATCTTAAACTTTCTTGTCTCTTTGAATTTTAAATCACTCTGCATTTATATACATTGCTCCATTAAAACCTCAACATGTGGTGAACACAACTCTTCACTAAAAAAGTGAGGGGGACGAATTTACTTTTTATAAAAAGTGCGGGGGACATGTCCCCCACGTCCCCCGCATAATCTACGCCCCTGAAAAACAAACATTGGTGCACAGATCGGGCAATTATGTACACACATGTACGAGAGTTGGTACGCATGTAGATCTCATCGACCCGAACAACTTTCGGCCTCTAAACTATGAGCTCCGCCCAACAGGAAGTCGGCCATTTTGGATTGTTTTATAAGTGCATGCGGTGAACTTTTAAATACTCCTCCTAGGGAATTCATGCGATTGACATCAAACATGGTGAACATGATGCCGAGACATTGCACTTGCTAAATTGCGAAGGGATTTTTGATATCTTGAACGGTGCTGCCATGGCGAGGTGACAAAATTATGGCAAATTCAGAGAAACAGGAAGTGTCTAATATTCATTCATTCATTTTCTACCGCTTATCCGAACTACCTCGGGTCACGGGGAGCCTGTGCCTATCTCAGGCGTCATCAGGCATCAAGGCATGATACACCCTGGACGGAGTGCCAACCCATCGCAGGGCACACACACACACTCTCATTCACACACGCACTCACACACTACAGACAATTTTCCAGAGATGCCAATCAACCTACCATGCATGTCTTTGGACCGGGGGAGGAAACCGGAGTACCCGGAGGAAACCCCCGAGGCACGGGGAGAACATGCAAACTCCACACACACAAGGCGGAGGCGGGAATCGAACCCCCAACCCTGGAGGTGTGAGGCGAACGTGCTAACCACTAAGCCACTGTGCCACAGTGTCTAATATCTAAAGCAAAAAATGTCTTATTGAGATGACACGCGGTTTGTATGTTCGGCCAAGGTTTCCGATCGCATCGATGTCCCTATTGTGAATCTCAGACATAGCGCCACCAACAGGCGCCAGGACAGTCAGTCACAACAGTTGCATGTGGTGAACTTTTAAATACTCCTCCTAGGAAATTTATGCGATTGACACCAAAAGTGGTCAACATGATGCCGAGACATTGTAGATGATAATTTGCCAAGGGATTTTTGATATCTCAAACGCTGTTCCCATGGCAACGCGTCAAACTTTACTTTCTTTTTCAGGCATATTTAAGCTCTTGGCATGCACTTTGGGTGCCTTAAAATGCTCGAAAACCCCGGAAATTTGGCACAGACGTCAAAGTCGTCTGCCATTAGGACCGGTCAAAGGCTGGAACATAGGCGTGGCAGTAGGGCTCTGTAGCGCCCCCTGAATTGGAAAAATAACTAGATTTATAAAGTTTGTCGCAACAAACTTTTATGTTGGCTTTGACGAGGCAAGTATTCGCAAAGGCCGGTGCTTTTTGGAGGCGAGTGGACATAAAACTTATGGAAACCTGTGACGCAATTCCCCTCCTTGACTGTTTTGATATGCCACATGTCCATGTTGTGCTAATGTTTTTTGTTTTCACGTGACACCATGTGATGTCAGGTGACATCATCAGAATACCCACGAGGCAGTTCCCCTTATTGTTCTGAGTGTTTTGATATGTCACATGTCAATGTTGTAAAAAGTTTTTTGATTATGCATATTTTGGGGGCGGGTCTGCGGCACAACCGGAAGGCCAGTCGGTACACCAATTTGAAACTTTGTTCAGAGTATCACCCTAAAGGAGCTGGCCGAGTTTGGTGTAGATACTGTAGTTCGAAAGATTGCCAAGTTATAAACCTCCAAAGTTTGTAATGGGAGTCTATGGGAAAAAAGGCCACTTTGAGACCCGGTACCGGAAGTACCGGAACTTGGATCACTTATAAAAGTAACAGCAACAAACCTCAGATCAGGGTCTACAACATATCCGAATTTGGTTTGTGTGGCTCGAAAGCCCTAGGAGGAGTTACTCTTGATATATTTTTGTCTAAGCTTAAATAGGAAAACAGAATGTTGACTTCTACAAAGCCAACATAAATATTGGTGGACAGATCGGCCAAACATGTACGCACATGTACGAGAGTTGGTATGTATATAGATCTCATCAACCCAAACAAATTTCACAATCAAACCTATTAGCTCCGCCCAACAGGAAGTCGGCCATTTTGGATGGTTTCAAAAGTGCCTGTGGTGAACTTTTAAATACTCCTCCTAGGGAATTCATGCGATTGATCAAACGTGGTGAACATGATGCCGAGACATTGCACTTGCTAAATTGCGAAGGGATTTTTGATATCTCGAACGGTGCTGCCATGGCGAGGTGACTAAGTTATGGCGAATTCAGAGAAACAGGAAGTGTCTTCTATCTAAGGCAAAAAATGTCTTATTGTGATGACATGTGGTGTGTATGTTCGGCCAAGGATTCCGATCGCATCAATGTGCTTATAGTGGGTATAGCGCCACCAACAGGCCCCAGGAAGTGTGTCAGTCACAACAGTGTTTTTTTTTGACAGCTGCATGCGGTAAACTTTTAAATACTTCATGCAATTGAGATGACGCAGATCATGACGCAGAGATATTGGAGATGCGAAATTGCGAACGGATTTTTGATATCTCAAACACTGTTGCCATGGCGTGTTACTTTTATTTCACTTTTATTTAAGTACTTTTATTACTTTTTGTCCCCTCTGGGATTTACGCCCATGTCTATGGGTCCCGCTATGGTGGGGAGGGGGTTAAACTAAGGTCAAGGCATCTCTGTGTGTGTGTGTGTGTGTATGAGAGAGAGAGAGAGTTTGTGTGTGTGTGAGAGAAAGAACATTGTGCTCTGTACAGAAAATCTGCAACATTATCAGAAAAGATTATGTATTTTATACAATTATTCTCACAGTAAGCCTTGCATACCTTTTTTTAAGGCAGAGCCACACTCAGTTGCATCCTACATAAAAGATTTTCTCATTTATCTCCTTGAACGAAAGACAATAGTCATACCTCAGAATTTTAATTTTTGGTATCTAACCAAAAAAAATCTAAAAACAGCCAGGATTGTTCATTTATTTATTTAGGAAAACACCTTAAAGATTGCTGACACATGAGTAACATCATAAAAACAATGTGCTAAAGTCTTGTAATTTGCTGTCAATTGTCTAATTTGTGTAATTGTGTAAATTATAAAACACTATACTACTATAGGTTTGTTATTATTATTAACTACATGTGAATCGTTTGAGTACAAATCTAAAAGTATGCAATATTGTGTCAAATAAAATACCATACCTGCAAACTCACAAGAGGTGAAAAAGGTGACAAGGTTCGAAAGGTTTTGATTAAGAACGGCGAATTTCGCCGAAAAGCAACTAGTTTGCAGGTATGAAATACTGTCTGTCTGTATGTCTCTCTTTCTGACATTTCAAAAAACACATTTTAATATTAGAAAATGCTTATACCATAACCAAGAAACTGTATAAATGGTAGACATTATTTTACTATTACATTGACCACTGTATGACCATTGACTGGCATGTTTCATTGAATCAGAAATCAAATAAAATAAATTAGACAGCTCTGTAGCCAGTCTCCATCAGTAAGCTCTCTAGGACAAGTTTGGTGTTATCCTGGATGTAGGGTTGATAGAGCCAACAGGACAGATACACCATGCAGAGATCTGAGTTTGTTGTGTGGGCCACTTCCCGTAATATGGTGCTCTTAAGGGCCAGCTCCTGCTTGTAAGCCTCATAAAGCTCAGAAGACACTTCAGCTGCAGTTAAGTGTAAAAAAACATTGTGCCTGTTATATAATAATAATAATAATAATAATAATAATAATAATAATAAGGCATGATGTAAACATTAAGAAGTAATCTCACAACTCCTTGAAATGTAACTCAGAAACTGGATTTTATTCTGAACATATTTTCTATGAATTTGTTCACAAACACTAACTACATATATATTATTGGTAATGTATATGGTAAGTTATATATATACGTATATATATATATATATATATATATATATATATATATATATAATACCAGGGTTAAAAATTTTCATCAAGGGTTCTTTGGATGATTAACATTGTCTAAATGGGAAAGTCTTTTTGTAGGTTCTTCAATTAAATCTTTTAGGGTTTACCAGCTACACCAAAGAATCCTATGTGGTAGACATGTCAGTATCTTTTTAATGAAACTAATTATTACATTACCAAAATGATTTGTAAACCAAGTGTGAAACAGTGGTTTTGGTCTTCCTTTCTCTCCATACTGAAAGGTCTCCAGTTCACATATCCCCTTCTCAACAGACACCATTCTTTCCATTTTAGACAGAATGTGGGCCTTTACAGGAAAAAAAAAACAAAACAAAAAACAAACATTGACTCTATGTGTATGTAACAGGTACTGTCATAACTTGCTATGACTAACTCAATACTAATCAGTAACAAAATTCAATTAAATTTAGATTAGATCTCTTGAAGCAGTATACACTGGACCTGAAACTGTAATATATAATGGAACCTGACATTTTGGTTACTCAACCCGCACCATTTTGTCTACAACATTCTGTAGTTTGGTGCATTCCTCCTCTAGCTCTGGGTTGCTATAAAATGCACTTCTTTCTGCAGCAGCTGAAATCTGGCCCTCCATCATAACCTCAGGTTCCTTCACAGACCTGCTTCAGAGAACATGGATGAGGGAAAAACAGAATTAAGCTTTAACAAGACTTTTCACTTCCAATGTTGTGAGTCTTACTCTTTGCTCAGTCTGAAGTTGACTATTTTGGTTGCGATGGTAGATCCTTCGTCACACAGACGATCCCATTTCAGGATTAAATTATGCCAGTCTGCTGCGTTATCCTTCAGTTTTCTGGCACTTCCTGTTAAGTTGCCTTTTCTTCCAGGGGTTGTGGCATCTGATTACATGAAAAAACAGAATCTTTTTGTTGTGATGTTTTTTGTTCTGATGCTTTTTTAAATTCTATAAAATGAGAGTTATACAGGGGGTTAAAAAGGCCGTCTATATCTAAATAATCGTTATAATTTAGAGGCAAAATAAAGGTGTTATATATAAATAAATGAGAAAAATAAATAATAAAAATACAAAAAATAAATAAATAAATAATTGCATGTCAGAAAATAAAGCAACATGTTTTTATGTTGTAAATTTTTAACGTTGTTTTTTTTAAACATGCCTTGCACAGTACTGAATATGTCCATGTATGTGTCCAACAATGTCAATTTCCTTTAAAATCTTTGTAAACTGCTTTAACAACAACAGAAACAAAACCATGCTGTTTTTTAAACCGATTTTTACCATTTATTGAGGTGTTTATGAGGGAGGAATTACACCATAATTAGTTTGTGTTGTTCTCTTTATTATGTGATAAAGTATATTCCAACAAACCTTGTTAACTCTTTACACAATAAATAAGTGTCAAAGCTTCATTCATTTCTTGCTTGTTATTAGTTTATTACCAATGATACAAAGTACTTCATCCAGTCAGGAACAAATACACACTAATAAACAAAATTACTATCAGAATTCAGACAGCAGGTTACTTTACAGAGCACATTAATCTCCTGAATAATACTTACCCTCCATTGCAGTCTTAGTTCTGTCATAAATGTAACACAGTAAACCTGTAAACAATCACTTATAGGGACACATCTTGCTTATGATGCATGGTGTTCGTCTTCCTCGCGGATTGTTTCTCTGTGGTAAATAAAACGCTGAAACACTCACTATTGCCACCTGCTGGAAAAGAAACATTGCGACAGCTATAGAGGATTTTTTTTTAAGTTTTGAGAATGGCAATAATATGAATTTTCACAAAGTCTGCTGCTTCAGTGTTTTAGATCATTTTGTCAGATGTTACTAATGTATACTGAGGTATAATTAGAAGCATTTTATAAATGTCAAAGGCTTTTATTGACAATTACGTTACGTTTATGCAAAGAGTCAGTGTTTGCATTGTTGACCCTTCTTTTTTAAGACCTCCGAAATTCACCTTGGCATGCGGTCGATCAACTTCTGTTCCACATCCTCACTGATGGCAGTCCATTCTTAAATAATCAATGCTTGGAGTTTGTCAGAATTTGTTGATTTTTGTTTGTTCACCCACCACCTGAGGATTGACCACAAGTTCTCAATGGAATTAAGGTCTGGGGAGTTTCCTGGCCATGGACCCAAAATTTCGATGTTTTGTTCCCAAAGCCATTTAGTTATCATGTTTGCCTTATGGCAAGGTGCTCCATAATGCTAGAAAAGATATTGTTTGTCAAACGACTGTTCTTGTATGGTTAGGAGAAGTTGCTCTCGGAGGATGTGTTTGTACCATTCTTTATCCATGGCTGTGTTCTTAGGCAAAATTGTGAGTGAGGCTCAAAAGCAACCTCACACATGAATGGTCTCGGGATGCTTTACTGCTGGCATGACACAGGACTGAAAGTAGCTCTCACCTTTTCTTCTCCAAGACATGGCTTTTTCTGAATGCCCAAAACAATTGGAAAGGAGATTCATCAGAGAAAATGACTTTTCCCCAGTCCTCAGCAGTCCAATCCCTTTGGTTTGCAGAATACCAATCTGTCCCTGAAAATTTTACTTGAGAGAAGTGGCTTCTTTGCTGCCTTTTTTGACACTAGGGAATTCTCAAAAATGTTTTGCCTCACTGTGCATGCAGATGCACTCACACCTGCCTACTGTACTTGTCAACATACATGATGATAGCTGGTCCTATTGTGGCAAGGCTGAAATGCAGTGGAAATGTTTTTTGAGGGGATTAAGTTTATTTTCACAGCAAAGAGGGACTTTGCAATTAATTGCAATTCATCTAAATCACTCTTTATAACATTGTGGAGTATATTCAAATTGCCATAATAAAAACTGAGGCAGCAGACTTTGTGAAAATTAATATTTGCATCATTCTTAATACTTTTGGCCACGGCTGTAGTCGACAAATAAACTCAGATATGTCGCATATGAGAAATGAGGAGAAGCAAAATATTGACCACCAATTTGGATACAGTGCTGCCAGGTTCCAGCAAGCAGCATCAATGTGTAAGACAAAAACCCAGAACAGAACAAACCATTCACAAACAGATTGTAGAAACCATGGAAACTACCATGCAGCAGAGAAAAGAGAAGTACACTGCATTTTGGACAATACTGTCATAATTGTAAGAAAACAAATCATTTCAGCATAGAGCTGAGCAGCACAGAGCTGTGTTGTGTGTAGTGAAATAAAAATGGTGTTGGATGAATTAAGAACCTAAAATGCACATGCAAAGGACATTTTCATTTTGAGTTTGCATTTTTTTTTCTTTCATTTTGGAAACAGCCATTATGCACTGCTGTTTATGAAACTTCATATTTGCCTGGATGGTCATTGATCACATACACAAAGTTAGTTAAAGGTCACGAAAACGAAAGTGGAAATCTTTTCCTTCGAGTAGGAATTTCCTGAGTTTATCTGCTCTATTGTGTAACTCTGATTTTCATTTACATTTTTATACCTGCACAAATCCTATAGCTGTAGATAATAGAATAATAATGCTATATTCTATTATTCCGTTTTCCTCTTCTGGCTGCTTTTTGAACTGACTGTTGTGATTGCATGTAAGCCTGCAAACTGTCTGCAACAAATCTAAGAAGGAAATGGGGCTGTAACATCCAGGAAGGAGGGAGACAGACAGACCCGTGCACTGGATAGCTTCAAATGAATGGGGTTCTAATAAATGATAAAGACAAAACAATAAAAGACGATAACAAAAACAATACAAATGACGACATTGAACATTTAACTAATGACTCACTTAAATACACATAACAATGACAATAATGAACAGGTGTGGAGACAGGGAGGAGTGAACAAAGGCGGGGCAGACACGTGACAACAACAACAACACCACATGGGCAAATGTCCGGGCTGATTCCTGACAGGGGCACTTTGTAGACACATGAGCTTTCAGTGTCATTGAAACTAGCTGCGGGGGGCATGGTGGCTTAGTGGTTAGCACGTTCGCCTCACACCTCCAGGGTTGGGGGTTTGATTCCCACCTCCGCCTTGTGTGCGTGGAGTTTGCATGTTCTCCCCGTGCCTCGGGGGTTTCCTCCGGGTACTCCAGTTTCCTCCCCCGGTCCAAAGACATGCATGGTAGGTTGACTGGCATCTCTGGAAAATTGTCCGTAGTGTGTGAATGAGAGTGTGTGTGTGCCCTGCGATGGGTTGGCACTCCGTCCAGGGTGTATCCTGCCTTGATGCCCGATGACGCCTGAGATAGGCACAGGCTCCCCGTGACCTGAGGTAGTTCGGATAAGCGGTAGAAGATGAATGAATGAATGAAACTGGCTGCCTATATTCTGCTGTATAAGACATTCGACACCCAAGTGCAACCTTTGGTTAAAGTATTAAGAATTAAAAGGGAACCGACTACGCCACCTGAGATACGCAGGAAAATAAGTTAAACCAAAAAAAAAAAGAATAATTAAACCAAGAAGTTACAATAAGGACCCTGCTGGTTCGGATGGGATTGAAGACAAACGTGACTTAGCACGGTGGCTTAGTGATTAGCACGTTCGGATCACACCTCCAGGGTCGGGGTTCGATTCCCGCCTCCGCCTTGTGTGTGTGGAGCGCATAAACTCAAGTCAGATAACAAATCAGATAAGAACAAAAAACAGAAGTCCGAGACTTGTCCAGCAGTGGACATGGGGTAATCAGAAAAAAACACTACAAATTTCAAGAAATTTCAATTCCACCTTCCTACAATAACCATGTCCAATGTGTGTTCTCTTCCAAACAAAATGGAAAAGATTGAAGAAATGATGGAGGATGCTGAATACTGTACTTTGCCAGTGATGTGATGTTTTTCACAGAGACATGGTTAAATAGCAACTCACCCCAAATCAGCTTGGATGGATATGTATCTTATCGGGTTGATCGCGATGCAGAGCTTACTCAAAAACATAGAGGAGGGGGAATGATAATGCTTGTGAAAGAGGATTGGGCAAGTGATGTGAAGGTAGAAAACATCAGGAATACCCCAGACTATGAGGTAATGGTTGTATCCATTATACCACATGACCATCCTCAGGATGCTCCACCACTCACCTTCATCCATGTTTATATACCAGGGCCTAATTTTGATAAAGCTGCCACTGACATCACTCATATTTACTGTGATGCTCTAGTGAGGTCTGGTGGTGGTCCTGTTTTCTTGTTGGGTGATTTCAACAGTTGTGACATCACTCCTTTTCTGAGAAACCTACTGTACAGCAATACATCACATGCCCAACCAGATACAATAACACCCTGCATTTGTGTTATGGAAATGTGCTTGGGGCTTATAGAAGTGTTTGCAGAGCCCCATTTGGCCGGTCAGACCATAATGTTATTCATCTGATTCCTAAAGATCAGTATGACCCTTTCAAATATGGGGAGTGTACGCATGGCCATACCGATCCCAGTAATTGGCTCATTATTATTGATAGCTTGTTTTGTCCTTTAGATGTAGGGGGCTTTAGATAAACTAAAACAAAAAGCATTGAAAAAGGAGAAAGGATTATATTTGTTGAGAGAAAGGTGAAATGGAATGAAGTTGTAAGTTACTCGCGCCCAAATCACTCGCGTGACCAGTGTCAGTTCCATACCCAAAAAAGGAAGGAACTTCCGATAAGAGAGAAAGGTAAGAGAAGGAGAGATAGACAATTGAAAATAGATCAAAAACTTATAAAGCTAGGAAACCTGGTTGATGAATTAAAAACTGAAGAAATCAACTGCAGAACAACAAAAGGATCAGACACTATACCTCGACAGTTGGAATAAGACCTTGAAAGAACGAAGAATATTATGTGTTAAGTTTTATTTTTCAGAAGTTTAAGAGAACTCTGAGCACTTTTCTTTTATTGTATTCATGTATTCTTTTTTATGATATTGACTATATTGTACTACGTTTTCACACATTCATATAGTGATGTTCTAAGCTTGACATGGGACCTCAAAAAAGGAATTACCTAATTACTGAAATGCATGCAATATGTAATTACAGCTTAGCAGGAGCGGGAACCGAACTGCTCACATACCCATACAGTATATGGCTATAGGAAGTTAGAGAAGGACGAAGGATGCAAAATGATAAGAGTTAACAACAAAAAGTAGAAGAGAAAAGTGGATTCTAAAAATCAATGTGAGAGTTTAGGATTTCAGAAGACTGTATATAAGCATGGGCTTAGGGACATACAGTGTGCATTCAGTTATTGCTTATTTCATTTGCATCAGAGAACAAACGCAGGCATACACTTGGAAAGTGTTTCTTGGTTTGTTACTATCTTTGCATTTTAATTACTTTTACTTATTCTAAAATTGTTTGATTATTTGAAGGAGATTTTATTTGTAATTTTCTTTTATTTTACTTTACATATATTACACAAATTATCTGTATTACATTGCTTTTAATAAAAACAAGGCCTCCCATTGTGAGGACCCTGAAAAGACAAGAAGGTCTAAGTCTGACTCTTTCATCCAAAGATTCAAACAATAGATTAGCTAGAAGAACTCGAAGAGGATGCTTTGTTAGAAGCCTGAGGGACTTTGAAGGACACCTGCGTTAAAGGTAAGACCAACTTCGATAGCTGAACTTGTGTTTTCAATATTATCCCGTGCCAACTAGGACACATTCCTTAGTGGGATTGTGGAAGGGTTTGGTACGCAATCTGAAAACAAGTGTCACTAAGGGACACGTACGTCAGTATAAACTACTTCATATTTCGAACTGGAGTGAACATTGTGCCCTGGAACTGAAAGTTATACTTTCAGTTAACCAACACCAACAAGAAATACTTAACATGAATGAGTGGGAATCATAAGAAAAAGAAATATCAATGTTTCTTGATATGCCAGGAGATTTCTTTAATTTGGCTTTGAGAAATTAAAAGTTGGCTCAAGTGGTTAAGAATCTGAGCTGTTGACTGGAAGATTGGGGTCCACACACACACACACACACACACACACACACACACACACACACACACACACACACACACACACACACACACACACACACTAGGTTTTACCCTTAAGCATATCACATACCACAGTTCATCCCAATTCCATATTACTTCTTGTTTTCTAACATTTATTGCAGTCATTTTTTTGTTTATAATAGTTTTAAAAGACATTGTTCTTTTAATAGTTCTTTACGTGAAAATGTGTTTTTATTGTACACTTGCACAGTCATGGTCTTAACACTGAGCATGTAACCCTGCACCACAATGTATGTGACAACTGAAACCTTTGACCTCTTTTTAAATCAGCCTGCATTAGCACACTTTGCTGTTTTTTTGTTTTATTCTAGTAACAACATAATGTAAGTGATCAGCATTAAACGTCAGACATGATTTAAGAATTCTCTTGGGTTATAGCTCATTACACAAAAGTTAGTGCATTCTTCTCCAGTGAAACACAGCACCCACCTTTGTTAATGCTCTTCTTTACTGTCTAGCAGTCATTTATCATATGTTTCTGCAGGCCCATGGCAAAAGCCTAGTTAACTCAAAAGGAAATCGCTGAGGGTTTTAAAAATCTGCTTTACTTTCCTATTTCTTTGTAAGATACCCAATGTATAGTTTGGATCGACATTTTTTAAGACATCGCCACAAATGACTTGGAGCACAGTGGCTGTCACTTTGAGAAATGTCATTTTTTTTCAGTTATTGTCTTAATCATTAATAAGTTGTCTTTATAAAGTTATAAGCTGATCTTTGGCTGATTTCATAGTTAATTATACTGACCTATTGCTTTTCAATTTATTAAATGTGCAGTCAGTGATTCTGGTGGATGTTAGTCCAAATATATATATAAAAAAAATATATTGTAAAAAAGTAAAATACAAACATTATGAACAAAAATGATGTAGATACAGAACATATTCCAAGTGGTCTGGAAATAACATTAGTTGTTTAGTTTAGTTTTAAAAGCCCCAAATACCACAGAGACCAGAGTTCATTTGAGCAGATGCTTTATTTACAGATGCTGAAATTTATGTCAGATGCCATTTGACAAAAGGTTCTTAACCATTAAAAGGAACTTTACACCATTTAACAGACAATATCAACTGATTTAGTTCATTTATTGTGATTTTTTTATTTTTTTTGCACAACATAGACAACAGATTCTTAGGATCTTGACTCTTAGATTCTTCTGACTTTTATGCTTGTGTGACATATTCCATGCATATATATCTGTAGTAATGCGCAATGGATCAGTCAGTATTTTTCAGATGGATGGCAGTCTCTTGGCTGATCGCTGTCACTCGTAGTCACCCTGACTTCCTCTGTCTGCGTGATGTAGAGTTTGTAAAGACGCTCAGCCAGATGATGAGCTTCCTCTGCACCCTCGCAGCGCTTCAGCCAACTCTGAGGAATGGCACTTATGCCATAGTGGGCACCTGCGATTGCACCTGCCATGCATGCGATGGTGTCGGTGTCACCTCCCAAGGCTAAGCTGTAAGCTATTGTCCTCTCCAGGCCACCATAATGCTCTGGCAGACCCTCCCGAGGCTCTAAACAATGCAGCACGCAGAAGATAGCTGTGGGCACAGACTCGAGGGCTGCAATGCCATTCCCTGTGCACAGAAAAATGTAGTTGTGTCACTAAACATTCATATACTCTACATAGTTTACATAATGCATTCCATGAGCAGCTATCACTCTACCAGTGAGAGTGATGCAAATAACATTAATGAGGATGAAAATAAATTAACTTTGCTTTAAAAAAATAAATAAAATTAAACTAACCAAGTTCCAATATGACCTCCTCTATGCTCACACTATTCTTCTCCATGAGCTCCTTGACTCTGTGCAAACGTGCACAATATGGAAACTCAGCTAAATTAAGCCTGCAAAACAAACCAGTTAGTGCATAAAACAAAGCATCACTCACAAATTCGCTTAACATAGATCCATCCATCCATTCTCTACAATGCTTATCCTACTGGGTCTCTGGGAACCTGGAGTCTGTCCCAGGAGACTTGGAGCACAGGGTAGGATACACCCAGGACAGAATGCCAGTCTATTGAAGGGTAAAATCGCACACACAATCACACACCCATTCACACACTATGTACAATTTAGAGATGCCAATCAGCCTGCAATGTATGTCTCAGGACTACTGGAAGAAAATGGAGAACCCGGAAGAAACCCCAAAGGCACGAGGAGAACATGTAAACTCCACACACACGGCAGAGGCAGGAAACAAACTCCCAATGCTGGAAGTTTCATGCAAACATGCTTTTTGATAAAAAGTGTGAATGAAGCGATGACTCACACTTTGGCGTCGCTGCGGGCTGTCTCGTCTTTCTCCACTTCCTCCATTTCCAAAATAAGTTTATTAATGAAGTTTTGTGGTAAGGCCAGATCACCTTGCAGCGACAAGTGAACTGCGAGAGCCTGCAGCACAGCACCATTGTAGCCCAGAGAGCAGGAGTGGGTGAGCATTGCACCAAACCCTGCATACTGCCAGTGACACAAATAAAGAGGAAACAGACACAGGGTCAGCTTGGTAGAGAAGTTTCAAATCTGAAAATACATTCTATATACAGGCTCAAAATATATTTGCTCGTGATCACCCAGTAGCGGTCTCCGACATCCGACAGTGGACTCTGACTTTCCCTATACCTTAGGTGTGAACTTAACCGGTCATGCATGGCACAGGAACACTGTGCTCTGTAAATCATGCACCAAGCCTGTGCATCAGACTTTCTGCCCTGTAAAAACTCAAAACTCTACTAGAAGTGTGCAAATCAGACCACTGTCATTCAAATACTGTACATATGCGAAAGAGAACATTAAAACCCTCATAAAACCTTCACTAGCTACAATTTCATCTAATTCATCATGACCAGCCACTAACATGACCCTGTCTATATTTAACATTAAAACAAAAACCTAATAACTCAAATAAAGACAACAAACAGATAAAAACAATCACAACAATTCACTACATACAAATCCAAATAGGTCAGATGTTCTTCAGTGGCCTATAGCTCAGCAGTGAGAAGACAATTATTTTTGATGTTCAAGCAGACTGGCTTGATGTAAACAACACAGCAGCTGCGCACCATAGTGTTTATATATGTGGGTAAATAATGGAGAAAAACACTAGATGCACAAAGAATAACATCTTTACATGCATATCAAATGTCTCAATGTTTCTTCTACTGTGTGTACAGTTTGTGTGTTTTTGTACTTTGAAAACAACGTCTCTGTGTAATGAGTGTTTTTGAGGTTTTGGACATGACGTTTTTGACATTCCAGCTAACTATGACTTTACATTTATAGCTCAACAATTCTTACATTTCACAGTTACTTCAAACATACACTATCAATGTGTATATATCAATGCTAACCTATATACAGTATATAATGTATCTCCCTCGCTACTCCTGAGATACCAATAATCTTGACCCCTTCTGCTCTATGGTCCTGCCCGATCCATCCTGATGCCCTACGTCTGGTTGGAGTCTCATCAATTGGAGGCTCACTGCTGCAGAGGATTGCTCCACATGGACAGTCTGGAGATACATGACATTACTGTGGATTGTACCACTTAGAAATGATGAACATGGCTTTGGACTGCAATTGCCACAAAGAGTTTTACACTCAAGTCTCACTCAGTGAACAGATGATACCTTCATGTTAAACCTAAAATGTAGTTCTTGGTTACACAATTGCACTTTTTTGTGCATATATTGTACAGTTATAAAAGAGAAATTATTATGTTTCATCACACTCTCTGGTGTCACCTAGACGAGGATGGACTCCCTTTTGAGTCCGATACCTCTCAAGGTTTCATCCTCATCATTTTAGGGAGTTTTTACTTGCCTCTGTTTAATACAGCTCATTGAATTAGGTATAGTTTTTAATATATCATTTCTATCCTGAAAATTTAGATTTCTGCGAAAATGTCGACTGTTAAAATTGGTTACAGGTTTATTACTCTCATGGAGTACACAGGGATTTCAGAGATCATTTTCCAGGACTTTTCCAGGACATTTCAAATTTAGCAAAAAAATACAAGGCTCACAGATTCACGGCCTAAAGTAATATGTTCTTCTTCCAGAAGTCTTAAAAACAACGTAAACTTTATGGCTATTACTTAACTAAACTTTTAAAGACAATTTGTCATGTGAATGAAATTTCAACATTTATAAAATAAAAAGACTGCACATATTAATACCCTTTCCTTTCTCAGGCCAATGCCGTCATGCATGCTTTAGTTTGCTGTGCATTCCCCTTGCACATGATATTCAGATTAACAAGGTTAATATAACGCGCTTACCCGTCACCATTTGCTGAAAACATTTGAGCACTTTAACCATTCCTAGCACCTGAAACCGCCAACACAAGACTGCGTCATCCGTCACATTAAACAGATTCAGATTCAGAATCAGATTAAACAGCATAACAAAAAACCTGTCAAAAGTCAGCGTCCCTGTACAGAGTGCTTTCTGTTACTAACGTTAATTGTTTCGACCAGTTGTAAACTGTTCTTTAAATGATCAAGAATATTTAAAAATAATAATTTTCCAGGACAACAAGTTTTTTTCCAGGACAATTTATGTTTTCTCTCATTTTCCATGTGTTTTCCAGGACTGGAACATTGGTCATTAATTTTCCTGGATTTCCAGGTTTTCCAGGACGCGTGGGAACCCTGAGTACAGAATATCTACAGCTAAATGTTCAAGTTATTGAAGCTTGAACTCTGGTCTCCAAATACGTATTACAGTATAGTGTTAATACAGATTGGATGTAGTCTATGTTGTGTTCCTGCTGGATGGCGATTGGCTGGCAGCTTATTTTGTGAGTCTGAAAACCAAAAACACCAAAAACTGCAAAAATCTCCTTTACATTCAATTTATTTTTACTTGTTTAATTCTATTTCCTGACTTCAAATAAGGGTAAAATAAGATTTAGAGCCTGGCCCTCACCTTTCTCACGTCAGCGATATTTCTGTAGACAAGAGCAATGGGTGCAGCTCTCATTGCTCCTCCGTTCCCAAATGAGCCTCGTCCACCGAACTGAGCACGTGCTGGCTGAAAGACGTCACTGAGCTGAGGCGACGCAAGCTTTCGCAGAACCTGAACCACGCCTGCTCCGTAGCCACGGCCTGGAGCAAGGCTATACTCCTTTGCAAATCTGTATTGCAAGGGAAGCAAAATGGATGCATGAAAACACACAGCAGACACAGGAAACACAACCGTTTATGCACTAATAATATCATTTCTGAGAATCACCTGCGAGCCATGTCTTGTTCGTCAAAGCCCATCCTGGTAAGAAGTGACTGGGCAACGCAGCGCATCATGGCTGTGTCATCACTGTACTGCAGTATACCTGAGGAGGAGCACATCAACAATTACACACCTTCTCAGTTTAATTATACTGCTTTAGTTCTGGATGCTCTATTAAACATACGAGACTATTATACCAGCCTAAAATGCTGGAACAGTATCAGATCAGGTTTAAAACTGTGGTGTTGACTAACAACAAATCAATCAATCTGTAGCAGTATCAGAACAGTGATAAGTTGATAAAAGTGAGTCCCTCCAGGGTTTCATTATTTTGCGATCATAGGAATTCATATGAATCAAGCAAACTAGGCAATGGTCTGAGGATCTTGCAATTTTACAAAATTACAGCAGATTTTCTGCAGATTTGGGCCGAGGCGCATTGCGATAATTCATCACAAGACACACTGAGCCTCAGCTCTTTTCGATTCACATCTGCAGACAGTAACATCGAAAGTAATTACATATGTGTCTTCATTGGAAGAAGTTTAAAACTTGCAACACAAATTTAGAAATTTGATGCAGCCGAATAAAGCATTTTTGGCCATTTTTGTCCACAAAATCCTAAAGGGACTGACCTGGGCAATGACTTGAGACTACCGTTGCAATCAGGTGCTCTAGAAACCTGAAACATTCACAAGAAAGGAAATTGTTCAGGTCTTCATCCTGTTCAGTTTCCCTTTTAGAATGTGGTTGCTTTCCCTTAAAGGTGCATTAGTCAAGATGAGTCTAGATTAGGTCTCTATCTATTAAGTAAGAGAAATACAACATTGGGATGATCTTTTTTAACACCTTGAAACCTGCTTCCCACTGTGGTCCACAGATACAACATATGCCCCATAATATAAGGCCAAAGAGTCCAGCTGAAGTTACCAAGTTACGCTTAATATCAAGAACTGCCATGACATCACTATAAATTGATGAGGTAGACTGCTTATGAAGATCACTGCCTTACTTGTTGTTTAAACACAGATGATAAAGGTACCTAATGTTACTGTGATAAAAATGTATCTACTTGATTCGCTAAAAAAAGCCAGACATTCAAACAGTTCAGAGTTTTATACAAACTGCCATTACATCTAAGCAGAAACACAGGTACAGTAATTCTGCTAACTGACAATCCTGTTTCTTTTTTTGTTTTTTGGGGGGGTTTTTTTGGACTCACGTTAAAGTTTGTAGTATGATTGTTGTGTCTATGAAACATAAACAGGTTTTTCAACACACTTGTGGTGGTGTTCATATTCTATATACACTCACCTTCCACTTTATTAGGAACACCTGTACATTTATGCAGTTATTCAACCAGCCAATCATGTGGCAGGAGCACAATGCATAAAAGCATAAGATAGAGGTCAAGAGTTTCAGTTGAAGTGCAAATCTAACATTTTATAACTTTAGGGCTCATAAACCATCACAATGGGGAAAATGTGATCTCTAATGTGTGACATTAACTGTGGCGGTTGTTGGTTTGAGTAATTCAGAAAAAAGGTCTGCAAGCTGAAACACCTTGTCAATGAGAGAGTTTAGTGGAGAATTTTTTTTTTTTTTGCTTTTCTGCTCACCACGACTGTAAAGCATGATTATTTAACTATTTGTCTGTATCAATCCTGGCAAAATCAATCCTGTATCAATCCTGGCAAAAGTAAAAAATATTGACTGTTGCACCTGTTTGGTCCAGAAATCAATTAAAGATGAGTGATAAATACATTCTAGTAGCTATTCCATCAATATGACATTTATGTACTTGTATTTCTTTTTATTATATTAAAATTTAATTGAGATTGATGGGACGTGGTAGCTCAGTGGTTAAGACGTTAAGCCACTGGTCAGAAGGTCAAAGGTTCGAATCCCACTGCTGTACATACTGGTTATATATATATATATATATATATATATATAATATAAATGCTTCGGATTTTTTGACCTGATGTTATAATTGTTTGGCTTAAAGAGTCCTCACCGTCACCCCGGGTTTCATCCTCCAGTCCACTCAGATGCTGAAGAACTCGGTCTAGTGGAACATCTTCAGCTCCTTCAAACTCACCGCCTACACAATCACCGACCACTGAAGCGACCAGAGAGCCGCAGAACCGCGACAGCTGCGACACCGAAGCTCCTGCTGCAGCTAACCGTGCTGCTCCTGACATCCTTCAGCTAATCGCTTTACACACACTTTATCTTAATGCGTACACACGCTGCGGTTTTACACGTACAACTAAATCATTATGTCCTCAGCAATAATTCAGAATTCCTTCCTGTCGCATATGTGTTGTCATTGTTTGACCTGTTTGTTTACCGCACGACTTCTAATACGCGCGGCATTCAAATGTAGATTTAGTGCGTTTTTGTGACCCAGGTTTGTTTTTAGTCATACAAGGTTTCATTCGTAGAAAATGGTTTCAAAGTTAATTAAGTTCGAAGTTAAGTTTTGACAGTTGAATATTATAATCGCGCAGGTAAAAAACAACAGGTATGTTTACAACAAGATTTACGGTAACTAACGCGTCAAAAAAAGGTCTCAATATCTGTGTGCTGCGCAGTTTCGCAGGACACAATACAACCAAAACGTCCACGGCATTCATCTTTAATGCAGCCATGTAAACTCACTTTATTTGGGTTTATTACTTTGGGCTTTAGATGCGGATATCTTCACAGCTCTGAGTGAGATGTCCGCTGCGCAGATTTGACCTTTTGAACACACCTAAATAGGCGGGTTCATTCAAAAGTCTACTTTGTCTAACAGGCGCTTCGGGTTTGAGCGAGAATTTTGTGTTGGAATGTTTTAAAGTGACATAAACTGTAAACAGCGTCAAAATAACACTCAAAACATGTTGTAGTGAACGGAAGAAAAGTAAGATTTAATTGCATATTGACTGTGTAGCGAATAAAAGTCAGTCTATGGTGTTGTTTTCTGTGGTACTAAACGTTAGCTAGTTAGCTAGTTAGAGCTAAGTACAACTAGCTAACTATAAGTACCACACAAAAACAACACCGTAGACTGACTTTATTGTTTGTTACAGACTTTGGATCATCAGACTGTCCGATTTTAGTTTAGGTTAAAATAGAAAATCATATTCTTCCTTCATGGACACTTGGGAACTAAATCCTCACTCAGTGACTCCAGCAGCTAAAGTCCTGGCGAGATGTGTAGCCTCAGGCACAATGTCTCAGGTGAGCAGCTGCATTTAGATTTATACTCTGATGTCATCCATAGCTGAGATTATTTTTTAAACACATTTCTGTTTTCTTCTACAGAAAGAGCTTGATGATGTCCCACGAGAGCCGGAGATATTTTCTTCTCTCCTGCTTCAAACCGAGCATATGAATAAAATCAAACAAGAGATTGATCAGGTTGTAAAACATCCTATATTGTGCCTCGGTTCAATATATAATATTGGGTCTGTTCATATTCCTGAAAGTACTGATAACATCAAGCATGTCATAAATGTATGCATTGCAGGTTAAGTTGGACTTGGATCTGCTAATACTTGAGAAAAATAGTGCAGATGTTACTCATAGTTATCATCTATGTAAGTACCGTGCAATAGATTTTTTTGTAATTTTTTTTGTATTCAGTAGGTGTTACAACTGAAGTTGTGTTTTTTTAGGTCAGAGATTTGCGTCTTTGCAGCGGTTCACGTCTCATCTTCAGGAAGTGCTGAGAGAACAGACCAGTTTGCGCCAAAGGCTTATGAAACCTCTTTGCCAGCAGAACCTACCTATACAGGCCAATCTTCATCGGTAAGGGAGCTTCGATCAGCATGGAGGGTTTATATTATGTTCTGATGCTAAATGTAATAGTAATAGTAAGTGTCTATAACCCCAGTACTACAAACTAATCTCTGCTTTTCTATTTCATCATAGATATGTAGTCACGCTCATGGCCATGGTGGTTGAGTTTATTGAGACTTTGGAAATGAAAATTAAGATGGTGAACTCAATTCCAACAACTGATGAATCTGTAAATAATCTGGTAAGTAATATTATGCTTAAAACATGTGGTGCCATGAAAATCTCTTACGGTGAGTCTTTTTCTGTTTCACATAATGAGTCAGTGTGTGTATATGTGTGTGTATATATGTAATATGTATATGTGTGTGTATATAAATAGGTTTTCAGGTTGGATAAATAATTGTGAAGAATAAATTTTTATGGTATTGTAAGTGTATTATTGTAAGTCATTATTAAACATTAATTTTCAGCATGGATTTATATGATTAAGTATTATTATTTTCAAGTAATTTTTCAAGATTTTATTATGAGACTAAACTGGGTAGATGTTTGACTCTACAGACAAATGTAGCTGCAAGACGTCATACCTAGAAGGCTATAGCATTAGGAATTTGGTTTTATTTGACGCACTCGCTCAGATTATAGTAACACTTCTTTGACTGAATCTGGTGTGTTAAGAGAGAACCAACATGCATTATAACATGCATTTGAATCTTCAGTAATCGCTCATCATAACTGTCTTTAACTGACCGTTTTGTTGCAAGAATGTTGTATATACATATTATTTTTTTTATCTTTTAATCAGAGTAATGGGATGACTCAGCTCCTGGCTCAAGTCACAGAGGTGGAGAGTCTGACAAAGCAAGTTCTTCAGCAGAGTCGCAACCCAAAAGCCATGTCCAGCTGAGATATAATGGTAGACTGCAGGGCCCATCTAATAAAATGCATGACACTTTAATTGAGTTGTCACTTTTTGATCACATTAAAAGAGTAATTCATTAATTATTGCTTTATTTACACTGCCATACGCTACAGTATGAACGCTGTTGGTTCCTGATTCCTTCTGAATGTTAAGTAGTTTAATCAGGTGTTGAAGTGCAGGAAAATAAGAGTAATATACAGTCTCTGTAAATACTTTGTGATATGGTTGGGAGGTTTAGGTTTTTTCTTAATGTTTAAATAAATGTCACTTTTTAAATGCTAAGATGAGCTCTCGAAGACACGATAACTTGAGATAATACCTAAATGTCTGGACCGTCTGCTGATCAATTCTTCATTGATGAGTGTGTTTCTGCAATATAAATAAATATGCATGGCATAATCTCTCTCACAATATATTTAATCTAAATTTGTGAAAGATATGACTTCCAACCTCTTAAACTTCCTTGCACTAGTGCAGACAGCACTGCAGTTTCTGGCCAGCTTTCTTTCCTTGGCATCTTCCTCTGTGTTTGCTGTTTCAGGTCATCTATTTGCAGCACTTTCTCTGTGATATTGCTCCTTGTGCAGAGCTTTTGTACCTAAACGCCATCAGAGTAAGTGAAATATGTAGTAAGCTCAATGCTTTATGCATATGTATAATAAGCCTTGTTGTATACTATTAATAAAATGATCTCAAGTGTCAAATCAAAAAAACTGAAATGCAGCACACTAACTTGCTCTGTTATCATGTGGCCCCTGCCCTTGTCCCCATCGAAGCTGTATCCACAGTGTTGCATCAGATCCCCCAGGTGCCTTTGTAATAAAAAATGAAATGTTCACATAACCAATGTGAATGTAACACGTTTAAACTAATTCATAAACAATCATTCATGAACAGGAAAATCTGTTTTAAACTGAAACATATTTTACTTTTTTTGTTATTTTACTGTCTGACAGCCCTTTGCTTTTATCCTTGGCCTCTTATTTGCTTAGTTGCTGACCTGTGGACTTGAGCATTAGCTTCCAAGGCAAAGCGTTCCTGCAGAAGATTCTGTAGCTCAGCTCCTTTAACTCCTAACACCTTCAGGGCCTCACAGGCAGCAATGCGCACACTGGGCTCCTTCTCATGTTGCAGCGCCCACAGTAAGAGCTCCTGGAGCGTTGGTGTCAACCAACCAATCCTTCCCAGAGCTGCATAAAATATTCATGAATTATTCTGTGCTCACACCAGTATCAATGCTACATCTGGCAAGCAATACTATTTTTTATTTCTAAATGCCTTAAAAAAATCAAATGTATTACATGTAGAATGAAGTGAGGTCTGTATTACATTATGACTTAAGCTCAATGTATTGTATTATGAGTTAAACTCACCATTTATTGCTGCTACCTTCACATCACATGAGTCATTCTGCATTAATTGAAATAGTTGATTCTGGATCTGTGAAAGAAACAAAAATCCAATATATACCTAAAACATTCCCAGTTTGTGTTGTTCAGTAAAGAAAGACAAAATTCATGGCCTTACCATCTCGTCTTTGATCATGAGAGAGGCAGCAGCTGAACAGGCCTGTTTGCGTACAACAGCAAATTCGTCATTTAGGCAGTGCAAGAAACTTGGCAATAGCTTGGCTGTCATTATCTTCAGTTGACCAATAAGAACCAATGCCTCCACCCTCCAAGGTGTTGGTCCCTCATGAAGTTTGACGCTGCCAAGAGAAAACGTTTTATTTTAAAACAAACAAAACCAACATCAAACATGATGGGTACACAATAATCTGTGGCAATGAATGTTTTAATCTGATACCACAATTCATTGTGTATGTCACTGCCTAAGCCCAGTTTGCCCAGAGCCTGTGCTGCTGCCTGACGCACCAAACCACTCCAGTCATTCCACATCAAGTACAGCAACTTGTTAGTCAGATCCTATATAAGACCGACAGTCACAAATCAAATTAGATTACTATACAGTATTTATGATACATTCAGTTATGCACAATTTTGGTGTAAGTACCTTGTTTATTGGGCATTTAAGCTCTGAGATGGTTTTGCAGGCCAGAACTCGGTTTCTCCATTCAGCGCAGTTCAAATGCTCTCCCAGCAGTGAGCGCACTAGAATCTGAAGAGAAGAAGTTCATGTACTTTTGGTTGAAATTTCATTGCAAATTATATTGTAAAAATGAAACAATCAAAAAATTAAAGGTACAGTTCAATGGATATCACCTAGTGATGGATAAAATAAAGCCAAGATAAATCATTTTCCACCTTCAATGTGATATAGCAACCAACAAAATCCATGTGAAAATTAAAAACCTTCCCCTTGTTTAGAAATAATTATAATTATACCCATAATCAATAAAGTGATTCTTATTTATAAAGATCAACTATTTCTGTAGGATTTTGTTGACATCAACTCCGGTTAGATCATGGTGACTAGATACCAAAATAAAAATAAATAAATAATTCCAAGCCCACCTAAATCGCCCCAAACCATATTTCCAGATATGTTTGTCTGACGCTACCAATGTATAGCGTTCTGGAATAATTCTTAAAAATGTATTTGGCGCAGAAATAAGATATTATCACCCAAAGATCACCATACCCACAGTGAAGAATGAAGGCGACAGCAACGTGTTACTGCAATATTTCTCTTCAGATGGGACTTGGGCTCTAGTTAAGATAGAGGTGATCATGGATAGCTTCAAATCCCAAACTATTTTGGCACAGAACATGAAGTCTTTTTTCATATATCTGAACATGAAAAAAGAATCTCTCCTTCCAGCATGATAACAACCAAAAAACACAAACCCGAGTAAATAAAGGATTGGGATAAAAGTGTCAAATTAAGATGAGTTGGTAGATTCTTACCCAAAAAAGAGCTACCTTACATGAAAAAAGGTGCTTTAAAAAGTATTAGCTAAGGGATGTATGCAACCACATTATTGTATTTTTTATTTTTTTTTCATTTCTTTTCTTAAAATGTTTCAGCATGATTTATTTTGGCTACAATTTTTACATCACAAAAACCTGCAATGTAGGGGTGTGTAGGCTTTTTATATCTACAGTAACATATAGGTGAAAAGACCACACGAATCCACTCACAGTCTTGCTACTAATGCTGGCTAGTAGGGCGGCAGCCTGTTCTTGGTCTGATGGAGCATTGCTGAGAAAGAGCTGGGAGAGTAA
The DNA here is from genome assembly GCF_030014155.1 of Tachysurus vachellii. NCBI lineage: Eukaryota > Metazoa > Chordata > Actinopteri > Siluriformes > Bagridae > Tachysurus > Tachysurus vachellii. The sequence continues at coordinate 18,336,019 of NC_083469.1, forward strand.
CCTTTCTATTACAGTTTGACTGGCCGCCCCTTCTATTGCTAAACACTGAGCTGCAACCCAGCCATCTGCTCCTATTCCTGAAGAATCTGTGAAACCGCACAAATGGCCCCAATCAGTAAGGTACATGTGGAACACAATGTCTGGTCTACTAAATTATATGTGAGCATCTATGGTTTGTCAATTTTCTTGTGTATAATACAACAATAACACACGTTTTAGGTATTTATGTACTACTATTTTATTATATATATAAGTACTGCAAATTTTCAAACATGAAAGTGAGATAGTTTATCACTATTAATATCGTATTTGTCTAGTCAGTTTGCCCAGCTCTACTTACCATGCTCTAGTGCTTTTTGCAGTATATTCCGTGCACGGGCATTGGGTTTGCCGATGGCACACTGGCACACAGCGGCTGCCAGCTGAACTCTCTTCACTGGGTCGTTGAGAGCAACGAGAAGAAGGGGCTGCAGTTCTGGAGGCACTGCCTCGACCTCATAGCTCTGACCATACTGAGCTAACAGAAGAACAAATAGTGATGCAATGTGGTTTGGTGTACAGAGAAACTGAATGGTGGAATTGTCCAAATATATTTTTGACAGAACTGTATTGTGGTCTATGAGATATATTTGATATATTCACATGATTCACATGTACATGTATATATAGATTTTATACAGTGTAAAGGTATTTGGATATAGGTTGATTTTGTATTTACTGTTGAGTTGACCAGCCATAGAAAAAATGTATTACCCAGACCTGTTTCATCTGGATCTGGACCAACTTCTGGTCTATTAACTGCGGCTGATGCACAAGTAGCAATAGCTGCCACTCGCACTTGGCATTGCAGGTCGGTAAGATCATTCTTCAAACTCTCAATAGTGACAGTATACCAGCTAGTTTCTGGAAGAAGAGCAGTATGTAAATTTCAATCTATAAAGGTCATGGTGGATCAGAAGTCTACCTCAGGAACACTAAGCACAAGGCAGAAATCATCATACACACACTCATTTACTGCTAGAGATCATTTACTAAAATTTACCTATTGGCATGAAAGTATAGCAGGGAAGCAGTGATGTTAAGGCGAGGCAATATGAGTATATAATATCAATATCGTAATAAATTATTTCACAATGCTTATATATTATGAATGTATTTCTTTAAATATATAAATAAATTGTATCTAGTAAAAAAAAACTGTTTTTATTAAACACCTCCTTATTGCTAGGAAATAGTTTGCATACAGTGATACACATTGTGCATTGTAGAAATAGCTGAGAAATGTGGAATGATATTTATTAATCATATCACACACATCTCTGCTATGCCTCAATATCGCTTAATAATGATAATGTATTAATCATTAATGTTACAATGACTGAATTAAAGTGCTAATTTGCTGAATACCAAAATGCAAGCAGTTACAAAACTCACTGATCTTCCAGGAATCCCTCCATCCCTCCACTGCATAGCGGAGGAATGAAAGACCTGGCATTGGGCTGTAATTAATTGGCTGTTTAGGTAATTTTGTGTCTTGTCTGTTGTAATCAGGAGGTCTGAGCCCCAGCTCTCTAGCATAGTCAGCTTTGATGGGTAAACCCACCCAGCGTCGTACTCCTTTGTCCGGTCTACTCATTTCTGCTGAGGCAAAAAAAAGAGCAGGTAAGCAAATGAATACTAATATATGCTACATTCACAATTATGTACTTTTAAATATAGCTTATACTGTATATTAAATATATCTTAGCCATTAAATTAGCTATTAAATATAGCTTTTCACATTTTGCTCACATAAAAACACAAACCTTCAGTCACATTTTGCAAGTCAGCTGATGGGAAATGTGTCCACCTTTCTGGGCCGCACGGAAACTTGTCCTGGAGGTTCTTTTGGTATTCTGAATCGTTGTCCATGAAGATGTGGTCTTGATTCTTCCTGCCTGGTTGATGCACTTGTTTGGCTATCCCTAAAGGTCAATTAAATGCGCAGTCTTTTTATGTGACGTGCACACTGGCTTTTAGTTAGATTATTTTCTTAAATAGACTTTTTAGGCAAGCAGGTTGCTAATACCTGTGTATAGTTCCAGTTCAAAGTTGTTCTCAGTGTGATAAACATATTTTCCAGCATGTGGGTTCAGGCTGTCCTGAAGGCAAGGCAGCTTTGGTGTCTCTATATGATTTATGACCACTTCATTCGCAGTCCTATTGATCCCACCTTGCTCATCTATGCAAACTGGTGAGACACTGTAACCTTGCATCCTGTGAGAAGAGTTTAAAGAATTATTTTTCTATTTTTTTCTATTTTACACAGATATATGGTCAAATTAATGTGCTATTTGAGCATTGAAATCCATGGGAAGCCTGGATTTTTGGAGCCTGGATGTGGGGATATATGCTTATATAGCCACAAGAGAGCAAGAAGCTGGGCACTGATGCCAAGTGAGAAGCCTGGTGAGGTATCCACATACTTTTGGCAAAATAATGGCTTGGTCTATTGATATCAACAGTGTTAATACTTTATAATGTTGCACTGCTTCTTCTAAATGGTTAAAAAGCAAACAGTATTAACTAATAACAGTTAAAAAAATATAAATGCTGACAAAGCAACACTTGGTGTTGTACAGTATAATACATTTGGCCATAAGCATACCAGGCACTGGATTGTTTTAATAAAAGAGCATAATTCAAAGTGTTTTTTCCTGTATATATTGAAGAACAACGTTGTCAGTTGTAACTTGTATTTACTTGCCTGTAATAAACTGGTAGCAGTGTCTCAGGTTTGTTGCTCTGCAGTGGTTTGGGTTCTTTGCTGGATTTGGGTGTAATACAGGTGTCACAGAAATCCTCCTTACCCTTGTACTCATCAGTTCCCAGATAGATAGTACTGGCTGACACATACTGATCATCCAGCAGTGATTGCAGCCTTGCTTTATTCTGACAATCTCTAGAAATCTGCTGACTAACAATCCACTGAGCAGTATTCTTAGTCAGCTTCTTCAGCACAGATTCATCTCCCTTTTTTGTCCTGCTCAGCTCTTCCTCCTCTAATATGGTAGGGAGCTGGTATGGAATTATACTGTACATGTTTAATGCTCCACTCAACCCTACCCTTTTAACTGAGTCCAATGCTCCATCTTGGTGGTCAGTCTCTGTAATAAATGACTTAGTGGTCAGTGAATGGTGATGTAGAGTTTGCAATGGTGGCAAGGCTGGTAAAGGAGGCATCACATAGTTGCGGAGTTGAGCGTGATGCAGAAACAATTTCTTTCTTGCTTGCTTTGGGTTCTTTGATCCGGTGATCGGTGCCAATGGGCCGGAAGCACAAAAAAGCCATGTGAAATCAGCTTTGCTGTATGGGATGTCATCTGGTCCTCTCTCCCACATGACATCTTGAGAGAAAGTTAAACCCTTAGAGGCATTAGTAAGGAGCCGCCTGTAAAGCTGCTCCCTTCTGCGAGAAAGACACTGGTCAGTGCCTAACTGCTGCTGTAAATCCATGTCTTAAAGGCTGGACACCGGGTACAAATCAAGTGTTACTGACATGGAGATATATATTGTAGTTAAAACATAAGCCAAGTAAAAGATGCTGACATTTTTTCTACATGCTCACATATGCACTGCCCTTATTCTTCTTACCCCTGTGCTATGTTTATAGCTTTTTCTCCTCTCGTGCTGCAGTTGTCTCAGTTCGGGTGGCTGTTTAGTAGGGTCATTTTGATCAGTACAAAGTAAAAATTAATGTTTTATTCACTTCCTTCTTTTAAAGGATGTATCTGTATCATGTAACTTTGCCAGAAAAGAATCCTAAGATATTTTTAAATGCATTCTGCCAACAAATGAACAAAGAACATGTACTGAAATAGTTAATTCCTTAATATATTCATGGAAATATGAAGGGTTTTATTTTAATCACATTTTTTCCATGTAAATGTTGAGAATTTATAATAATGCCTAAACTAAATTAAAGGGAAAAATGTATAGTAGTTTAATTATACAGGTACTAATAATTAGTCGTTCTAGATACTGAACTACGTTCAAAGCCACACGTCAAATCTTTCAACTGCTGTCAAATACATAAATGTCGCATCATTATTAAATAAAATTTACTCACTAGTTCAGAGGGTTAACTTTACGAAGTTGGTATATAATTAAGTGTTTTTCATGGTCAGAGATAGCTAACGCTAAAGCAGGCTCATACTCTGATTTATACTTGTCCAGACGTAAGTTACCATGGCGACATAACGCACTCAAGAGTTTACCACACCTATTGTTTTTACCTATAGGGTCGCCTCCCTTTTTAACATTGTTATTTGATACTCTTACTGGAAAAATACTACCAGAGGACAATCACTAAACTAATCTGAACTAATCTGATGGTCTCTCTCTCTCTCTCTCTCTCTCTCTCTCTCTCTCTCTCTCTCTCTCTCTCTCTCTCTCCCTTTCAAAATCTGGCACAAAGCATTCTAATATAGTATCTGTAACATTCTAGTTCTTACTAAACAAACCCATAACCAATAGATAAAATATCAGACTTTATAATTGAGTCATAAGAGGTAAGATACGATTACTATGATAGGTTACTAAGAGGTAACTTAGTAAACATTATAGATTTTCCAACTGCAGCCATGTGAATTTAACGTATCATACAAGTTTATACACGATCATTCAAATCTATAACACCGACTATACAGATCACTGTTTAAAAAGAAGAATATACATCACTATACATCACATTTTTATGGCTAGCTTGTAATGTTGTTGATATTATTACCCACAACACATACATATAATTGTATACTATAGTTTGTTATTGTGTAGATTTTCAAGCTATGGCTTCATTGTAATATTATTTGATTCTTGGTGAGTTAACAATAATAAAGAAAGATTTCATTATTAGGGCTTGAAAGCTTGAAAGCCAACAAATGTTGTAGCAAAAGTTTAGTTTACCACAAAAAAGGGAGACCCGTGTTGTACCTTTTTTCATGCAAACTGGTTAAATTGGTGTAGAACATCATTGGATGTATTTCTATTCCTCATATGTTTGGATTTCTTGGTTATAACAGCCATAAGCTGCATTATTTCTGATGATATATTCAGGGCTCTCGAGTTTTGAAGAGACATTATTTTAATCCTGATTACAGAGCCTGGGATCTTCACTGGGACTAGAGTTCACTTTTTTCATAGAGCATTAACTTTATTGATCAGAATGTAAAGTCTAACAACTGTTTAAAAAAGAAACAATAAAAAACATTACAATGTACATTTTGAAATAATGCCTTGAAACTTACTCTGAAAATAACAGTTAATTAACAGTTCATTATCATCCATTTGAAAATGTCATTTCTTTTTCCTTTTGCATGTTACATATTTCATATTCATACTTAAAAAATGATGTGAAATATACCAAAATAAGAGTTTTCAGGATATTACATTTTTGTATCTTGAACATATATTTCAACAATAAAAAATAATGGTTTTGTAGAATGCAAATTTTGCACTACAGCAGAGTCAAAACTAATCAACCTGTATATAATGTGTGATGCACATATTTATTTATTTTCTTTCCATATGTATTTAAATTATATTAAGGCTTTTAATCTGTTTATCATTCATATCAAGCACTTGGGTTATAACCACATTCATTAAAATGGCCGTGCATATTTCCATCCCAGTTTTAATAAGGCAATAATTTTTATACATTCTTTCAGATCACTATATTTGATCGATAAAGCCAGAATGTATAAAGTTCTAAAGGGAAGTCTCCAAGCAGAGGGAACTCCTACGGACATAGTATCTTCTCACTTCTGAAGGATCTCCACATCCCTCGGATCTGTGCACAATAAGGACAGGAAAGAAACGGGCATCCTGGTAATTAGGGGGGCTGTTATTAAGTGCTAGTTGGCTGGAGTTTGACCTGCAGCACTGCTCGTCCAGGCAGCAGCGTTCAGTCAGTGTGCTGCTATGGCTTCTCCACAGCCCCACTGTATGGCTAGAGCCATACATCCGGCACAGTGAAAAGCGAGAGGTGTCTTGAGACACACATGAATGGAAAGTGTGCCGAGAGAAGATGGAGGAACAGCTGGAGCTGATGGTTGTCCGGCGCGTTCCTTCAAGCTGGCAGCAACGATCACAGTCTTCTAGCATAGTGCCATAGCTCTGGCTTAAGGAGTCATCTAATGGGAATCCATTTGATGCTCTGCTGTTATCTTGTCCTGCCCTAGAGTTCCCCAAGTTCATCAGCATGGCTTCAGAGTAGCTAGGGATAAGCTGCCGGTTTGAGTCAATATGCCATTCCAGCTCTGTGCTGTCTACAGTTTCCCCTCTTGGGATACCACAATGAGTATTCCTTGTAGATGGAAGCTCATCTAAAGATGGGCTGCTGCTGTTGTATTCCAGCCCAAAGAGCTTTTCTACCTGATAGTGTACGTAGGCTGTCCGATACTCTATCCAAACCCGCAATGGCCAGGATAGCATGAGGACAGCAGCCAGCCAAAAGGCCACCTGAGAAGAGTACCAGGGTAGCTGGTCAGGATCCACATAGGCTATAAGGTGTTCTCGGAAATCAATATTTTTTAGCTGCATGCCTTCCCATGCCTCCATATAGTCATCCAAACCCTCAATCTCTGAGAAAAATCTGGACCGTTGGTTGAGATAGGCATTTTCAGGTCCCGGTCCTGCAAAACTGAAGCACTTGGTAAAGCGTAACCTTGTAGCTGGATGACACTCCAGGCCACGTAGGTCCAGAGAGATGTCCTTCATTCCGCAATGGCTGTAGTCAAACTCACCTTCCACGACCTGTGTATTGACCCGCTCATGGTAGACCTGTGTAGTGGTGTAAGCATCTCCGTTTCGATAACGTGTGACTTGCCGTGTCCTCCGTACAAAATGGTAGCCTATGGCTTTCCACCACACACATGGCCGAGCCTGACGCATGCGTAGCACCCTGTCATAGACACTGTCTACATTTGCCTTGTACTGCAGCTCACTGCGGGCACGACAGTGCCAGCACTCCATCAGGTAAACTGCATAGAGCATTAGCAGAAAGGCAAGAGGGATATAAAAGTAGCCATCAGAGCACGGGCTGTCATGATATATCATGGAGCGCCCTCCTCCACCTCGTAGCGAGTTTACAGAGGCAGTCAAGGATGAGGTACTGGATGAACCAAAGGTCAGCTTGGTGACACGAGTGAACTGGCACCAGGCCACAGTACCCAGGCAACAGTACATGAGCAAGGAGAGGAGGAAACAACGCCAGTGTGTCTCGCGTCTCACAGATGCACTCAGGGACTGTTTCACTGGCCTTTGCTGCAGAAACAGAAGACAAGAGAGAAAGTGGATGTAGATGTTGCCACCGAAAACAGGTTCAAATGTTGTGAACTGAAAAAAGCTGCAAGACGAGGATGGAATCAGTCTCTTAGAAAACTCACAAGGCAGAGCTAGATTATCACTGCCCTCCAGGGATTTGCTAAAAAGTATGTTCAAAACAGTTACTGTTTGACATGAGAATTGCATGTTCCTCAATGCTAGGCTTGGGACAACTAAAGATAGTATTAGGAATTGGATATAGATTTTTGATGGCTATTAAGTTCTGTTGGAAAACATGGTGTCTGCAGCTTTAATATTGGCAAAATTAAATGCCACTGTATCATTTCATTTTAGCTTAGCTTATTTAGTAGTCCTAGACAAACCATTACTGCCTGTGTTGTCTGAATTCAGAGTATCTTAAATTCCCTTTGATATGCTTGGCAAATAGAAAAGCTGTGAATGTCTTTGCTTGCAAAACATGACCAGGACATAGTGCTGTTTATCAGGGCTACTTCACTACTGATTACTCACTCTCTCACTCATTTTCTACCGCTTATCCGAACTACCTCGGGTCATGGGGAGCCTGTGCCTATCTCAGGCGTCATCGGGTATCAAGGCAGGATACACCCTGGATGGAGTGCCAACCCATCACAGGGCACACACACACTCTCATTCACTCAGGCACTCACACACTACGGACAATTTTCCAGAGATGCCAATCAACCTACCATGCATGTCTTTGGACCGGGGGAGGAAACTGGAGTACCCGGAGGAAACCCCCGAGGCACGGGGAGAACATGTAAACTCCACACACACAAGGCAGAGGCGGGAATCAAACCCCCAACCCTGAAGGTGTGAGGCAAACGTGCTAACCACTAAGCCACCGTGCCCCCTCACTACTGATTAATTTAATTTAAATAATTCCACTGCTGTTCAATACAGCACATGCCATATATACATTTGAAAAAAACTATAAAGAGAGTAGTTAGGTTACCTTGTTAGTTTGTTAGTCTATTAGTTAGACAAGCATTAGGCCTGTTGGTGACATTAATATTCATTTCAATAATCTGGAAGACAATAATCACTGAGAACAGCAGTTGTGTCCATTATAAATTCAGTACGTGTAAATGAGAACCCATTTCTAATTAAGGTCACTTTCTTAATCTAATGTGAACATTCAGATTAAATGGCTTGCCTTGCCTTGCCTTACACATTTAAAATGTGTCATAAATGTTTCATAATTAGACATAATATATGCACTTGGCTATGCTACCATGTCAAACATGAATTCACATGATCTACTGCATTCTGCATACTGTACTCAACTAAGGTTTAACAATAATCTCCCAAAGTTTAGACTGAATAATGTCAGACCCCAAAAAACCTGATCAGGTCATTGAATAAATAGTGTCAAAGTTCTTCCACATTATTGTATCTTCAATACTAATAATAAAAAAAAACACTTAGAGGGGAAAAACACTCTGACATTTCAATCACACTTGCCCCTTAACACAAGCCACTCAAAAGTAAATTGCGTGAAAGTAAATTAGAAGTACATCAAAAAAGCCTCCTGAGCTTATTAGAGTCCTTATTAGAACCATTGAATATAACCACATCTCCACTCTCCACATTACATTGGCTCCCAATCAAATTTCGATTACAAAATACTGCTATTTGGTCTTTTATCATCCACCACACCTACTTAAATTAAAAGGTGCAGGCTATTTGTTAGTGCCCCAAATAATGAATGCTACATAAGGGGGAAGCTTTCTCTTACAAGGCCTCGCAGTTATGGAACAGGTTTAGAATTAGTGTTCTGGATTCACAGTCTCTGTTCACAGTCTCTGTGTTTATGGGTAGGCTAAATGTTGTTTAGGTGATACCTTTGTGAATAATTAATACATTTTACGCAATGAATGAACACTAAAATTCAAAAACTAAAAAGCTGGATAAAATTAACTTTAACACCAATTTTGATAAAAACCAATGGTGTTAGGTTTATAAGGGGGTCCTTGAAATTTTATTAAGAAGAAAAGGTCTCAGGAGGTAAAACATTTTAAGGAACACAATGGACGAATATTGGTAGAAATGTTTAAAAATGACAGCTTAGTAAATATATTCAGATGAAATTACACAAAGGTTAGAATTGCTAATAACATATTTGTTATTATGCATATCAGTTCTGACCACATGAAGAAAATCCTGTCACTCCTAAAAGACCAATACAGTGTTGTCAGTTTTAGTAATAAACTAATGTCATACAATCTATGAAATAGGCACAGTGAATATGCACAATGAAATGTTTGATATTTATAAGAGCTGACAGGATTTCAAGGAAGCAGAAAACGAGCCATCAATAATGAAGTTACCCACATGAAACAGAACACTTTATCATGTATGGAAGTCAGCAGGTCAGATAGTCTGTGTGGAAAATAGGAAAATAGTTCTCCACTACCCATGCAAATGGCTAAGTGGTTAAGAAACAGTTAGATAACTGCTAAAACATGCTGTTTCAACAAAGCCTTTCTTGTCAGATGCATGCATATATATTATGTATTACAGTTAAACCATAGTTTTGTCAATCATCTAATAAATGATCTTATTTGCAATGGTGGACATTCTCGGTTTACAGTTCTATAAGTCTGAAATGCAGGTGAACACACATCCGGTGCATATAATGGAAAAACAGTTGTAAGTGGCTGTACGTATTATGTGTTCAAATAATGTTATATAAACATCTGCAGCATGTGTATCATTATCAGATCCTGTACAGAGTTCTGACACTTTTCTATACAAAAAAAACAACTGCAGATCATTTCACAAGTTTGTCCTTTAAATATTTAGTTTCTTGCTGATCGTAAAGGTCATAAGCTGTATAATATAAAGGAAAAACATGAAATGTGATATGCATTAAAGAACCAACAGTACTGCATAGAATATAGGAATGTCTAAAATGATTTATCTTCAGAATATCTATGTTTATTCCAACAATTTATATTTCTTTACATGCTTTTAAAAATTCTAAATATGTTATGTGTACATTTAGTTACAAATATTTTTTATTATATATATATATATATATATATATATATATATATATATATATATATATATATATATATATATAAAATATATATATATATATATATATATATACACACACACATATATATATATATATATATATATATATATATATATATATATATATATATATATATATATATATATATATATATATTTATACACACACATATATATATATATATATATAGTATAAATCTTGTTAATCTTCTTGCACCCTGATCTAATGTCCTTGCATGAGCTTGTGTTTTTATGGGAGATACACAACACTTCTGTAAGTCGCTCTGAATAAGGACATCTGCTACATGAACTAAGTCTAAGTGTGAATGTACTTTACCAGACCTGTGCAGGACCCCTGTTTAAAATGTAGATGTTCAGAGTGGATCCTGTCTTCCTCATAAGTCATGATAGATTGTCAATAAACATGCAAATATTTTTTAATAAAAATTGTTTTGGAACCTAGTTGACATTTTTTTTTTATTTGCTTAGTAAGAGATTAGTAAGAGATTTTACAAACTTGCTTAAGGCCTGCAGTTTGATCTTATGTGACACTGAGTGCTGCAAAGGACTAAAATAGGTCTCAGCATCAATGACAATCAATAATGCTGGAATTTACTGTATTATCAGTGAGAACAGAGGAGCTTGAGAGACTTTAGTACAAGTCCTGATTGATAAAGAGAATTATCTAAAAATTGTTCTCAACATTTCTGTGAGGCTGCGTCCTGTAGAAACTATACAGAAACAACAAAACAACAAACTGCATGTTAATTCAATCTGAAAGGAAGGCATGTGGTGTGCAGGTTATCTCACCTCCTCTATAGTATTGAGGCTGGCCGGTGTTTCCGCATCATCATTGGGCCTGTTCAGCGCTGTGTCCTCCACACTCCTATCAGCTTCCTCATCGGTTGACACCATCCTGACCTGACATTTCAGTCAGCTCGCCTGCTGGACCTCTGAGATGCCGCTTGCCTCAGGGAAAATGGGCTCCGCGTGCACTGCTGAGCAGCACAGGGCGGGAATGGTGGGAAATCAGCCAAGGCGTGTGGAGATCCCACTGTAGGAGATCCCATTCGGTCAGACAGGGAGGGGGGAGGGGAGGAGCAGTGCTTTTATACCACACTCGGGTCTGGGTTCAGGATTTCATTCACTTTCACTTTACAGCAGATTTGTTTATTATCTGAATGGAAACCAAAGTAAAAAACTAAGGCACATGTCAAAAAATTGAATGGCCAAGTAGAGACAAACTTATATAATCCTAATAATATGCAGTAATTACACCACTGAAACAGTCTGTTGTTGTTTTATACATCCAGCCATTTTCTGAAGCGTTTATCCTACACAATGTTGCAGGGAATCTTGGAGCCTATTTCAGGGGACAAGTCTGCGGCACATCCTTGGGGAGTGTTTACCCATCACTGGGTACAGTTCTGATTGGTCAAAAGTAGTACCCTACATTTCAAATGACAAGATTATATTTCAAATAATTTACTGCTTCAATTGTAATTATTTCACAGGGACGTATAAGAGTAAACTGTATCAGGTTCACTATTTCACACGTACACTATTACACAGGGACTTATAAGGTAATGCCTTATAAGGCTAACAACAAAAGATTAAAATAAATTGTGTAGTCATTGGCATAGTGAAGCTTTCTTTAAGAAGTCTTTTTGTAATATTTAGCAAAGGAGTCTCCAGTACAAGCACTTTGTTATGATTAGCAACTATTCCACCACAGGAGAGTCTCATTTACCTCAAAAGAGAGAGAGAAAAAGACACTGGTTAGGGAAAGGCTGTTTATAGCTACTGTATCATAAGTGATAACAGGATCTAACTTGTATCAAAGATATTTTCTAACATTAAATGGAGACTATAAATAGTATGTCTTTCATTAATACATTTTAATCATAGGCAGAATGTTGTAAAATCACTGTGGTATAAGAGGAATAAAACACTTGAGTGCATGCTGTTGATATGATACATTATTTCTTAATTAGCCCTTTTCAATCCATTCCTGATTACAATAGTCATTATAACTAAAAATTAAGTAATTCAAACAGTCCTGATTTCCCAGATATAAAAAAAAAGTTGTTACAGTAATATTATCTATAATTGCCAATAATGATATTAGAAAGATTAATATTATTAGTTATATATTGTCTGCCTTTTTAATTATATCTAGTATAATTATATATAGTCACCAATATTAGTGACTGAAGTGGAAAAAAAATCTATACTATTTCTAAAACGGAGGTGTCTAAAATTTATTCATTCATTTATTTATCTTTAGTAATCCAGTTTATCCTGGACATGGTCGCACACACATTGTAAATAAAGTTAAATTTTTCCTATGTATAAAGACACCCAGAAGTTTTAATATTTTTATTTATTTATTTATTTATTTACTTACTTACTTATTTATAATTAATTCTAACTGTGTTTAATAAATCTAATAGTTATATAAGGGTTTCAGACTTTTATTTTGAAATGAAACTAACGTCGATAACCCGGAAGAGGGTTGAACGTGTTTGCATGTGGACTCTTAGCAAGTTGACGGCTTTGTATTTGTTATACAGAAGAGTGGAGAAAGTAAATATCTATTTCGTCTTGGCGTATTTTAGATGTAGCGCATTCCATTAAATGATTTGTAATAAACATCGCTTTGTGTGTGTGTATATATATGTATATATATTTATACACACACACACACACACACATATATATACATATATATTAGATACATAGAGATGGAGGCTAAACAGCTGAAAGTGACATGTGGATCTCTGAGTAGTTTTTGTTTGTTATTTTGCACCTATTCTACAGGAGACATTCTTTTTACCAGTGCAATATAATAATAATAATAATAATAATAATAATAATAATAATAATAATAATAATTAGTATTGATTTATAATTCAGCTGCCCTGTGTCTCACATGGTTCCTCTGAACGTTTCTTCTTCAGGTTTCTCCTCCCGTCTCCTCTGACTTGGTCATTACGGATCTTATTCTGCATTCAGATTTCTGTGTTTAAAGTGTTTCTTGGAAGAAAAAAATATGAATCACAACAACTGAATATAATCGAATTCTCTTACTTCTAATAATGATGTCATTATTATTATTATTATTATTATTATTATTATTATTATTATTATTTCATATTGAGAATCTATTTACAGCACATGAAATTTGTGCTTCTGTTTTTTTTTTTATTTTGTAGGTTTTCTTTTCTGAGACATAAACTGTTTTCTTCACAGGTTTGGGGATGTTGCAGCGTCCCAAGCCCACAGACTCAGAGGTGGACTTGCTCCAGGAGCAGGAGTGTTTTCTAGCCTCTGGCAGCACACCGGCGGCCACCGTGACGCGGAGGGCAGATAAGCGCAGAGGGGACAATGCTTCAGCAGACAGTGATGATTCTCATGTGAATCCAAGAGATGTTGTGACGATAGCAGGTGTGTCTTTCTGAGTGAATCAGCTACTGAACCCTTCTTTGATTGTGTTATCCTGATTAGGACAGTCTCAGATAAACAGGTACTAAGCTTGTAAACATTGTACGTTTACCTTGTGTCTCTCTCCTAGTGCAACAGACAAGACAATACAAGCCCTCTGTGTCTAGAATTACTTAAAGTGATGATTTATTATAAGGCTATTACAATCTTAAGGGCAGCACATAAATCTCACTAGAACTAAGTTTAAATACTATTTTTTCCCTTTAGAAATATACAAGTCTCTAGAAATAATTGAAAGGCGTACGGAATGTTACCTTTAACTATATCCTGCAGGTCACTAGCTGAATATTAATGACCTCAGATGCTGCAGAATATGTTTTCATGCCAAGGTTTCTTTTATGACTAAAATGCAGTCTAATAAGAGTTGTGTGCTGAAGTATCTGAAGGCATCTCGTGATGTGTAATAAAGATTTGGGAAATTCCTTTGATAAGAAAATATCATATGGAACTGACATTTGGTTAACCCTGTGTTGAAAAGCAATACATAAGCATGTTAGTATTTTATTTATTTTTTAAAGATAGATCACGTATATAATTTTGGTCCAATTTAGTAGAGGTACAGTTTAATAGATGTAAAAATCTAATGTGTAAATGTAATTAGGATCCAGTAAATGTGACTCATGTCAGCCTTATCTACTGTGCAGTACATTACTGACTGAGAGAAATGCCACATATTGTGCAGATCTTCCTGACGAGCTGCCTGACTTGACTCCTGTGCCACCCAAGAAGACATGTTCCAAAAAAGAGCGAGTGCGGTTTGAGAATGAAGATCCAGAGGAACTGCTGGACAGACATGACACTCACATCAGTGCCGTTCTCTCAAAGATTGTTGTAAGTTATATTCCTGTTAGTTTGCTAGACTTTATTTCACTATACATATCTGGTTACATTGAGCCCTGTTTGGACTGTAGGAAAGAGACACTAGCGCTGTTCCAGTGTTACTCCCAGCCTTCACAAACACAGCTTTCCCCAAAGTCCTGCATCGCTCTACAGTCAATCAGCAGGTATGATTGCAACACACAGATATTTTCTAATAGGACTTGGTTTCTAATTGAAATTGGATCACACACGATCTGTTTATTGTTCTTAGAGATAGTGGTTGAGGTATTTTAAGGCATTAGAGTACAGTTTGAGTTGTGTTTTCTCTGCATCCGTGGACAGGAAACAGCACCCGGAGGTCGGAAAAGTATTTTTGCGCGACATATTGCTGCACAGAAGGCTAAAACAGGACCTGGAGAGAAGAATGAGACAAAAATCGGCAACACACAGAAATCTGAATCCAGACCCGTTCATGGTTGTTGTCTCTGTTTTTCTCTTTGAAAGTGTTGGGATTAATTTTCAATATAAATTATTTCCAGTTGATAAATACATTTAATTAATTTTATTGAAAATTAAAAAAAAGCTATTAGTATTAACTGATTTTTTTAAAATATAAAGATCACCCCACACAAAGCTGATTACCAACCATGGAGATGATTAATGGTCTTATATCCACTGATGTCTGATATTGACTGGTTTGTTTTTCACCCTCCTAACCTCCAGAGATGGTGAAAATCACCTAGATACAATAAATAGTTCTGCATGGATGTTGAGTTTTCCAGCAAGTTCTCCTCAAGTTCTTCCATGTGACCCCATTGCTATGCTCCTACCTTTGCTTCCTGTAGCTGCCCACAACAGAAAAAATCCAAAATAAAATGGTCCATTGTTTAACTACCTTACAACACTTACTGTTCCATGATCCCTCTGATCCTCTAGAATGGCTCAGTGGGACCCGCCATATCTCAGGGTACAGTACGAGGAGGACGTGCATGAAGGAAGGATCTTCTCCATTCTGAACTTGTCCTATATTTAGTCAGAATAGTTGAGTCACTGTCAATTAAAGTTCTACCTCGTCAAGAAGAACTTTAAATTTGTTAACTTCTCACTGGAGCTTTATTGGCATTGCTCTAAACTGCATATTAGAGCAATGCCAATAAAGCAATTGTTTTTGTGATATATAGTCTAAGTAGTACATTATGTTTTATTACAATCTTTAACAGAAGGCCTGAAGTCAAAAGAGGTGATTGTGATGTGTGTGTGTGTCTGTGTGTGTTTTAGGCAATGCTGAGGGTCCCATACTGGTGTCAGGTCAGGGTCTTGGTCCAGGCAGTGCTATGGAAACACTAAAGATCCACCAGGAGAACCAAGCCAGGCTCCAAGGAATGTCCCAGAGTGAGATTTTGGAGGAGCAGAAATTGCTGTTGGCCCAACTAGGTAAAATTAACTCTTCTTTTAAAATCTTTATTACTTTAATATACTTTGCTACCTGAATCTAATTTAACAGAATAACATGTTTGCAAGATTTTTTTTGCTCATTGTAATCATTTGCAATCAAGTCTTATTGAGTTCCTCTTCTAATTTTTTTCCCCCAGATTCAAGATTGGTGGACTTTGTAAGGTCACAGAAAGCTCAGAACGCCTCATTTTCCACATCGTCTTCTATCGATAAATCAGTGTGTCCTGTCCAGTCTTTAACCGAGAGCAAAGCTCCAGCACCTCACTATTCAGAAACAGCACAGGACTCGCAGGAAGTGGCAATGGATACTGATGAAGAGGATGAAACTGAACCTGCTAATCATCATCCAATCACTGGTGAGCACTGTATTTAATTTCTACATGCTGAATTGAGTACCGTAATTTCCAGACTATTGAGCGCACCTGAATATAAGCCTCACCCACTGAATTTTAAAAAAAAAGTATTATTTTGAACATAAATAAGCCGCACATGTCTATAAGCCGCAGGTGCCTACAGGTACATTGAAACAAATTAAAGGTAGGGTCTCCGATTTTTGAGAAATGCTTCAGAAAACTGAGTCGGAACGACAAACTAAAAATCAAAACAAAAATCAAAACTAACGTGTAGCCAATGAGCAGAAAGGGGCGTGTCTTGTCAATATGCAGCGGAGAGAGTGTTCAGTGCGCATGTGACATTAGCAGAAAGTGGTTTCAACATTGACATGGAGGATAAAAACAAAGAAAGAAAGCGAAGAAACGCTAAACGCTGTTACTAGCAAAAACACGGTTGTAGCTGCCTCTACATTACTACGATAGAAAAGAGGTGTTATTTGTGTAGTAACAGCGTTTAGCTCAGGAGTTATTGACTCGGGGAACTCCAATCTGTGAATATGTGGCCAACATCCTGCTCCTTCAGTTCTCTCCAGCGCTGGAAAGCTGATCCTATATTAACACGGGTCCTGCTTCTTGCCTTATCGTAAGCCTTTCTCCGCTTTCTTTCTTTGTTTTTATCCTCCATGTCAATGTTAAAACCTCTTTCTGCTAATGTTACACATGCGCACTTTTAACTTTAGACAGGCTTTAACTAAACACGGCTTGTCACAAAAATACATAGGCTTTAACGAAACCCGGCTTGTAACAAAAAATAAAAAATTAGCAGTAAACAGTAGCCTACCAAGAACGTCATTGGTCACTATCTTCCTCCTCCTGTGCACTGAATCCACTGAAGTCATCTCCTTCGGTGTCAGAGTTAACTCGTTCAGCAATTTCATTGGTCTAATGAAAGCTTCATGCCGGCAAAAAACTGAGCATGTCACAGAATGTGTTTTTTTGAAAGAAAAAAAAAATTGAAAGTGGGAAAACTCCATATATTAGCCGCATTGTTTAAGCCGCAAGGTTCAAAGCGTGGGAAAAAAGTCGCGGCTTATAGTCCGGAAAATATGGTAAAACACTTCTATTCCCTTTTCTAGCTATAAAAAAAATGTTGGCTTAGAAAAAAACAAGGGTGACCAGTCTTATCTGCAAAGGGCAAGAGTGGCTGAAGGTTTTGTTACACCTAACAAAGAGCCACACCTGAATGAATTCAGTTAAATGAATGCCAGGATAATCTGATTAAACATTTGGACCCTAATGTAGCTTGATTGGTTGGCAGCTCTTTGTAGATAAGACAGGACTTACATGACCTAACCTAAAATTTTACACTAGTAGTGTACCAGATCAATTTAGCATATTAATAATACAGTAGCAACTCCCTAAATATGTTCACTTAATTACTTTTATCTAAAAATCTCTGATGGTTCAGCAGCAAGCTCCTGTGCTCACATCTCCGTGGCCTAGGTTTGATTCCTTGTGCATGGAAAACAAACCCAGCCACTGAAGGATTAGCTCTCAGTGCTGGTCCCAAGAATCAGGACAGGCATCCGGTGTAAAACCTGTGCCAAGTCAAAGTATAATGTTCGACACAGAATAGGTCGCAGCCGAACATTATATTACATTTGCATTTATCTGAAATGTAGGGTCTGAATGCATAAACCAACAGAACATTGAGAGGGTCCAAAAGTTTGAGCTCACTAGTGAAATTGCTTCTATATTACTACAAAAATTTTCATTCCAAATTATATTACTGATGGTAACTTGAGTGAAATAAAAATCTGAATCTCAAAGTATGTCCCTTTTTAGCTTTAATGACCATGTGCATGTGGGCTGGCATGGACTTCCCAAGTGTCTGCAAAAGCTTATGATCCATTATAGATGAAATCTATCCTGGTATCAACTGAACAATCACTTCAGTACCAAAGATTGGGAATGAGGAAAATCTGGCCTTTTGTACACAGCAGTTAACATAATAAATATTACACATTTGTGTACATTTAAATCCGTACCTAGAAATTATACAAATTTTGAATATCAGATATTCAACAGTATGCAAATTTTAAAAATTCTAAAACATGTTGTTTTTCCTGTTTTAATTCCCCAAATTTTCAATGCACTAACAGACTTTTTGACTCTGCTGTGTATGTTAAATTAGTTCCTTTGGATGAAGATATAGTTACAGCATCAAATATTCATCTGGCTATTGAAGACTTAAATCTCTTTATCAGATATACATAAGTAGTTTATTATGTTTAAAGCCCTGACTTCATTGCACTATTTTGCTCTCGAATGCAATAGGAAAGCTTAGCGCTTGTGTCTGTGACCCAATTTTAAGTTTATGGGCTGGAGTAGAACCTTTATTGTGGCCTGAAATTCATGACACCCCTGGTTTAAATGTTATATAGGCTCTTCACAGCTGTTTTACAGCTCTTCATACATTGGGTTTGTATACAACTGGACGATTATGAGAACCATTTTCATTTCACGCTTCTATATAAAAACTCTCAAGCTGAGTTCACGGTTCAGGCGAGGTGAAAAAAAAAACTTGGAACTTATTTCAGATGTAGTGCTGAATGTGCCATAGAGAGCCAAAAGTGCAACAGGAAGCCATAAAAGGCTTCATAAAGAGAGGAGATGCCCTGCCATGCAGTCTTGACTTATAGCACTGCGAGTGAAATGGTCTGAGAGGCTTTTAAGTTCAAAGAAGTCGTATGAGGACAACTGGATAAAAGCGATGATGAGGGAAAAATCAATAACCTCAGATGAATTCCAGCAAAGCTGTGGATCTGCTTCACTGGGATTCAATTTATTATAGCCTAATGCTTTGAATTAAGATGTTTGTAGATTGATAATTAGACTAGCACGTTCTCCTAAATGGGCTGGATCTAAATCTATATGAGTCATAAAAGAAACATCTATATGAAGAATGTTTCAGTAGGTAGATTTCTAAAGACCTAACCATAAAAACATCATCTTACCACTTTTTTCTTTACTTGTAATTTTTTTTGTAAGTGTACAATTCTTTTTTTTTATTTCCTTTTTTATAGTTGTTTCAA
The DNA here is from genome assembly GCF_030014155.1 of Tachysurus vachellii. Lineage (NCBI taxonomy): Eukaryota > Metazoa > Chordata > Actinopteri > Siluriformes > Bagridae > Tachysurus > Tachysurus vachellii. The sequence continues at coordinate 18,355,610 of NC_083469.1, forward strand.
ACTTGCTTCAGGTTTGGTGATGTAGTAGAGAGCATGTAAATTGAACCCTACTCCTGAAGATTCACACAGTATTTGGAGCAGACGTTTACGACATTGCATACTTCTTTCATGTTCCTCTCTCGGCTCCAGCGAGTTTCAAAGGGTCCGTCGATCCGATCTGGCGGATTTCCATCTCTTATTTTCCTTGTCTTAGCAAAAAAGATAACTGCATGTACTGTATGCATTTGGCAGAGAGAGTTCAGCTGAGCTGCAAGATTCGCCTGCCAGAGCACAGTCATTGATTTCTATTAGCTTGATTAGTGCAAGCAAGCCAGAGCATGCCCTTATATGTCTTCAAGGATTGGAAGATAATGGAAGCATCGCAGAACACAAGTATAAGCCTCAGTATGTATGACGTGGACAGTAGATTATTCCGCCTTAGTTTTTCTGGCTGCATTGCACCTATTACTTATTATTCACTATATGTTTTATTTTACTTATTAGATATCATCCATAATATTGTGTTTGTGCCGTATAAATTGCTGGATGCACAAAATGGTTTAGTATTTTTTTTACTTTTTATGCATCGCTGTTGTGATGAAACGACTATATTTTAGCATGGTCATATTTAGGTTGTAAATTTGCATGCTAGGGGGGGCACGGTGGCTTAGTGGTTAGCACGTTCGCCTCACACCTCCAGGGTCGGGGTTCGATTCCCGCCTCCACCTTGCGTGTGTGGAGTTTGCATGTTCTCCCTGTGCCTCGGGGGTTTCCTCCGGGTACTCTGGTTTCCTCCCCCGGTCCAAAGACATGCATGGTAGGTTGATTGGCAGCTCTGGAAAATTGTCCCTAGTGTGTGATTGTGTGAGTGAATGAGTGTGTGTGTGTGTGTGTGTGCCCTGCGATGGGTTGGCACTCCGTCCAGGGTGTATCCTGCCTTGATGCCCTATGACGCCTGAGATAGGCACAGGCTCCCCGTGACCCGAGGTAGTTCGGATAAGTGGTAGAAGATGAATGGATGATGAATGAATGAATTTGCATGCTACATGTTTTGTAGTATTTATTCAATGTTAATGTTTACATTAGTCAGCATAAAGTGTTGTGGCCACACAATAGAAGATGATTTGAATGCAACTCAAATTCAGATTTTATTTTCACCTACACACTTATCAACTAAATCAATTAAAAATGTAGAATAAAAAAAAAAAATAAATATAGTTACAATAAAAATAGGAATAGAATTACCTGTACAAGCAAAGGTAATGTATATAGAAAATATAAAGAAACATAAATAGATTACTGCAGAACAGTACATTTATGGGGAGGTATTGGGAATAAAGTGCAGATGTGTGCAATGTTTGTAATTTAATGTTTATGCAGCGGAACAGCTACCGATCCAGCCTGAGAAAGAGTGGCTACACATGGACAAACTGGAACCGGAGAAACTGGAGTGGATGAGAGATTTGCCTGCCCCTAGAAAGCAGGCCACCAAAAAGGTAAAAGTTCTATTCTGAGAAATTATAACACAAGTCTTTAGGGTTATGTTGTGGGTGTTGCAGGAGCAAAAAATGTTGTTTGTTCTATTTAGCTTGTACAAAAGTTTACTTCAGAGTCTCGTTTTGTCTGCCAGGACATGCAGGCCCGCTTCGACTTTTCTGGCACCCTTCTTCCCCCAACAGAAGACTTACCCACTCATCTCGGCCTTCATCATCATGGGGAGGAGCCAGAGGTCATTTAATTCCCAAACATTCGTTTTTGTGCATTCAGTTCTGTTAATTTCAGCTCATTTCATAATGCCTTCATGTTCACAATATCATTAGATCGGATAACAAACGTACATTTTTTTACTTTCTGGGTTCTAGTTGGCAGGCTATTCCTTGCAGGAGCTTTTTCTCCTTTCTCGCAGTCAGCTGACCCAGCAGAGGACTCTGGCTCTGAACACTTTGGCCCACATCCTGTCAAAGGTAAATCAATAAAGTCACTTCACTTGACTTTCTTTAAATTGCCTTCAGCTGTTTCAGAGTACATCTACAAATCACAAACAGGACACAATGTAGTGGGAGTAAAACATCCTTCCTTTTTACTGAAAGAAAAACAAGCAACAGGAGTCCCTGTGATTGTGTCATATATCATAATATCTCTTCATAGCGCTGTTCAAAATGTGCTGTTCTGACCCTGAAAACTGCCAAGATTCAGTTCAGTTTCATTTTTATTTTTTTTTGTATAGCGCTTTTAAAAATGAGTCACTTAAAGGTTGCATTCAGGGGCAAACTGGCCATGAGGAAGTAAGGATGGATGGAAGGATGGATGGATGGATGCTTTATTGTCATTGCACAGGGTACTACAAAATTAAGTGTCAGTCTTTATGGTGCGTACATCGGTAAAAATGAAAAATATATGCACATAAATAATAAAAATAAAAAATGGGCAAAAACACACTTAAAGAGCACTAAAAGGGAGAGCGTCGAGCCGCTGCATCTGTACATGCCGCCATCTTGACAACTTTTACTCTATTAGACAGAGACCCTACTAGTGACCCTGCCAAAGTCTGTGTTTATGGACACATGTGGACATGACAGTGTAAGCACATGCAGCAAAGCTTTAAAATATAATCGGATGAAAGCAGCGTGGATGACGTATGCCTTATCAGCTAAACAAAGCTAAAGAATGAAGAGCGTTCTTTATAATCATGAGGGTTGATTTTAAGGGGAAAAAACTGTTTTATATAAATTGGGTAACAATAACGGTGTTAATGTTATAGAATAAAAGATCTTTCTTCACATAAATCTTTGCTGTACTGTATGTGAGTTGTCTGAATTTGTGGTATATTTATTTATTTTAAATTTTTGATATAATATTTTAACCTAATCTTGCTGTTATAATTTGTATTAGCAATTTCTACAATAGACATTGTTGCTTTACAGGAATATATAATATATAGGTATATAAATATAAATTCAGGATATTAATTATATTTGAAATTGAAATTTTCTCTCAGTTCATTTATGTTTAACGTGCCTGTGTTTCCCGAGGCCCGTGCTGGGGAGTACTCATCATGCCTAAAAGGCAATGTGCTGACCTCCTTGCTCGATGCTGGACTTCTCTTTCTGTTGCGATTCTCGCTGGATGACAGCGTTGAAAGTGTTATGTCTGCAGCTGTGCGTGCCCTGCGAGCGTTGCTAGTTTCTACTGAAGATGAGGTTTTTAATTTTTTTATTTTTTTTAAGCAAATAAAAATACCATGTATAAAAAGGGCAAAAAAAATAAGATTGTGGATTGTGTTTGTGTTGTGTAGGAGAATCTGGACGTTCTGTTTTCCTGGATGTTAGGGATGGCAGCTTTCCCCTTGGTTCCTCAGCTTCAAAAAGAGGATGATGAAGATGATGAAGGTCTGAATGAGTCTAAAAAGGAAACCGAGAAAGAGAAAGAAGAGAGAAAATTAGATCACAGTGTCGCTCAACAGGATGTTCTCAAGGTGAGAAAAAAAGTGGTTAAAGGTTAAAAGAGGAAAGGGGATGACAACTTGAAGGAAATATATCTTGCAACACCCTTTAAGCTGAAGGATTTAGACCATTAACACAGTACAGCAACAAGGGAAGGAAAAGCTTAAAATAACCAAGACGAAGAACAGGACAAACGTCTAAAATTTGGACCAGTTCAGAAATAAAGTTCCTGGCTGTTGGTGCAGTGCTTTCCCACTAAATCCATCCTGATTTGTTAACAGTATTTCCTGGCAAATCTTTTGAAGGCTACAACAGGTTTGCATCACTCAAAGTCCAAATTGACCCTTAGAGTTATACTGTAATAGCCTATACATTAAAACACTATAAATAAATTCCCTCCCACATTTTCTTAGTGTTAATAAATGTACCATGTAGCATGGATCAGTTTATCAAGCATTTTCTCATATCAGAGTTCTCTTTATTACTCTGTCACTCACTCACTCATTTTCTACCGCTTATCTGAACTACCTCGGGTCACGGGGAGCCTGTGCCTATCTCAGGCGTCATCGGGCATCAAGGCAGGATACACCCTGGACGGAGTGCCAACCCATCACAGGGCACACACACACACTCTCATTCACTCACACAATCACACACTACGGACAATTTTTCCACAGATGCCAATCAACCTACCATGCATGTCTTTGGACCGGGGGAGGAAACCGGAGTACCCGGAGGAAACCCCCAAGGCACGGGGAGAACATGCAAACTCCACACACACAAGGCGAAGGCGGGAATCGAACCCCCAAACCTGGAGGTGTGAGGCGAACGTGCTAACCACTAAGCCACCTTGCCTCCCTCTCTTTATTACTATATGTGTAATATTATTATATTTCCTGGACTCAGGGATTGTTGAAGATGCAGCTTCTGCAGCGAATGCGCTATATTCTCGAGGTGGTACAACCTTCACCCCAAACAGTTCTCGCTATTCTGGAGATTCTGATCCGAATCGCTCGACATTCTGTCTCTGCAGCTACACAGGTGAACCTTCATCTTATTGTGCTAAAAATCCTTTACTTGTGGTTATGGAGATGTTATCTATTTATCTATTCATATCTATTTATGTGTACATGCCTCGCTTCTTGCTACTTTAAATAGGAAAACAATTCTCTTCAGTAATTTCAATTTTAGCGACTGAAATAATCTCAATAATATTTTTCTATTTGTTTTCCCCCAGTGTTGGTCTGTGACATATAAATGAAAAGACATTGCAGTCCTCTGTATGACCCCGTGCTTATGGTGTTTACAACTTTTAGATCCTTGATTGCCCCCGGCTAATGGCGACCGTGATGGCAAATTTCCTGCCTTGCTCATGGAGCGTACAGACCTCACCAACCCCACCTTCTTTATATGGGTTGCCTGTTTCCAAGGCAATGAAGCTCCTGCGAGTGTTGGGAAGCGCCGGCAGGCACACCTGTGCGAGAATAGTGAGTGCCATCTGACTCAGTAAACCTGAACTAATGGAACTCAAATAATTCTATTACAGAATTATATTACAAGCACGCATTATGGGTGAAGATTAGTGTGTCCTTATTCATTTTTTGTCTCAGCTCAACAATCTAGGTGGAAAGGAACGTCTGTCTCGGTTTTTGTCTGTGGAACCTTCAGAGCTTTTGTTGGAGTCTGAGGAAAATATATGCTGTAGCACCGAGGCTCTGAGACTGTGGGCTGTGGCTGCAAGCTATGGGCAGGGTTGTAGCCTATACAAGTAAGAGAGACTCTTCCTGATGTGTAGCTATAGTATTAATGGTAGCTTAATGGTATTAATTGTAGGGAAGTTGTATCTCAGTGGTTAAGGCTTTGGACTACTAAATAAAATATTAAAATAGCCATGAAGACTATCACCTCGCCACTCTTTCTGTCAGTTTTTACAGTCTCTGTGTTCCCCCCATGTAAAATCAGCTATTGTTGTCATCATATATATACAATATCAAGACACTGAGACAGGATTGCACAATGAAAACATGTAGTTTTCAACAAGTTTGTACAACAAGTTTGTTGTAATGATGTCGCCCTGTCTGTCTGCTTCTCCAGAGACCTGTACCCGGTGTTGGTGAAGGCTTTGCAGGCTGCACATAAGCCTTGGGCTCCTTCTGAGTCTCTGTTGGTCCTGGAGCTCTACAGAGTCAAGTCCCTGCTAGTGTTGCTCACTCAGGTCACACACACTGCTGGCTGCCACCATGAGATACAGTGTGGACTGCTGAGGTAAAAACACACTACAATGACACACAGACTTTTTTTTTTTTTTAATTTTCTGATAAGTATATTTGTTTGACAGCTCTCAGGGGGCTGAGTGTCTCCCGCCACCCCCAGTGATGTGGAGTCATGTGTCTGGGTTGCAGCCCACTGTGATGGGCATACTGAAAGGCTGCATGGGAAAGCTGGATGACCCAAGCCATCGGTCGAGCACCCTAAACCTCCTGCCATCTTTCCTAATCTACATGGGAGCATATTACTCTCAGCTCAGACTGCAGGTAGGCAAAAAAAACGCAAAAGAAAGGTTTTTTTTTCAAATTTGCAACATTGATCATTGTTAACACTGATATGTCTTTGATAATATAATATAACTGTGATATAACAATGCAGTTTAAAAGGTTTTTTGTGATGCACCGGTCAGAATAACGTCAAGAGTTTGACGTGACGTGCACTGCTATGTGATTTGACAGAGTTCATTTCAGTCGGTGCAGTGCCTGGAGGAACTAGAGGCCTTGTCTAAAGAGGTGCTCCTGCCTCTCGTGTCTACTCAGGTCTTTCACTGCATGATAGACAGCCTCAGGTAAGTCTTTATTTTGAAAATTCAAATGCAGTGACTTTTGTTTAATGAGCAGAGATTTGAAACAATGATCCTGTGCTGATTTATATTGTTCTGATAAAAATTGTGCATGCTGCAGGTTCGGTTCAGTAATATGTCAGCCTGGTATGAGCACTTCAGACCAGAATGTTCCCAGTCTGCCAGGGTTAGGCAGCAACAGGTTTACCAGCCTGTTAGGACCTGAATCTCCTCTCCCTCTCTGCACTGCTCTCTTCTACCTCCTGGACATCATCATGACCATCCACCGAGGCTTAACTAAAAGTGTAGGTTTGCCTTTCAGATCCTGAATATGAAATATTCTTGCACACTAATAGCAGGGAAAATACCTCATTACTGTAAACATATCTATTTGAATAAGGAAAATTGTATATGTTAATGATTCTACTATATATTCTCAAGTGGTGTTTTTAAATGAGCCCAAATTAGTAATGTCAGTTGGATGAGAAATAATTTTCCCGAGCTGTTGATGATCTATACCTGTCTGTGTAGTTCAGCTCTCTCATCCTCTCGGACTCCATTCTGACCTACCTGAAGACTTGCGTTGGAGCAACACCCTCAGTGTCTTATACCAGCGCCTGGATTTTACGCCATGAGCACCACCTTCTCTATTTGATACTCCGACTGGCTCACAGGCTGGTAACTGCAGCTCTTACATTGCCAAACATTTGTCTTTTTAGCCTTGTTAGAACTTTACATTGACAGAGAGTTTGCAATGTGCCTTATTAATGCCATGCCAAATTTTGTGGCTTTTTTTTTTTTTTTTTTTTAAATTTAGCTTTTTCTAGTCCTCAGCCAAATTTCCTCACAAGGTCACAACCTATTCTTCTCTCCACCAAGATCCAAAAATATGCCCCCACACACGGTCCCACCGGCCTTTCATTTAGCACTCATACTTTCCTAATGACAATATTTAATTATTCATCTTGACTTGTTCTGTCCAATCGTAATTGAGTGAAGTCTTTTGGAAGTACAGAAAAAGGCATGTGTGAGTTTGGGTGTCAGTACTAATGGGCTAATTTTTGTGTCGTTTTCTTTTTTCCCTTGCGTCTATAATGTTTAGGTTCCTGCTCATCCAGAGGTGAAGAAACATGCTTCACTTTTTCACCAAGTTTCCTTGGCTCTGATCTCCTGGCTGTTGCCTGGAAGCGAATATCTGGCACATGAACTTTTGTCTACTATGATCTTCAATCACGATCTCTTTCCGTGAGTTTTTTTGTTAGCGATTCAGTGCCTCACTTTATTTAGCCAGTCTTCTGATCAACACATCCCTAACCACTATTATAACAAACTGTATACAGTTTACTTAAATCACTTTTAATCAAATTTACTTCACAGTAGAATTAAAATGCCTGGAGAGGTTCGAGTAAGCAGTTTAACACAATACTAGCATTTAGCGCACCTACTAAATTTATTCATTGAAATGGTGAAGAAAAACTTACGTCTGGTGCGGTCATTTCTTTTACTCATTATAAAGCTTTTTTTATTCTCTTGCAGCATTCTATAAAGAAATTCAAGCTAAGCAGTTATTTTTAATCTAGAGCATTTTTATAGGCAGAAACATTTTTTTCAGTCATTGTCTCTGCTGCAGTTACACAATATTTTCACAAGAGGGCAGCAATTTATACTTCTTGTAGCAGACATTCCTCTTAGCAGTTATTTCAAATTGCTCCTACTGTCTCTGTGTTCATAGTAGGTTTTACTACAACATCATCACTTTCATCATCACATTATTTATAAAGCACATTTAAAACAGCCACAGGACTGACCAAAGTGCTGTACAATAAAAAAAGTGTTAATAAAAAATACACAGAAAAAAAGAAAAAGATATTGAGACAGGAGATAATAATAAAAAGCAAAATAGAATTAAACAATACAATAATACACACTAAAACACTAAAACAAGCAATAATAGAACAATTAGAAACAGTAAGAAGAAAATGAAAACTATAGAAAGGCAGACGAAAAGAGATACGTTTTTTAAAAGGGACTTAAAGATGGACAGAGAGGGTGCTAATCTTAATTCTATTGGCAAATCCTTCCAAAGCTGTGGCCCAATTACTGAGAAAGCTCGATCCCCTCTACGCTTGAGTCTTGAGAAGGGAACAGAGAGGAGGTTCTGGTTGCCTGATCTTAGCCTTCTGGAGGGAGAGTACGGATGTAATAACTCAGATAAATAAATAGGAGCTTGATTATGCAGGGACTTAAAAACAAATAAGAATATTTTAAAACGAATTCTGTAATCAATAGGCAACCAGTGAAGAGTCCTCAGAAGAGGGGTAATGTGATCGCTTTTGCGCTTTTTTAAAAGAAATCTGGCCGCAGCATTTTGAACCAATTGTAAACGGTTAATTTGATTTTTGGCAACACCACAGTATAGAGAGTTACAATAGTCTAAACGAGATGTGATTAGAGCATGTACTGCCATCTCTAAGGTTTTATCAGTTACAACATGGTTCAGAATCATGACAGTTAGGCAGATTATGATTTTAAATAATACCATTTAGAATGTGGGACTGTGCGCTTTATTTGTTCAATTATGTGTGTAAAGTACTCATTCATTAGGGATCAGAAGTCTTTAGTCAGAAGTCTTCTAACATCTTTAAATATATTTATATGAATTTCAGAGTTTCTTGGTATTCGGTATTTCCCTTTTTTGCTTTAATGCTGAAGGTCTGAATGAGTCTATGTGCTCTTGAGCCATCATGGACACCTTTTGGCCCATTATAGATTAAATCCATTGGGTTGTCATCAAAACACATGAGGAAGATCTGACCTTTTATACAAAAGCAGTTAACATGATTAATACAGTATCACACATTTGTGTGGATTTAAACAGGGACCTAGAAATAGTGCAAAATGTGGAATATTATTTATTCAATATATTGAGCATTTCTTTTTTTTTTAGAAATATTTCAGAAATGTAAAATATTCGGTTTTAGTTTTAAATGGAAAAAATAAATCAGTGTGGTCTCCATTTTTTTCTCCATCAGACATTTGGACCCTTATTTTAATGTTATATAATAAATAAAAATGGATTGAATAGTTACACTGATATCTGTGTATCTGATATTTTATTAAAATCAGGACGCAAGCAAAAAGAAATGTAATAACAGATTTAGATACAGATATTAAGTGTAACTGTGTGTATTCTGCAGTGAGGCTGGTAGTGGAGGTCCAGAAGCAGTGACCCTGGCAGAGCTGCATCTTCAGGAGATGTCTAGTCATTCGCCCAGCCCTGGTCCCCTCCTCCGTGAAGCCCTAGCCCAGCTTCCCTCAATCCGTGCCTGTTACCTCACCCAGTTTGCCTACATGGAGCCTGCTGTGATCACGTCCCGTGAGCAGCACCTTGGTCGTAACCCTTGGCTTTCTTCTCAGCTCCTCCCGGAACTCTCATGCCCCTCACTGCCTTCTGATTGGGCCTTTCTGCCTCTCATCAGCCTTTACGAGCGTATAGGAGTGTCTCAGGGCGGTGGGCTAAGGGCCGAATCACTACCTCCTGGCTCCGTGCAGTCACTTACGTATTGCCTGCAGTGGCTTCTTGTACTCGAAAGCTTTAGGGAGCGAGCGCTGCAGCTGGTGCCACCTGTGGCCAAACTGGCACGTCTGGCCTGCGTCTTCCTGTGCTCTAGTGATATCTTTCTTGAGAGACCAGTGAAGGAGTTGACATGGGCACTCCTGCGTGGGCTGACAAGACCCGGACGTTTAGAAGCTCTGGACCTGAGTTTACCGCCTCCAGGTTTAGCCTCCTTCCATGACCTCTACTCCGCTCTGCTGGCTCAGTATGAGGCCGTGTCCTTCGGCGACTCGCTCTTTGGCTGCTTCATACTGTTGCCACTTCAGAGACGGTACAGCGTGTCTATGAGACTGGCCGTGTTTGGCGAGCATGTCTCCATTCTGCGCTCACTCGGGGTCTCGCTGGAGCAGGTGGGGAGCCAATGCACACTCATATAACTGTCATGTGATGGAATGCAGTGAGGTAGTTCTGACAGATATACAAGCTCTTTTTCCATCTATGTGTGTATAAGCAGTGCCCTAAAACAAAGTTCTGTGTGTTTCAATGATTAAGTTTAATATTTTAAAGAGAGATAATCAATGTGGCATAATGAAAAGAGTGACAACATTTAAAACATCTAATTTAATAAAAAAATGTACAACTCTGAAATGACGGATGACGGATAAAAGCTCAGCTGCAGACAGAAACAGCTGTAGAAAGCCTATGGATTTTTATCAGTATCATACTTTGGTTTGCTACATGTCATTTAATCTTACATAGAACTTTTTTCCCTGTGCAGAAGTGCCAAATCTATGCTTTTGCAATGACATTTACATTTATACAGAGATACGGGAGACAACCTTAAAACTAAGTGTTTCCAGGTTTACAGAATCTGATTAATTGAATGCAATATTATTTACATTTACAGCATTCGGCGGACACCTTTATCCACCTTTATCCAACCTAAAGACACCTTTATCGTTTTTTTATACATCTGAGCAAGTGTGAGTTAAGGGCCTTGCTCAGGGGCCCAGTAGTGGCAGCTTGGTGGACCTGGGATTTCGATCAGTAGTCCAACACCTTAAGCATTAGGCTACCACATCCATATTAGCTGCTTCTGAACAAGCACTTGGGGGAACTCAGAGAACAGAAATTAGTATCAAAGTTTAATTTGAAAATGTAAACTTTTGTGTGAATTATTTTTTTCACCCACACATTTATGTTTTTCATGATTTGTGTTTTTTTTTTTCTTTTTAGCTACCCGTTGCTCTAGAGAAATTTACTTCCCCTGCTGAGAACTCGCTGCCTTTGCTGCGGCTGTATTTCCGAGCTCTGGTGACAAAAGCTCTGAGGAGGGATTGGTGCCCTGTACTGTACGCTGTCGCTGTCGCCCATCTCAATGCTTTTATTTTCTCCCAAGATGCTGCTCCACAGGTACGAGAGTGTTAAAAGTAGCTCGCTGTTCCAATCAAACGAATACTTAATTCCTCATTCAGCTTTGGTTTTCTGCTAAATACGTTGTTTTGGAAAACTTGTCATTGTTCATCATGGTTACTTTTGAAGGTCGATTCATTTCCTGACAGATTTGTTTACAGTTAATTCATTTGTTGATTATCCGACAGTTTATTTCTTTGATATTCATTTGGAATAGTTCTGTTGTAATTCTGTTGTAACAGTGCATTCATTGAGACTTGTATGACAGCCAAACTACATACTCTGTTGCTAATATTAATGGATTTACAGCAGATTGTTATTTAACAAAACAAGTAGAATCCACCAGCAATGCTGTCAACTGGGTTCCTTCCTTTGCCTGCAAGTCAAGTCCTTATTGGTACTAATTTGTACATCTGAAATTCTCATTGGATCAATTGTAAAATGTTACCAGTTCATCTGGTGAAAGCATGTCCAGTTTCCACCAGTTGACTAGAAGGGTGAGATAATGGGAGCCACATAGTTGCTGATTGATGTTTATGTTTTAGTAATTGAGGAGTAGCTGGTTCTTGAGTTGTCAACACTTAAGAATGTTCTTTGACAAAACAGGTCCAGATGTGAACAACGCACATATTTTAGCCAGTTCCCTTGAACTTGAAATGTGTATTGTACGTTTTGTAAGTAAAATGACCCTGGAACAGTCATAGACTGAGCTACAGTGTATTATTCCTAACAGAGTAGATTCTTTTTATGTTTACTCTTGGGTGAACTTGATGCATGACCATATGGGTCATTGGTCATCTTCTCCTTTTTTTCCTCTAGGAAGTAGAGACTACTCGCCGGAGTCTGCTGAGAAAGACATACTACCTGACAGACGAGGTACATCCCTGCTGCGATTTATCTCCACATCCATGTGCGTGTATGTCTCTTTATCGCTCTGATACAATGTTCTGCTCTTGTCTAGGTGTTGAGGAGCCACCTGCTGCTTTTCCGTCAACCCCAGCAGCACAGTGAGCTGGGCTTCAGCACATACGAGCAGCTGACGTCCATTCGTGCCGGCAGGCTCCAGAGCGTGATAAAAGCCAAGGAAGGAAATGACTGAGACAGATGAGCCAGCACAGGCTCAGTTCTGTGGAGCAAATCCATAGCCTTCAAGACACTATGACAAATTAAGACTGAATTTAGTTCTTTAAAAATATTTTGAATTTCGCATAAAAAAAAGGTCATTTAATTGCATCTCAGAGTTGTCCCTTTAAAAGTCAGTTGGTCTTTGTTCAGAAGTGGTATCACATATTTGCTCATTATTTTAGATTGAAGTTGATATTGTGGTGAAACAAGCGATGCTGAATTGAACAAGGAAATAAAGATCTCCTTGTTGTAGACAAGTGGCTTTGAATCAGGGACAGAGTAGAAGATTTATCATATATCGCACTAATGCCAAAATCCATTGGAGAGACATGATCAGCACGATTTTCTCTTTCCATTTATTGGTGTCCCATGAGCCAAAAGCCACAAAGACTTGATTTAATTTGCTAAGCTATAACGGGAGTTTTGACCATTGCCTGTGAAAAACATATTAAGAAAATGGCCACAGGGCATTACAAAGAAAGCTCTTAGCTTGTCAGTCTAAAGCTATTCTGGTCTTGTCATGTTAAGATGGGTTTTTTTTAGCTGAATTTTGTTTGTCCAAATCGTGGCCATGTGTCTATTGAGTTTTACACCAGGGCTTTTTTTGTCCATGGATCTTCCCCAACCAGGAAGCCAAGGCAAGAAAATACTTTTATATCGCCCGTCTACACCAAAAAGACATAAATTACACCACTGATAACTGGGTTATTTTAACACCATCTTTAATGCTCAGAGTTTCAGCTTCTAATAATTGATTGTTTGCTCTTGAATCCAAAGCTCTGGGACTTCTGATGATGTAGATATGATTCATTCTCCAGCACATAGAACTTGTTCTGAAACATAATAAAGCCAATTTCTTCTACTTTTTCCAATGTATCTTGTATAAATAGAATAAGTGAATCATAGCATGGTCTCTAACTGATTCTCTATCAATTGCTAATGCATTTGTGCTTTGGACAGTAAATTATTTTTTATACGTATTTGTTATTTAGATACCATTTGTATTCTTTCTTCAGCACTCTTGGTGTTAAGCATTGCTCAGCAAACATCAATTCAACAGTGTCTTGTATGTAAGCAGCACAAAGTTTCTTGATATTTTATATGGACAATATGAATATTAACCGTCCAAAAATCTTTTTTTCTTAAAGCTTTTTCTGTCTTCAAATTTCATTTAGGCAAATTTTTGAATTCGTTTCTGAATCTTTCAGGGACTAAACTCATTATAGGCCTAATGGAAGTCAGATGCTACACATTATAAACTGCTGTGAAATTGATTTTATAGACTAGAAAATATTTCTAAACAAGATTGGGACAGAGTGTTTGGACACTGGCATGCCTTTGATTTATTCCCAATTGCTAAAGTTTAGTTAAACAGCAGCACAGGCTGCACTCAAGTGCTTCCATATGTGTCTGATTTCTGTTTAAACCTTTTAGCAACTGATTTTGTTGTGAGTTGTCTTAGGCCATGCAACACTGACCAGCATTTCTAGTGTTTCTGGGAATACGCAACAGTTAGTTATTGTAAATTTTATACCGAATGATTATTTGAAACAAAATGATTAATCCCAAAGGCCAAAGCAGAAACATTGACCATTGTACTGATTTTCTATACTCAGCACCAGCTTCTAAATGAAACCAAATGTCCATCAGTTCAGTTGGACATGTATAGATAAAATTGCGTTCATTTTTTCCCCTCACTCTCAGATCCAGGCCATAAAACGCATAAACTCAAGTTAGATCCACATCCCACGAGGTCATTTATGAATTCATACAAACCCTCTAACCAAAGGAGCGAAAATAATCAACAGTGATATCCAGGAAACCCAAGAAGAAATAAAGTAAAGAATGAAGCATTGTTTTTTCTGTGTGAAATGCATTCAGCCCTCATGCAACAGAGCTTTATGGTTGCCTCGGGGGATTTTTTTCTTGAACTAATCACAGCTGCATTAAACAAACACACAATTATACATATTGCATATATTTATTTATAGATTCACATGTCTGAGTGCCAACAATTAAAGATTTAAAAACAGACCGCATAGCCTACCAGCCTAACTTGGTTACCATTTTGCAGAGAAACAGTAGAGATTATTACCCACTTCCCTTAACCTTTATGACTATAATCTTTGTTAAAGCTGGCAGAAACAAATTCTTAGCACCTAAGGGAATCCTTACTTTTCTGGGTAATACAATAATATTAATTTCCACAGCAAGCTGAATCATTTTTTATCTCTCAACACCCAATGAAACATGAGCTAAAGTGGTCAATTGTACCCATGTCAGGTTGAGCAAGAATCCAACTATTTAATTTACTTTCCTTCAAAGTATGTTAGCCTCTAATCTGCATGTTAAAAAATAAAGAAAACTTAAATTCTAGCTGTAGTGCCGGAAACTGCACCCAGTTTAATAACGTACACACCGGTTTATTGCGGTATGAAAAAGTATTACCTTAAAATATTTAAATATATTCCAAGCGTATGCCAATCGCAATCTCATTTCTTTAGTGCAAACCAGTAAATCATGACTAAACAAACTGCACATAATCTGCACTAAACATTTTTCTTTAACACAGTTATTTGCAGCAGGAAGTGTCATCTGCTTTTATCTATATTTCATCTATATTTATGAGCAGAGCTTGTGGGCAGGGCCTTTTTTTTTATTAGATTTTTATCAAAAAGTTTATAGCCAATAAATAAAAAACAAGGAAATCAACTACACTTTCCAACTCACTCCTGTCTTTGGATAAAAATAGATCTTAAATGTTACTGAATCACATGTGTTTCATTTGCTCCATATGAATCATTTCTGATTCATCTATTAAAACAAGGGGAAGAGCTGAATTTCATTGGAGGGGATTAATCATTGTAGCTGCAAGCCATACTGGTTATTTTACTGAGTTTGAGAAAAACTTGTCACAGAAAAATAAAAGCAGGGCCACTTTAATAACGGACACTCGTGTATAATTGAAATCAGACCTTAAGAGAGAAAAGGATATCTAAAAAAAAAAAAAAACATTATAAGGTGCTTGTGAATTTTCTTTTGGATGATGCAGGATGAACAGATAAAGGGATGGGTATCTTTTAGAAGCTTTGTTATGTCATGTCATAATTATCTCTATCTGACTGATTTTCCCTACCTCTCATCATCCATATCCTTTATTTATTTCTTTTTTCCATATCACTCGGATGACTATTTATGCAGCCCAGCTCATTTCTCTGTGTGCAGTTTAACATGTTCTCACCCTATTCACATGCATTTATTCTGGGTTTATTCATTTTCCTCCTAACTAGCTGTTAGTTGGATTGGCTATGCTTAATTTTCCATAGGGGTAAATGTGTGTGCATGGTGCCCTGCAATGGACTGGTATCCTATCCAGGGGGAATTTTCAAACCACACACTCATTGTTCCTCAGATAGGCTCTGGATCTACCACCTAAAGTGATTGATTATTGTTCATTTTTTCTTCTAGGATCTGCTATGCTTTCTCTTTTTCTTTTCCTTCAGGTGGATTAGTAGAATACTAACATTGATGGTTTGGAAGACATGCCTTTTGTATGTCTGGGTATAATCAAGTCAAGTCAAGAAGCTTTTATAATCATTTTATTGTCATTTATTGTCATTTCAAACATAGAGCTACATAAACAACACAGGGCTAAGGTCTAAAGACTAAAGAATAAGTTGTCCTAGCTACATAAACAGCGCAAGACAGATACGCTAGATACAATACTTTACATGACAGACACATAAAATACAGTATAGCGCTAACCAGAATGCAGAGTGTGTTGGCATTGTGCAAATAGAGGCTGTAAACATATGTACTCTTTCAATAGCAGCATTGCATTTTTCTGCAAAACAGCACTAAAGTGTCCATCCTTTTCAGTGGTTGTTTAGGTGGTGGTGTAAACATACAGTATATTTATAGAATGAGTGTGTTTGTGTCTGCGTCTCAGTTTGATGCAGTTCAGTTCTGGGTTGAGAAGCCCAATGGCTTGATGGCTTGGTATAGAACAGAGAGCAGAACAATTCAATGTGCAAGCAGTTGGAGGTGCTGTTGAGGTGCCCTGTGAGTTTCCCCAAACAGCAGCTGTGACAAATAGTGAGTGCTGGTAGAATGAGAGCCCTGTCTTAAAGCAACTAAATTGATGTCACCAGGTTGTAATGTCATTATGTGTAGCAGTAATTCAGTGGAATTTATTACATTACAAAGGACATGGTACTCTGGAGACTTTTCGAGCCACAGACAGTACCCACATTGAGCGCAGAACATTTTGACATGAAAGTAATGAGAAGCGTAAAGGCAAAGCAAATGTGCTGGCAGCAAAATGTTCGTGAAAGCATTTACCTTTGTAACCCTCTGAGAACATGCAGGTGGATCACACAGCTCTGCAAGTCATAATGTGATGAAATTCTGTTTGTTTGGGGGGGTTTTTTTCCACCAAAACTACAAAGTGAATATAAAATCTGTCAGAATCTGCGGGCTATTTCACACAAGCGTGTTTGAAGTAGAAACTTATCCTAATGTCTTCCCTGTGTGTGGAAAGTAGAAAAACACATCTTGTTCTGGGTGTTTGCCCTAGTATATTAGCCTGAGCCAAAAATAATTCAATTGAATAAGGAAGTAGAACTTGAGGGTCGAGTTGTCTGGTCATGTAACACTACCAGAAAAAGAAGAGGGAGTGAATCAGAGAGCGGAGCTGTGGTTTCCTAGTGACTGACTATTAGACATCTTATTAGTATTGTATTGATTTCTTTATCCTCAGTAGATGTGTTTCATAGATTTTGTCTTATTCATGCATTTTATTTATCAAGTGTACATGTGACACAAAGGCCTGTTGGCCTAATAGGTCAGCAAATAAAGAAACCCATAAATATAACATGAATGAGTTACATTTAGCTCCAAAATGATTAACACCCTTCAGGAAAAGGAGCAAATAATGAACAAAACACATTGGAGGGTTGTATAGCTTTATTTGAACATGTTTTAATATTTAAAGTATTTCCCATACTGCCTCTTATATATTTTCAACATCTTGGCCCTGGTTGTCATCCATTTATCTTCTGTAATGTTTTGGTGTTGCAGTGAATCCATGAGTCTATCCCAGGAACAATGAATGAGACAAGAATTGCATTCGTGTCCATTGCAGGACACCATATACACTTTTACACACTCATTCACACCTACAGTTTACTTAGTGTAGCCTGTTCGCCAACTGGCATGTTTTGGGAGGTAGAAGGACACAATAACTTGGAGGATTATATTATATTTATATATACAAATATTATTTGTTTCACTGATTAACCATAATCAAGGATTCTTTTCATTTATTATACAGTTTACAGCTCAAACTGAGACGCCTTGATCTTTGCAGGATTGTAAATGTACAACACAAGCCATTCCTTCACATGAATATACAGAAATGTTTTACAAGATCTCACATTCACTCTTTCCTTTTGGTTTCAATGCAAATAAATGGTTTTGGTATTTTTGTGATACAGGTATCAAACCGTTCAATTTTAAAGGATTTGTCTTGCACAGCATTTCTCTCAACACACTGACCAGAGAAAGTGAGCTTCTCCACACCGACTAGTATTATTATAGTGGGTGACATTGGCAGGCAGGATCAGGCTTGGGATCTCAGTGTGTTTTAGAGTGTGTGTACTCATTACTTTTTCAGTGTGGATCTGTGGACTATAGGAAGTAAAGAAAATGGTAGACTTTGACATGGTTTTCTGCTGATAGAACTAGCCTGATCTGATTTTGTGGAGTTAACAACTGTTATGTGAAGTCCTAATTACATGCACATGGCAGAATAAAGAAACATAGCCATTCATATATAGGAAATATAGCCATTTTTTAACTGGAGATGGATGTAGTTACCTTGATGCGTATAAGTTGTACCGGTTCCAGTAGTGTTTGGTGGCATGAAGATTTTGGACCTTCATAGAGATGTGACACTGTGAGGATCCTGAGGCATCTTAAGATGTACCAGCTAAGGTGAGACATTCTAAGAGGAGATGCCAACTACATGTGGTCTTTGAGGACAACAACCTCCTAATCAATACACAATTGTTGGAGTGTATATTTATAAATCACACCCTCCAATGTCACCCAAAAGAGGATGGGTTCCCTTTTGGGGTTCTTTCCTCTCAAGGTTTCTTCCACTAACATCTAAGGGACTTTTTCCTCACCACAGTCGCCTCAGTCACCTCAGGCTTGTTCATTGGGGATAAATACAAACACAAATAAATATAAGTCTAATATTAATCTGTAACTTTTGTATTACATTAATCTTTATATAATTACATCTTTGTACTTATGTTTCTTATGTTCTGTAAACCTGCTTCGAGTCAATGTCCATTGTTAAATGCGCTATACAAATAAATTTGAATTGAATTGAGTTGAATAATTAAATAAGCCACTCCAAAGGCCAACTGTTATGTTAGAGTACGTACGTGACATTTAAGGAGAAGGAGAAAGACTCAAAGCTGAGACCTACTAAGAGTAAGAGAGCACACTGATTCATCTTAAACAGAGCCGGCAGTAAAGGTCATTTATAATTTATACTGCATCAATGATTACAATATGACAAGTAAAAATTAATGAAACACTTTACATGACATCTTTGAAGAGTATCTTATCCAAATTTTATGATGTTGTTGGCAATAAGGTGAATCATTCTATACATAGCGTTAACTTGGACCACAGCTAAGACCAAGGATACATGAAATTATGCATTTTGTCCATCTGAGTTTATGACAGTCAATAATATTAACTATAACTAAACATCTGCAGCTTAAACTGTTCATTAATTAATGAATAAAACATAACAGGGCATGCTGCTGTAGGAAAATAATCAACAACACATTTATTTGTGGTGTAAATAAATCCTGGTATATTTATTCTGCTCATACAAAAGCAATAAGTCAAAAATTAAAATTTTTAAATTTTTTAGACTACTGATGTCTGATGTACTTTAACACTTTATAGTTATATTTAATGTTGTGTTACTTACATTTAAGTAATTTACTCACCAGCCTCTGTCTTTTATCTTCTTCTTATAATTAATAAAAAAATGCAGATTTTTGTTATCCAGGAAAAAAGCACAATGTCTTCTGTCTTCCTGTTACATTGGTTGAGAAATGCTAAATAATGCCTTCTTACAATAAACCTTACCGTATCAATAATTAGACATTTTTACTTTGCCCAAAAATAACACATTTTAACATTGTATTTATTATTAGCCAGAGATTTGCAAGTAGCATCCACCTTAAAAGTGACTGAGTTGTTATAGACATATTAATGTATTAGTACAAGTGGATTAAAATAAACCTGTGATCTAAATTAAAGCAATTTATTCACCTTCTGACCAATCAGATTCGAAAACTCACCAAAACTGTGACTCTGATTTAATGGTCTACGTCACGGTGCAATCAATATGTGCTTTGCTTTACAAGCCAAAGACCTCATTCTGAGTTATTGAGCCATCAGAGGATTAGCAATATCAAACCCTATTTGTCAACAATTACTGTGAGAATCCTTACAATGTTCACACCAGAACTCCCATCTAATTTCCCATCTCACACAAACACCCTGCTGAAACCATGCCACATTTCAGGTTCCTATTCTGTGTTTGCTAACAACAGTACACTCCAAGTGACATTTATAAGCTTATCTACAAATACAAAGAAAATCACTTCGGGTGAGAGACTGCTAATTGGATAATTGTTTAACATCATTTTCTCCTCAGCACCCTCATCTGCCTGTTAGGACTTGCCTTCAGGCGTGAGGTTAATGTAGGCTAACGAGTAGGAAAAATGTGACACAGTGGTCAGAACTGTCTGTTAGGCGAATGCTGCCCTAGGCAATCATCATCGACCCTGTTAACGTTGATCCACAAGGCTGCTGGCAAGATCACGCTTTTCTAGTTAGTGAACCGAGGCTTCCAATTAGCAGAGTTGTCTCGCTGGTTTCAGCCTGACCTTCTAATTATCGGGGCTAATCAAAGACTTTGTAGAAAACACTTCAACTCCACATGAGGTAGTTTCTGGCTAGACTGGCAGTTCTTGAAAATCAGCTCTTGGTTTAGTTTATACACCCTTTTTGGAATCTATAAAACACATTTTTAATGAACCTGATCCATCGTTGCAAATTTTTAACTTGTTATTTAAATGTGTACAATAATATTTGCACTTTAAATTTCAGTCAAAGAGCTTTTTATTTTTGCACTTTCTATGAAAGACTCAAGCATAAACACTCTAGACTCATGCATAAATACAATATAAAGCTTTGATAATGGTATACAATGGTTTTTACTTTCACCACTGTAACAAACAAACAAACAGACATACAGTCAGACAGATGGACAGGCAGGCAGGCAGTCAGACAAACAGACAAATTTGTTTGTAATTTTGTAAATATATGCTTAATTGTCAAAATGTAAATTTAGAGAGAAACAAGACACTTAAATAAAGAAAGTTTTTTCCTAGCCTGCAAAATCATCCTCCTGAAATTAATCCACACCAGTTCGACATCAGAAATATCTTGAATTTAATATTTAAAATTAAACAGAACCTTGGCATGTAGGTTCAACACAGTATGACATGGAGTGAAATGCTTTTCATGTCATAAAAAAAAGGAATCAAAATCAATAAAAATAGACTCCGACAATAGAATTATAAAAAAAAATATTATTTAAAATATAGTGGCAGAAATAGAGACGTATAGTAAAAATATATATAAAATATAAAAATATTCCAAATTAGTGGCAGAACAGTAACTATTAAGTCATATAAAGTGCAGATGTGTTCTTCTATGAGATGACAACAAACCAAATATAAGATTATTGAACCTTTCTGACTTTTATACTAATTCCAAACTTAAAATATCAATTAAAATCATTTTGCATCTTTTAATCATTTCTTGAAACAATTAATATTTAAAAAACAAAAGAAAATAAGTAAGTAAAAAAAGAAAAACTAAACACTGGAATTAGTAAAAAAAAAAAAAATGTGGAAATATGTTTAATAATCTTATACTTAATTTTACAATAGAAAATACAAGAAACATCTGATTATATCGAGACTTTTTTATTTCTTATTAAGATTTTTGTAGAGTAGGCCAGTTAATCTTCTGAACCTACAGCATGATCTTCCTTCATCGAGCTCTACAAATGTACATTGCAGAAACTGTTGTCCAAGCAATTAACCCTAAATCACTGGCATAAAAGCTCTCTTTCTTTCACTCGCTCACTCTGACTCACTCGCTCTGACACACTCTTTTGATTTCCTGGTGCTGATTTATACTATATAGCATTTTCCTTTTCGAGGCGTACATATTCCTGTGAGTGAGATCTCATAGTTCATTCTGTTTAGTGTCGGATTTTGAGCCAATTAAACACCGGAGCTGCCAGGAAAAGCCACAGCAGTTTTTTTTTTTAGCTCTATGGAATTAGCTTTGTAGCCAGCAGAAATAATTACATTTTGAAACAGAGCCAAACAGGACGAAGGCCACAGGAAGGTCAAACGTTTAAAATAGTTGCTTTCGTAACATCTTTCCTGTCTTCATACTGTTGATACTTACATGTTCATGCTCAGCATCTCAAGACTCATTTTCTCTAAAATGTTTGCCATGCATGCATTCATCCAAAATGGATTAGTGTGATTTCTCAACAATGATTAGATGAATATTTGCAAGATTTATGTGGAATTCAGCTTGGAGCCTGTAGATGATCTTATTAGATTTTAGAATTGCTCCAAACAGGATCAAGTTCACAGATTTTTAATATCTTACTTTTTGATTCCAATATATTTTTTTATGTATTAGTACCGAGAAAGACTAAATTGACTTTATTGTCCCTGTAAATTGTCCCTGTTAATTGTCCCTGCTCCTTTAAGAATTCCCTGGATGCCAGATGAAAGTGCAGATAATCTTTAGTAATGTTGAAAACTAGAGTGAAACACTGATATAATGAACCCAGGCAGGGGAAGAAACAAAAGATTTGGAACAACAACAAGGACTAAGCTAGGGCAAAATTGTCCATAGAGACATGACACCACATTTAAGATTTTTGTCTAACATTAGAAGAAAAAAAAATCAGCATTTAAAAGAATTAAGATTACATTTTCATTGCTGTAGGTTCCATTTTATTTAGCATTCCTGCACCGAATAAAATAAAAAAAACGGATGAACCATAAAAATAACACAGACTTACTTTTCACTTATTGTTCAATGATTGTTAAACCTTTTGCAAGGCTTACATGAGGTTGGACTGATATTGACTTATTAGCACTCGATTAATGGCCCTTAATTATACACTGTTTTAACAGGTCAAAGCACTGGGCTTATCCTAATCATACTAATCGGTTTCTATTGACCTCTTTCCCCTATTTCTCTGCTGGGTTAAATGAAGCCAAATGGTACAGAACCGTACCTAACACAGAAGCACGCAACAATAATAGTTGCTGACTGGCTGGGTGACAGAAATATAATGATAATGATATCATAGTTTATATATAGAAGAGTTTCTTTCCATGGCTCTATGCCCGGTTTTGGATAATGGGTCTGGTTGAACCCTTGCCTGTGCCTCTATTTCCCTATTGATTGATGGCTTTTTGCTGCCTGCTTGCTTATTTGTGCCAGTGCTGCATCCATCTGTGATGGAAGCTTCTGGCACCAGACAAACTTACTGCAGTGACATCAGATTTTGTCCTGCAGCTGCCACCCAAAATACACTGCATGAATGTATTGCGTTCTGGAGTGCTCCTGAAGCATATGGCCTGATTATTTTTATACTTACGCTTCTCTAATACACCGTGTCCACACAATCATCTAACTAACATACTCCTTATGAGTCAATGTGTGCATGTTAGAGCATATATTTGATATATTTTTTCCCTTATTCCCCTTATTTCCCACATCATTCACATTTTATTTCAATTCTTAGAATTGTAGCTTGCACCAAATTTTAAGTGAATTGCACTGTAAGGACTGCTTTCATTTTGCTGTACTCAGTATGGTGACAATAAAATAGTCTTTTCAGAATAATGAATACCAAATGCCATTTTGCTGAGAGAAATAAAGCAGCTATGAATGCTAATGATCATTTTATATTCATAGAATTATACTTTTAACTGTGATCCATTTTTGGCAGCCTTCAGTTGTTTTCAGGTTTATATATATATATATAACATATGCCATCCCTTCATCTTATGTACTGCTGTTCCTACACAAAGATGGGGTTACAAACTATTACAGGGCACAATCCTGCACACACTCACTCCCACAATATAGGATACCCATCAGCCTACAATGCATGTTTTTGGATTGGGGAGGAAACCAGAGGGAGAAACAAACACAGGGTGTATGCAGGAATCAAACCCCAAATGTGTGAGACTACTTACTAACCACCAGTCACTTGTAGAGTTTGAGATTTTTATTTGTGATTGCCGAAGCCTTAATGCTTTGGATTATTTGATTTTGCATTTTATTTATTGCTTTTATTTGGGGAAACTAGTTTAATTGACTAAATTGCAAGTACAGGATTTTTTCTTTTAATCTCCATCCAGTGAAGACATCTATGTTATTACTTTCTATGTGTTTCTGTCTTAATTTCTGCAATCACAAAATCGTGATATCCTTGAGTTACTGAACCATAAGCCACTGTGCCTGATAAAACTTGTGGAATGGATTACATTGAGACTTTGGTTTAAGTGAGTAATATATTTATTCCTAACTTTTATACTATACTATCTTAGAATATAGAATATAACTTAATATAATAATATTACTGTGATTTTTATGTGACAAATCTCCTTTGAACAATTTTGAACACCATATTCTACTTTCAGTGTGTTAGATTAAAATTTGTATTTATTTAAATACAATCAAAGTTTTTACTCAATTTTATTTTTCACTTGAGCAGCAGGAAGAAGAAGAAGAAGAAGAAGAAGAAGAAGAAGAAGAAGAAGAAGAAGAAGAAGAAGAAGAAAAAGAAGAAGAAGAAGAAGAAGAAGAAGAAGAAGAAGAAGACATTTAAACTAATGCTTTTCATTAACTAAGAGGGTTGGTTTTTTCTTTGCATTAGCTTTACTATTCTAAATCTAACCTGAATAGTACCTGGTGCAAACAGTGCAGGACAAGACAAACAAGACAGACAAGACAGTGCAGGACTAAAGACAGTGCAGGACCAGACAGTGCAGGACAATGACAGTGCAGACACAAGTTACAAGACAATACAAAAAGTACAAAAAATGCAGTACACAAAAGACAATAAATAGTAAACAGTCACAGAAACAGTCACAGAAACAGCGCCGACCGACCAGTGTTAATACTGTATGTGTTAATATAGTATGTGCGAAATGGCTGAGATATTGTACAGTATGTGCAAAAATGGCTGAAATGTTGGGACAGTTTGTGCAAAAAAACAGCAGACAAGGTGTGCAAAACAGCATGTAAACAGTTTGCTGGATTGTAAGCAGCATGTAAACAGTATGTTGTGTCAGTGTGTGTGTTTTGTGAGGGTCTATGCAGTCCATACAGATGATGTGTGTGTATGTTGTGCTCAGTACAGTACATTTCAGTTGTTGAGAAGTCTGATGGCTTGTGGGAAGAAACTGTTACACAGTCTGGTCGTGAGGGCCCAAATGCTTCGGTACCTTTTTCCAGATGGCAGGAGGGTGAAGAGTGTGTGTGAGGGGTGTGTGGGGTCATCCACAATGCTGTTGGCTTTGCGGATGCAGCGTGTGGTGTAAGTGTCTGTGATAGAGGGAAGAGAGACCCCAATGATCTTCTCCGCTGTCCTCACAATCCGCTGCAGGGTCTTGCGTTCTGAGATGGTGCAGTTCCCGAACCAGACAGTGATGCAGCTGCTCAGGATGCTCTCAATGGTCCCTCTGTAGAACATGGTCAGGATGGGGGGAGGGAGATGTGCCTTCCTCAGCCTTCGTAGGAAGTAGAGACGCTGCTGGGCTTTCCTGGTGATGGCGCTGGTGTGGAGTGACCAGGTGAGGTTCTCCGCTAGATGAACACCAAGAAATTTGGTGCTCTTGACGATCTCCACAGATGATCCGTCGATGTTCAGCGGAGAGTAGTCACTCCGTGCTCTCCTGAAGTCCACAACCATCTCTTTAGTTTTATCCACATTCAGAGAAAGGTTGTTGGCTCTACACCAGGCAGTTAGTTGTTGCACCTCCTCCCTGTATGCTGACTCGTCGTTCTTGTTGATGAGACCCACCACGGTCGTGTCATCGGCGAACTTGATAATATGATTCGATCTGTGCGTTGCTGCACAGTCGTGAGTCAGCAGAGTGAACAGCAGCGGACTGAGCACGCAGCCTTGAGGAGCTCCAGTGTTCAGTGTGGTGGTGCTGGAGATGCTGTTCCCGATCCGGACTGACTGAGGTCTCCCAGTCAGGAAGTCCAGGATCCAGTTGCAGAGGGAGGTGTTTAGTCCCAGCAGGCTCAGCTTCCCAATCAGGTGCTGAGGGATGATTGTATTGAATGCTGAACTAAAGTCTATGAACAGCATTCGTACATAAGTGTCTTTATTGTCCAGGTGGGTGAGGGCTAAGTGGAGAGCTGTGGCAATGGCATCGTCTGTGGAGCGGTTTGGACGATACGCGAACTGTAGGGGGTCCAGTGAGGGTGGTAGCTGCGTCTTGATGTGCCTCATGACGAGCTTCTCGAAGCACTTCATAACTATGGGTGTGAGTGCAACGGGACGATAGTCATTGAGGCAGGACACTGTAGACTTCTTTGGGACAGGAACGATGGTGGTAGTTTTGAGGCACGTAGGAACAACGGCGCTGCTCAGGGAAATGTTGAAGATGTCCGTAAAGACATCCGCTAGCTGTTCTGCACATTCTCTGAGCACCCTGCCAGGAATGTTGTCTGGTCCAGCAGCCTTCCGTGGGTTAACTCTGCATAGAGATCTCCTCACGTCGGCCGTGGATAGACAGAGTACCTGGTCGTCGGGGGGAGGGATGGACTTCCTCTGCGTTACGTTGTTCTGTACCTCGAACCGAGCGTAGAAATCGTTCAACGCATCTGGGAGGGAGGCGTCGCTATCACAAGCAGGTGAAGCTGTCTTGTAGTTTGTGATCGCCTGTATGCCCTGCCACATGCGCCGGGTGTCTCCGCTGTCCTGGAAGTGGCTGTGGATAGTCTGGGCGTGTGCGCACTTTGCCTCTCTGATGGCTCGGGACAGTTTGGCCCTTGCTGTTCTTAGGGCCGCCCTGTCCCCTGTTCTGAAGGCTAGGTCTCTAGTCCTCAGCAGAGCACGCACATTAGCAGTCATCCACGGCTTCTGGTTGGAGCGTGTAGTAATGGTCTTGGAGATGGTCACGTCATCAATGCACTTGCCGATGTAACTGGTCACTGATGACGCGTACTCCTCCAAGTTGACAGAGTCACCGTTGGTTGCAGCCTCCCTGAAGATATTCCAGTCAGTGCACTCAAAGCAGTCCTGAAGAGCAGAGGTGGCACCTGCTGGCCAGGTTTTCACTTGCTTCATAACCGGTTTTGAGCGTCTGACGAGTGGTCTGTATGCTGGAATTAGCATAACAGTGATGTGGTCTGAGTAGCCGAGGTGGGGGCGAGGCTCCGCACGGTACGCGCCGGGAATGTTTGTGTAAACAAGATCCAGCGTGTTTTCACCTCTCGTAGCAAAGTCCACATGTTGATGGAATTTAGGGAGCACTGACTTGAGATTTGCATGGTTGAAATCTCCGGCGATGATAAAAAGTCCGTCGGGGTGAACATTCTGTAGGTCGCTAATAGCTCCGTATAGCTCACTTAGCGCCTCTTTAGCATTAGCGCTAGGAGGAATGTAAACTCCGACAATGTAAACAGTAGTGAATTCCCGTGGTAAATAAAATGGTCTGCATCTAACAGTCACAAACTCCACTGACGATGAGCAGTAACTAGAAACAAGCACAGAGTTCTTGCACCAATCCGTGTTGATATAAACACACACACCACCACCGCGAGTCTTACCGCACAGAGCTGCATTTCTGTCGGCTCTAAATGAAGTTAGCCCGTCCAGTTGAATGGCGGCGTCCGGAACTCTGTCGCTGAGCCACGTCTCCGTGAAAACAAACACGCAGCAGTTTCTAATGGAAGCTCAGTGTCACTGTCACACAGCAGCTCTGCAAAATGTTCATTAACAGAAGAGAATCCCTGTACAAGTGTGTTATGAATGTGGTATAATGTAAAAAACTTACTGTGATTAATTTCTTAAAATAGAAAAATAGATTGGTTTTAGGAAAATAGATAATAAGTGACTTGCAAACTAGTCTAGAATAAAAAGGACTCCAGAATCATAATAGTCCTCCATACCTGTGTAACATTAACAGCTTTTTTTTATTTGCACATAATTATAACAAAATTATCCTTTATTCATATAAGAGTCAAGGGTATAAGTTCCAGTACAAAGGCCACATTTAACATTTCCCTCCTTCAGACATTCATGCTCTGACTTGTATCTCAGCAGGTTTGCTGGACATTTGATTATGGAAGCCAAATCTTCACCTGAGACTGAATCCTAGCAAGTCTGAGCTGCTATAAACCCCTGCAGATATATTCCCACAACAAGATCTTGTCATCTCCCTGGAGAACCCGACCATCGCATCAACTGAAAACACACAATCTTTAGTATAGTTCTGAACAACCGACTCATTTTCCTAGCCTGATTTGGTCATGAAGGCTCCTTCCTTAAAACACCAGAAGTATTTGGTAATTTCCCTCCGCACAAATCACTCAGTTGCTTGTTCATTTATTTCTACAGAAACCAATAATTTACTTGTTCAGTCCTTTTCATGTAAAAAGTGTGTTCAGACTACCGTTTTGGCCTGGAAACTCTTTGTCTACATGCTATCAGAGTCCATTAACCAATACAGAATGTGCCTGCATTACTTATTTTTAATCTCTTAAATTTGTCCACATCATCCAGTTGCTGGCTTTCCTCCACTGGATTCCTGTAGCTGCCCACATTAAATTAAAAGCACTAATGCTTGGCTACGAAACCAAAAATGGAGCAGAATCCACCTGCCTGAAGGCTCTGATTAAACCCTGTTTTCTAGCTTTTCCTACTAACTAAAGCAAAAACATACATATATATATATATATATATATATATATATATATATATATATATATATATATATATATATAAATAATTCCATTGCTAATTATGTAAGTCAGATACAGTAGGTCATCAAGATAGGATTATATTGCTTAAATTTTCTATATAGTGAGTGTATGGATAAATCTAACATGGGGCAAAATGTAAAAAAGCTTTTGTTATTACACATGGTTAAGGAAAGTGTACCTGTGTGAGGAATTGTCTGTAGCCAAGCTTCAGAATGAACCGAACCATGTTCTCAAGAAATCAGTTTTTAAATATATATGTATTATTCTTATTATTCTTATTATTATTTTAATTTTCCACTGTGAATGGGTAATATTTATCCTGGATGTTTGCAGATATATATATATATATATATATATATATATATATATATATATATATATATATATATATATATATATAAAAAGAATGAAAAATTGTTGTACTTTTTTTACACTGATTTATCAGGCATTTCTAGCAGATGTAATCAGGCATTTCTAGCAGAGATGTTCATGTTGTATTTTAACTTAAATAATTTAGGTATGAAGCGAGAACCAAATTGTGTTAGGTTGTGCCTTGCTCTGCAAATTACAGTTTGCACAGTGAATGTAATCAATTCATGTATCATTAATGTGATCCAGTAATGTCATGAAATCTCAAAAGTTGAATTGTGATGCAAAGAAAGACTGTATTATTCAAATAAACTGAATTAAAACAAGTGTGGTATAAATAGCAAAACTCAGTGAGCATTCGGAGGTTTTTCATATTAAAGGATCAAATCATGTCAGATTAACAAAAACAAATTGTGTTAAAATAATTTAATTCAATCACATGGAACTGAGGTAGACATGTGAATGAAGTATTCATTTAGCTTTTTCAGTGTACTGTATCATAATTCCATTCCATTCCATTCCATTTTCTACCGCTTATCCGGGGCCGGGTCGCGGGGGCAGCAGTCTAAGCAGGGACGCCCAGACTTCCAACTCCCCTGACACTTCCTCCAGCTCTTCCGGGGGAATACCGAGGCGTTTCCAGGCCAGTCGAGAGACATAGTCCCTCCAGCGTGTCCTAGGTCTTCCCCGGGGCCTCCTCCCGGTTGGACATGCCCGGAACACCTCCCCAGGGAGGCGTCCAGGAGGCATCCGGAACAGATGCCCGAGCCACCTTAGCTGACTCCTCTCGATGTGGAGGAGCAGCGGCTCTACTCTGAGCTCCTCCCGGGTGACCGAGCTCCTCACCCTATCTCTAAGGGAGCGCCCAGCCACCCTGCGGAGGAAACTCATTTCGGCTACCTGTATCCGGGATCTTGTCCTTTCGGTCATGACCCAAAGCTCATGACCATAGGTGAGGGTAGGAATGTAGATCGACTGGTAAATAGAGAGCTTTGCCTTGCGGCTCAGCTCTTTCTTCACCACAACAGACCGGTATATTGACCGCATCACTGCAGAAGATACACCGATCCGCCTGTCGATCTCCCGCTCCATCCTTCCCTCACTCGTGAACAAGACCCCAAGATACTTAAACTCCTCCACTTGAGGCAGGAGCTCTAAACCAACCTGAAGGGGGCATCATGTATCATAATTATGAAATGTAAAATATTAAACTTTACAGAAGGCAACACACACACCGTGAACACACACCCAGAGCAGTGGGCAGCCATTTATGCTGCGGCGCCCGGGGAGCAGTTGGGGGGGTTCGGTGCCTTGCTCAAGGGCACCTCAGTAGTGGTATTGCCGGCCCGAGACTCGTACCCACAACCTTAGGGTTAGGAGTCAAGCTCTCTATCTATTAGGCCACGAATTCCCCCTAAGCCATTCCTTAACCATGCCTGATACCTATCTATAAAGCAGTACAATATTATAATGATCACCTTCATCATCTCATTATGAAAGATTTCTACATTAAAGGGACATCAGTACACATCCACAGGACATGATAAATGGTTTGATTTCAAAGTTTTAATGAGTATCAAAAAAATGTTATTCATGTCCTATGCCCTTCACAGTAAATCTTCCCAACCTACATGAATACATAAAATATATAGGATATTTTAGACAAATGTGTTAGAGCTCTCCAGCATTATGATTAAAGGATAAAATGGGAATAATCTTTAGTTCCAAAGATTTGTAGGATATATTGAAAGTGGTACTGAAGCCAGTTGTAGAGGCAGTGTGAAGGCCCAATATCACACATCTCTCTTTCTTTATGAATATATTATTCTTCATTGGTTAGTTTTACAGAACTGAACACACTTTTTTCTTCATTCAGGTTGCAGTTCTAGCTTACTGAAAATTGTGATCAGTGCAAAAAAACTAATTTCATATACAAATGTCCTAATATTATTCAAAGACTCCATGTACAGTTGTATGCAAAAGTTTAGGAACCTCTGACCATTTCCATGATTTTCATTTATAAATATTTGGGTGTTTGGATCAGCAATTTCATTTTTATCTATCAAATAACTGAAGGACACAGTAATATTTCAGTAGTGAAATTAGGTTTATTGGATTAACAGAAAATGCGCAATATGCATCAAAATGAAATTAGACAGGTGCATAAATTTGGGCAACCCAACAGAAAAATCACATCAATATTTAGTAGAGCCTCCTTTAGCAGAAATAACAGCCTCTAGATGCTTCCTATAGCCTGTAATGAGTGTCTGGATTCTGAATGAATGTATTTTGGACCATTCCTCCTTACAAAATATCTCCAGTTCAGTTAGGTTTTATGTTTGTCGAGCATGGACAGCCCTCTTCAAATCATGCCACAGATGTTCAATGATATTCAATGATATTCAAATTTCTCAAAAACTGTTTTGCTCAACTCTCCAGTTGAGAAGATTACAGAGCTGTACAATACAAATACAAATAAGCAAAAGAAGAACACTTAGTAGGAGATCTTCCAGAGGAATAAGCTACATACTGAAGGACAGCTAACTGTATCAACCGTGATATAAGCATCATTGATGCAGGACAGAGAGCTAGAAAGGATTTGTTTTTCATATGGAAGAATACAATAAGTCTGTTACCTTCAGATCTTCCTTTAGTTGTTTTTCTTTCACAGAAAGCATCTTATGCAGTTTGCGTGTTTTGCAACTTACATATTGGGTAATTGTGTACGGATCTGCTTCTGATCAATGTGTCTGTGGTTTTTTCCCTCTGACTTCCCTATAATGTTATCAACAATATCAAGATTTGCATAATATTGTTTTGCAAATTGTGTATAAACAGTTAAGAAAAGTTGAAAAGGCTGTAATTACAAGCCTTCTGTTTAATGCTAATTATAGACAATCAGTTCTGCTTTTTCATAAAACAAAAATGTAATCAGATTGGATAAACAGCATATTTACTGTACAAGATAAATGCACTGTAGGGATAAAGGCAGCCAGATATTGGTGTCCTTTCCATTAACTATTTGCACCAAACTCATAAAGTGTTTTTGGAAAACATGTCACACATTCCACCTCCAAACAACTCTCATATTGAATGCTATGGTGACTGGACTCATGGTATAGCCAAAGCCAACAACCACCCCACCGCCCAAACCACTAATTTAGTGTAGTGAAATTTGTTGCTTTGGACATGGAAAGATAACAAGAGGATCAGATACATGGAGTATATGTGAATCACAATAACCAGAGCTCAGGACTGGGTTCCTAGAGCTGTGAAAATGTATTTCTACCCATTGCTCCTCTGTCCCAATAATCTCCTTCCTCTATAGGGTGCAATAAAATGTGGCTGTTTATGGTCTCACTTTACAATAACAGTACATGGATAATCCTGCACTCATACCTAAATAAATATTGACTTAAATATGAAAAGTACAAGGACAAATATTACAGATATTTCCACTTATTTAGTGTATTATTCCTAGTGGATTCCTAATAGTGGATTATTCCTAGTTCCTGTCACTAATCATAACTTTTGTGGCTACAGACTACGCAGTTTTTAATTAATACTTTTTTGTTCTTTGATTATTTATTGTTTTATTAATACTTTAATATTAATTGTTAAACTTTTACTGTCCTTTACCACTGAAATTTCTTGTTTTACTTTTACATTTATTATGTTAAAGGAGGGGAAAGTTTTTCTTTCAAGGAGACATTTGAGAATGCGTCTCAAATGAAATTACTTTACTTGACCATGTCATCAACCATAACAGGAAGACAGAATCCCCTGTTGTTGAACAGAATTTTTTGTTGTTGTTGTTGCTGTTTTTTATAAGTAGAACTGATGCATTTTGAAGGCATGATAAATGGATGGAAAGAAAAAAAAAATAAAAATAAACCCAAACAATTTATTGCGTTGGAGACAAAAATTAGACCTTCTGCCTCTCTCATAATCTAATCATGGCTGTTTGTCAGATGGTGCCATCTGGATTTCATTTGATGTTAATAAGACGTGCCAACTCTAGCTGACCACTTGCAGTATGTTTACTGGAGCACGGTGCCCCATGGTGTAGTAAGCCAACTCATAAACCATAACTACAACTTCCTCCGTCCATTTTCTGTAGCGTTTATACTACACAGGGTCAGAGGGAACCTGGAGTCTATCTCATTGGACTTCGGGCACAAGGTGGAGGACACCCTAGACGGAGTAACAACCGATTACATATTGTCACAATCACACACTTTTACAAAGTACAGATAATTTAGAGATGCCAATCAGACTACAACATATGTCTTTCACCCAGGGAAGGAAACCAGAGTACCTGGATGAAGCCCCCAAAATATATGGACAACATGCAAACTTGGAGTGTGAGGTAAACTTGCTAACCGCTAAACCTCCATGTCCCCTTAAATAGAACTCAAGGTTTAATATAGTTACAGTATGGTATCTTTAATCTGCGTACTTAAAGCAGAAGAACAGAACACAACCTTTTCATAGAAGTAAAGAATGTTTTCTTAAGTGAAGAGCATTATTAATCATTAGGATGCTTACAAGGTGATTCATACTGTATATTAGCAAAAAGAGCAGAATTTTCAAATGAATGAGTCAAAGCAAGTGGAAAATGTGTTTGTGTTTGACAGAACTTGTTTTCTCTCTTACTCTTTTCTTTTCTGTGTCTGTTTCTCTTCACTTCTAAGCTGCTCAGGTCAGGCGACATAGAAAACTTTCAGCCTAAACAAGAAGTCTGTTTTGTCAGTAACTTGCAGACAGGTCATGCTGTTCTAATTAAAGCATTAAATCTTCAAAACATGTGGGCTACACTGCCTAAGGACTCACGTCCATAGGAGACTGAATTTTAGGGAATGTCCCCTAGCTCATGTTAGTATCAAGGGGAGTTGAGGGAGTGCAATTTATGTTTAATGACGCACAAAACAAAGGTTTAAGTCTGAGGGCAAGTTAATGTAATGGTAATGGAATAATTTAATTTGCTTATTGAATTGACAATCATCCTGAGAGATGGACAGGATGCAGCCAGATGGAGGTCAAATCATTGTAATGGTGAAGTATCATGTTTGAATGCCAACACTCAAACCATGTCTGACATGATCTTTTATCAGATGTCAGTAGTGGCAATTTGTCATACAGTCAACACATAGAACACCTTCATAAGCCATTTTAATTCACTATTTCTTTCTCAATGTATACACTCATTTTCCCTTGTATGTTTCCCCTGATGTTATCAAGCCTTATTTCTAATGTTTGTTTATTCCAGTTTTGGGCCAGCTTTTGCCCACTGTTTCATTCTTTTGCTTTCTTTCTGATATCCTGTTTACTGATCACCTGACCGGTCACTGTTTTCTTACCTTGATATTGCCTTACATTTTAGATCGTCTTCCCTGTTGTTAATAAATCAAGCTAACCTGCAACAACATCCACCTCAATGTTTCTTTGTGACATCTGCCCTCATTTAAATGTCTGATTAAAAATGAAAATAAATTAAAATTAGATATTTTAGTCAATGCCACGTTTATGTAATTTTTTATGTAAAAGATTATGGCTTATATTACAATACTTCATTTTAAAAAGGCTCTAAATGCATTGGACTCAAGTTCATCAAGTTCATCAAGTTCAAAATCACCACAACCCTGATGAGGAAGTTGTTACTAGAGGGGAATTTTAAACTAATCAAGTCTTTATTCTATGTTTTCTATGTTCTGGATATCTCAGATTTATTTTTATTTTCCTTGTATAACAAATTGGCACAGGACTCATGAAGTCAGGGTTCTGAGGAGAACACACCACAGCAGCTCTAACCTAACTGCATCTGCAGCTACAATAAAACTACTAATAATTCACTCATCACTCTCACTCATCTTCTACCACTTATCCGAACTACCTCAGGCGTCATCGGGCATCAAGGCGCCTGAGATATCCGAACTATCTCAGGCGTCATCGGGCATCAAGGCAGGATACACCCTGGACGGAGTGCCAACCCATCGCAGGGCACACACACACTCTCATTCACTCACACACAATCACACACTACGGACAATTTTCCAGAGATGCCAATCAACCTACCATGCGTGTCTTTGGAACGGGGGAGGAAACCAGAGTGCCCGGAGGAAACCCCCGAGGCACGGGGAGAACATGCAAACTCCACACACACAAGGTGGAGGCGGGAATCGAACCCCCAACCCTGGTGGTGTGAGGCGAACGTGCTAACCACTAAGCCACCGTGCACCCCACTAATAATTCAGATAAACAAATAAATAAATAGACATGAACACTTTAAAATTAAATATTTTAGTTATATACTATGCCTTTATACTATTCAAATTTACTTCATTATCTTGAAGAGAGAAAAAAATGCTTGGTGAAGGTGTAACTACTGTATGTCTACCAGCTGTAAGTTATTACAGAAACTATTACTAAGCACTAGTGACTCCTTCTGTAAATGTTAAATAAAAGTCTCCTAAAACAAAACTTTACTAATTATAATATATTTTTAGTTATATAACAACATAATAAATGGCTTTTGATCGATTCATTAATAGCCATAGGTTAATAATGGCAACCTCCCTCTGAATGAGCTGTTACTGTAAAACCAAAAATTCATTAGAATCCTAGCATTAATATTAACCCATAGTATAAACATTGTCTTTGATACTGCCATAAATATTCAGATCCTTGCTTCTGTAAATAATGATCAATGTCTTATCTTATTAGAGAATTCACCCATCCAGTTGTATGATTACTGTAATCAACAATCTGTCTCTTTCTCTAAAATAAAATATGGTCTATCTGGCCTTTCACTTTATCCATGATGTAAGTCAGTGTTAAAAACTGCCAGCGGTTCTATCAAACCTGATATGTCGTGACCTATAAGGCCACAGCAGCATTAACAATAATAGGTAACTAATCTAGTGTAAAAATAGCTTACAGAGAGTCTATGACTTATGTGTTATTTCTGACAAGATGATTTGTCAAAGCTCAAAGGGAAGTTGTCATTATTAACCTATGCGTAATAGGTTTATGCTTAAGTTATTTATTATGGTACAGTATATCACTCCCTGAGCTAAGCATTCTGTATGGGACTGTGTTTACTATACTATACTACTGTATATTTCAAGAACTGAATTTAACTTGCTAGCTTTTTAATGTGTCTTTTGGCAAAAGATTGATGTTGTCTGATCTTCACCAAATATGCAGTGTGTGTTACAGGGGTCCAGACTAACATTGGAGTATAAATATTGCAAAATATTTGTATGATAGGATTAAATAGGATACATGTTAATCTTGAGGTCCTTAATGCACAGTGTGATTTTGGTGAAAATCATATTCGGGTGGTATTTGTTGGCCAAAAAACCCGTAAACTGGCTCATTTAGCTTAATAATAATAATAATAATAATAATAATAATAATTATATATATATATATATATATATATATATATATATATATATATATATATATATATATTTTGGCCAAAAAATTGCTGTCAGATTTTCACCATATTTTGCGCTAACATTAACATATACACCTGAGATTTTAGCTATTTTAATAAATTGTACTGTAATACACTATAATCTCATATTTTGCTCTACTATATTGCCTGATAGGATGAAACACACACACACACACACGCACACACATAGATATAGATATAGTATTTTATATTTTGACTATTTCGATGAGTCAAATAGCTTTTTATTTGCTTGTTTATTTGTTTGTTTGTTTGTTTGTTCAAAATTAATTTCTTAATTAATTAATTAATTTTACACTCACATACCATATTTGGTATATGATTATCTGTAGTCAGGTTGACATATTTATAAGCCTACATGTTCTTGAGTCACTATTATACTGATTCAATTGATTCAGTTTTAGGAACTAGGCTTCCAGCAATATATTCATCTCATGCCCTAGCCAAGGCAAAACACTGACACTGAGTTCATTTTACTTAACCTGTACCAGTGGTAGCCTTAGTTTTGCTGTTTGCTCATTTTTTGTAATTATGGCATCCATTAGTATAAGCATTGAAATTCTCCAGTATCTCAGATAATGTACTCCAGCAGTACAGCACATCTCTGTACTTGTACATGAATTAATTCAGCTGTCAGGACTTGGCCTGGACTCTGGCCATGAGCCTTTTGTTTATGTTTTTCTGTCACATGTCTGCCCTGCCTTCGTCTGCTCCGCCCGGTCTGCACACTTGTCCCTCATGTGTCTTGATTGTTAGTAGTATTTAGTTAGTCCGCGTTGCCTGGTGCAGCGCGGAATCTACTGTTGTTTTGTACTGTTGTTTTGTTGTCAGTCTGCGTTATGTTTCCTGTCTTTTGGTTATTAAACCCCGTTTCTGTTTGTCTATCCTGCATCTGGGTCTCTTTTATCCTGCGTCCGTGAGCATTACATCAGCATTATCAAGTGCAGAATACTTTCTTATATATTCTTATGACATAACATCTGAAGGACATATGAACACATGAAGGAGGGGGACATGAGGGTATTTATCTTCTCTTCTCAGGTAACAAGGCTGCAGTGTGCGAATGAAAAATCATTTAATTATTTATAACATTTTTATATTCTCATTTTATTTTTATATTCTTATTTTCTATCTTTAGTCTGTCTAGGAGAGTAGCCATACTGTAGATAATTTCATTGTACATGAGTATAATAACAATAAAGTTTGGTTCATTTGATGAATAACAGTTCTTTTGTTTTATCATTACATTATGTACCACACACACACACACACACACACACACACACACACACACACACACACACACACATACATACATTTTATAAACATCTTTTTTCTGAAATATTGTTAAACGTTTTTAAGCACTTTAACAAAAACCTTTATTTTCTGGGAAACACAAAGAACAAAATTAGACAATAGTAACCACTGTAGCACAAAACAAGATGGCAACTAAGTTTTTCAGGGTTACTGTCAAAAAAATAGTAGATAGTTTACAGGCCCTTGCTTTGAATGACGTCAGTACATCTGCAGTTGTACTGCAGACATCACTAGTTTCTCACACTGCTCTAGTGTAATCTTGGTCCATTTTTAATCCAGTCTCTTCCAGAGTTCAGTAACTGTTGTGAGTTTCTTATAAATAACTTTGCTGCCAAGGATTTTCAATCAGGTTTAGATCAGAACTCTGGGCTGGCCATTTCATTATTTTTACCAATCTCAATCCTGTTAAAGTAACTTTAAAAGGAACATTGTCATGTGTGAAAAATTAAATTGATTGAGTTATTCTCACAGGGAACGAAACACGTGCTGCCGAAGGAGATTCTGATAAACATTTACCTTCACCCTCCTATGTAGCTGCATAAGAAGGCCAACTCCTGCTGCAGAAATGATTCCCCAAACTATGACACTTCATCCCTCCTTTATTTTTCACTGACTTCTTTACACACATTGGGTTCAGTCTTTACCCAGTTTGATGCGGTATGTTGCCATTAAGACTGGAAAAACTTGCTTTCATCATTACAGTGAACTTTAGACCCATTCTCTAATCACACAACATGCTAAAAGTGTCATGGTCAATTTTCAGCAAGTCAGTACCTCCACAGAAATGTCTCCACATGACCCACAAATGGAGTTATTTCATTAAGCAAAAAAAAAATCTTTCCAGCGGCAAATTCTTGCCTTGCTGCACTTTGCCTCCCAATATACACTGATAATTAAGCTTATAAGAAATACATCAATACGATTCTGCACTCATCAATGTTTGATGTGATATCACATCATATAAAACGATTGATTCATTTTATTGGAATTTTTTCTTAAACATAATGTGCAAAAAATGTTAATAATTCGTCAAACTGGACAATGAATGCAATACAATTAGCTTTTATAAATCATTCACGTCTTCACACGTTAGTTGCAAATTGATCAAAATGAACACTGAGTGCAAGATTGTTATGACAGTATAACAATTGATAATGGTTTCAGATTTGATTGAAATATATCACTTGATATTATCTATCACAGCACCACCTGTGTGTTATGCGGAAAAAAGTTAAATATGTCCATGCGCATTCTTTATGTCAGATATTGATATAAACGTGAAGGTGACAAAGAACTTGCAATTTAGGTACAATATGTCTGTCTCTTTATTATAAAAGCTGAAATGCAATCAATAAGAAGTCTGTTGGACTCTTGTTCCTGCTGACTGGGATTGATTTCGGTTGGTTCAATAGTTGCACTGGGGAAATGCTCATCATCACTCACTGTAAATGGCAAAGCCATGCTGCTCTGAAAATGGACAGAAGAAGTCTACTGTAGATTTATGTTGATATTTGATAGTTTCCTATATCAGGACATGGTTAAAAACATCTGCTATCAGCAAGAATACTATGTGAAGTGAAAATGTGAAGCATCTCTGGTTATATAGGACTGTATGTATTCATTTTAAATGTAATGTATGTATACAACTGTAATGTACGTATAAATATTTTATATACAGTGCACATTTGTAACGGACTGATAAACGGCGGCACTAGGACCAAGAGTGATGGGGAAACTCTCAGTGAGAGACACAGAGAGATAAACAGAGTCGAGTTGCAGGCAGTCAGTAATTCGCGCGCGCGCTGCCGCAGCATCAGTATTATAATGAATGAGCACAAAGAGCTGTAAGAAAAGAAAAGATCTGAAAGTGGATTCATCCGTTTACATCTGGAACAAAACGAATCTTAATATTAGCACTTTATTTCCAGAACTGTTTAGGAAGCAGACATGGAATATCCAGCAGGACAAACTTCACTGTCATTAATGTTGTTCATTTTAACAGGTGAGTGGTTTATGAGTGAATTTTTGATTTAGCAAAAAAAAGAAAAAAAAAATCTTTTAACTTTTGTGGACTTAATATAAGAAGTTGTTTTATATATTCTCTTTGATAGATTTAATGGCACTTGGTCACATATTTGGAAGTCTGGTGGTCATTTCTACAGCGCATTTAAACCTGTCTTTTCTATCATTATAGCTGGATTTATATACCACAAGCTCATATACTTTACTTCTATATACTATTGTGTATAAACATTATCTGCTTCTAGGTGACTTATTCATCGTAATTATAGACAATCCCCGGACAAAGCACTGAATTGTGCGGTATATTTTTGTTTTTTAGTTACTAATGTGACTGAATAATAATAATAATAATAAGAAAAGTAAGAGCACTTGGGTAAACATCTTCATTTATACTGCTGCAGAATTAAAATACTGCATCTAATTTATTTATTGTGGTTTAATATTGTATTACAATCGATACGACAGTATTCCTTAGTGAAACACACACATACACACACACACACACACACACACACACACACACACATACACACACACTAAAACACACACACTCACACTCACATACACACACACATACACACACACACCAAAACACACACTTACACATACACACACATACATACATACACACACACACACACACAAACACACACATACATACACACACATACACACACACACACACATTCACATACACACACACACTCACACACACAGACACACACACGCACACACTCACACACACACACACGTTTAAATGACCATAAATTATTGTACAACTGGCTTCTGAGCTGTACCATGACCAGGTCTGTGTTATCCCCTCATTATTGTGCTTGCAAGAAAGCAAATAAAAGGTCTAAGGCTCTGTGTTGATTTCATCAAATCTGATGTTGGTAACACTTAGTATAATGTCCAAAGAACTGACAGTGAACAAAGCCATCATTTGATCATTTGGCAGAAATATCAAAACAAACCCAGAGACTGAAATATTAGGTGTGGCTAAATAAGCTATTTGGAATATACAGAGGGTTTAGCACAGGATATAAAGCATTGGTGTCAAATTGCAGTCTAAAAAAAAAACACGCACATACAGCTCTGAAACATCTTATGGAAAGATGAGACAAATATTAGCTTGTAGCAGAATGATAGAATGACAAAAGCATTGAGAAGGGAAGGATATGATACTCATGATACTAAACATAACCAGGCATGGGCATGTACTGTATAACTTTGTTTGTTCAGAGATTTTGGAACCGAGTATTAAAATGTAAATATAATTTATGATTATATTACTTTTTTTTTATGGTTGGGGATTACTTTTGGGCCTTGAATTTAGGGGAAGTGGAGTACCTGGATGTAATTAACCTTAAATTAAAGCTGAAAGTCTGAAAGACAGCACAAAGTCCAAATATTTATGGATCAGAATTTTTGTGAAATACACAGTACAATAACTTACTTAAAATACAATAAAACATTTTTTTCCACCATCAAAAATGTTCAGAGCCTGTAGTATTGCAAGAGGAGATTACATTTGTTTTATTATGAATGCCGAAATGTCAAAGAAAGTTTTAAAACACGACTTATGTTTATTTAAACAATGGTAAATTGCTGTCCATCGGTGAGTTTCAGTTCAGGGGATAAGGGAATTGATCCTAAAGGTTGTGTTAAATGCAAAATCCTTCCAGTGTGCTGGAACGTTCACAGTGTTCTAACTTACCAGTGTTCTAACTCGTCTACATGAGATAATTGGGATATACTAGGGAGCTAGAGAGTTGATTAAGACACACCCCTAGTCTCAAAATCAGATATGATTATTATAGCATAAACAAGAGATAAACTGCATGAATGGGGTTGGGAAAATCAGACCACACTTTAAGTAAAAATCAACAGATTACAAGGATCCTAAAGATTACGCTGAATAAATGATTCTAACACAAATATTTCCCTGCTCAGAAAGTCACAGGCCAAACAGGACACATCTGCAACTGCACTATAGCTCTAAGTTGCTCTCATATGGCCATATGGCTTTTATAATTCGGGGCATGTGCACAATAAAACCACAAAACTACAAAACCAGCTAGAAGAGTTTAGTGAGATTGAATAAGCAGACATCAGGAGGCAGGAGATAAATGAAACTTTACATTAACTAACATCGAGTTAATGTTACTCAGGGGGAAATTCATTGACTGCTCTGAGATCTTGAAATGATGAGATAGTTGATGTTGTACAGAGAATAGACCAGAGTAATAAGAAGAGCTGTCAGTCCATTTGCAAACAGCACAAAGGACATGAATGCCTTTGCCGTTGTATGCCGTGGTGTGCTTTATCCGTCCGTCCGTGCACCTGTCAGATTTGTTGTACATGAAATGTCTTTCAAGGTAGTGTTCCAAGGCTGATTTAGATGTGCTGTTATCTTGCTTCTGCAACACATTCCATTTGAGCCACAAGCACGGCTCGACTTGACCCACCATCTGTCAAGTTACTAGAAACAACGAAGGGTACTCATCTGTGTACCGATAACCAGGTGGTGGAATGGACTGAAATGCTCAGTCATTCGCTGTCTTCAATTAAAGACTGAAGATCTACATTTCATTATGCAATTAACTCTATAAAACAACCTGTAACCTGTAATCCTCTTCACCTTCAGCTCCTTCATTAACCAGGTTTTAGATTGATAGTATTCTTAGACCTTGACCTTGAATTGAATTTGAAATTGCTAAATTGCTATTGGTTAATTTTTATTTATTTATTTATTTATTTATCAATATTTTTTTTTTAGGTTGTGTTTTCACTATAACAAACATCCAACATAAAAAAAGGTCTGAATTACAACCATAGTATAGTACCACCTACAAACGTATGTTAATATGAATCATATTAAAAGAAAGAAATAGAGCTATACTAAACAATACTCATCAAATCAGCTACAGATCGGGCTTCATAAACTGATAACAAGTAAACACACCCTGCCTAGGTTATTGGGTTTAAAGAGTTGTGCTCGGATAACACGGAAATTACAGTGATGTGTAATGCTGCGCAAGACTTTAAAAACCCAACACTTTGGTTTTTCTTTCATGTCAAATCCCAAGTAAGTAACACCAAACCGCACCAGAAAAGTACTTGAATGTATTACTAATGTCAGGTCAGAGATCATAGCTTTGGCTCACAAATGAAAGCAAAATGTAAAAGAATGTAAAAAGAAAAGAACGTATTTTATTTCCACCGTGTGTTTGTTTGTTTTATTCCCGAAGTTGTTCTTCTTGGCATTAATGCAATGCATGTATGTTGTATTAGTACATCCTTGCCTTTTATTCTCAGTGTATTTTGATATTTCAATATTCAAATGACCATATATGAATAAGAATTGAAAGCATCATTGCATGCATCTTTTATACAGAATGTTCAAACCCCAATTTTGACATGTCTAGTCCTTTACTTTGACATTTCTTTCTAGTATGTAATTACATGTGATGATAGATGTAACACAAATACAGTATATGACTCATAGAAATTATTTATAGCAACATACCTAGCTACCAATTTCACATTTTTTTTAATGTTATGTATAAAAATGCATTATATATTTTGTTGTTCCGATGATTCCACAAGCTAATAAGGACTTCCTAAATGTAGCAGGCAGCGAGAGCTTGGACTGGGGTTAGCTGTGCTTTAATCTCTTGATCTTGTGCAGCTGAGTCCTGCACCAGCTACATCAAAGATGGTTGTTATTTAAGGCCACAGGAAAGGATAGAATTGGGTTCAGCTATAGCTGGTGAAAAGTGCATGCATTCATTAAGTGAGTTAATGTAAATGCAAGAAAAAGTTTTACTTTGCAATTTCTTGATATACGTATTAATATTTAAATCACATCATGTGCAATAGTCATAATTCTGTTGAACTGGTTGTCTGAAAACACACACACACTCATTCACACACACATTCACACAAGTTCCTTTCCACAGTCACCTTTGCTGTGTTTCGTCTAGTTTTGACACTTTTTGTGCAAATCTGGCTTTGTCATTTAGAGGGTAAGACCTCTGTCATCTTTCTTTGTGTAGAGTGC
Source organism: Tachysurus vachellii (assembly GCF_030014155.1). NCBI lineage: Eukaryota > Metazoa > Chordata > Actinopteri > Siluriformes > Bagridae > Tachysurus > Tachysurus vachellii. Next base: position 18,399,353 of record NC_083469.1, read on the forward strand.
TAGAGTAGTCAAAATACTCTTATGTTATATCCAAAAATACCTTTAAAAAAACACAAGTATGCATTAGCAGCCCCTGTGCAACAACAGAGCATTAATAAATTATTTTGAACAGGTGAATGGATCACTTTGATGACACCAAGACCAGGTTCCTAATGGAAAAATGCATTAATACTATATATATAATGCGTCATGTAGCGTTTTAAAAGCATTGGAATTGTATCTTGTGTTTCTGTTATGTTGTTTTTTCCTCGTCATATATAATGACAGTTTTTACAGGTTATATCCAAAGGGCACGAGATGTTTAATGAGCTTTTGAATATACTGTATGAAATAAGTATGACATGCATACATAGATTGTAATATTAATCACTGATGTATTACTTCTTCTATGTAGACTCTCTGTGTTTCTGTGTCATGATAAAAACATACTGAAGCACCTGCAGTGATGGATCAGGTGGGCTTTCAGCATCATTTATATGGACTTAGATCTAAAAGGTAATTTCAGATACTTGCTTTTAGCTTCAGGGTTATTTTTAGAGTAATTGTGGAGATTGCCTTGATTGTTGAAGGTTAGGTCAGAGTCACCTATTTTTGCCCAAGACTGAAGGATGATTGTTAGTAGCAGAAAGAGTTGAAGAGTTAAACCATAATTGTTGCTCGGCATTATGCTTATTATGCTTATCATTCCATTCAATTCCATTTTTTGTATGGCTCTTTTGATGATGGACATTGTCGCAAAGCGCCATTACATGAATATGAAAATTCAGAAAAAAAATGTTTAATGTTTAAGATTTAATCCAAATATATCAATAATGAGAAAGCCAAAGGCAATGGTGGGAAGTAAAAACTCCATCAGATAATATGAGGAAGAAATCTTGAGCGGAACAAGACTCAAAAAGGAGTCCTTCCTCGGTCGCTTATAAATACTGTATGAGGATGATGCTATATTAAAAAAATATTCCTCTGTAACAAATTATGAAACAAGATCTCCTAAGGCTAAACTTACACGCACTACAGATTAGGTTTGTTCATTGATTTTCAGTTTTATACAATGGGTACTGCAGCTGAAACATATTTAGCTACAGATATTTGTTTTATTAAAAAAAGTTCTTTTATTGAAAATTCAATATTGTCAGTGCTTTTCATTGCATCTGCAAGCCTGGGGCTAGAAATCATAGTTCTGCATGGCAAGCAATGAAAACAGAGATGAAGCATGACTTGTTACTCTTTATGTTATACAGTCCCATCTAAAATTATTAGAACATTAAGACCAATTCATTGCTGTTGCTGTAAGCTGAAGACTTTTGGGTCTGAGATCAAAATATCAAGTTAAATTTCCTGATATTTACACCTACTGTAGATGTGTTTAACAATACAGAACATTGTACCTTTGGTTGCAGGCAACCCAATTTTTAGATGAGAGAATGTATACAGTGGTATAATAAATTAAAGTAAATAACACTTCATATCTCTCGTTTACAATAAATGCAAAGTGAAATGCTACTCAATTGGGTTAAGGCTTGGTCTTTAACCTGGCCAGTCTAAAAACCTTCCACTTTTCCCCAAAGACGTCCTATATTGAGGCGGGGATGTGTTCTGGGTCATTGTGTTTTGGATCACTGTGTAGCTGTATGTTGAAGTTCTTCAGAAATAGATTGGAAACATTACCATGTAAATTTTCAGACAGAAAGATTCTGTAAACTTCGTTACTTCTTTGCAATTCATCAGCTGCTGATGGTTTAAATTTACAGGTCGATGGCAGGTTGTTAGTACACCATTTTTTTTTTCTTTTGCAAGATATTCCAAATTGTATTGTATTGCCTATGACAAAGCTTGTACATTGGCTCAGCTTCAAAATGGCTTGCTTCCTCTCTGGTCTTCATGTTGGTGTATCTTTTTTTAACAAATGCAGACATCATAGTTGAAACCCAGGGTTCAACCCAGAGTAGACATACAGAGTTATGAACTGTTGGAACTGTTGAACTGAATCATTAGCTTTCAGAATAAATCCATGTGGACACAGGGGTAACATGCAAAACTCACACACAGACAAAATCCTGAGCTTAGGATCAAGCCAGGGAACCATGTGCTGGTCCAGAGAGCCTTGGATTCTTCTTCTTGGCTGACACGAGAAAAACCTGATGTACTCTTCTGATGTTTAATGTGAACACTAACTGATTCTGTTGACCTGCATCTTCATCATTTTATCCACTGCACTGTAACCACATGACTGGCAGATTGGATAACTGCATGAATTTGCAGGTGTTCACGAGTGATTACATGTAATATTAATGCCGGTTATTCATCATTTGACAGCCTTGAGCCTTATGGATTCTCTTTTTTGTGTAGTGGATGACAGAAAATTTGAAATTATGCTCAAAGTCTTATGATATTTTATTTCCATAGAACTTATGTAATAGATTCTACCAGTAATAAATGCCATTAAATCTTTGTCCTTATGTACAAAACATTTAACTAAAGTATACTATGAAGATTTTCTTATAAGAAAATAATGCTATTTGTTAGGATTTTGCCTGTGGGATGGGGATAAATGCAAATAAATCTACATTAAAAAAATTCTGTTCTGTAAAGCTTATTTGAGACAATGTCCATTGTTAAAAGCGCTACACAAGTTGAATCCAAACAAATCAGAGAGAAACATAAAGTGGGGGGATTCTGAGACGCATCCTGATCTATATGATGGACAGAACTATGTATGTCTGCTAGGAGACAATTATAGAGAGGGTTTTAACTGACGACAAAAGAACAAAAGAAACATTTTACCCTCTAGTGGTTTGCCATTATTTGTATTGTTCATGTTGGGAAATGGTGGAGAAAGCCTTCTTTGTAATTTTAATTCTTTGTAATTAGTCTACAGAAGAGCAGAGAAAGTAATATATGTACTTTCTTGGAATTTGTGTGTGTGGAGTTTCTGTGCATGCTCTAGCTGTGTCTGCATGGGCTTCTTCCAGATACACCGGTTTTCTCCCACCTCCCAAAAACATGCCAGTAGTTCCAGCGGCTAAAGTAGACTGCTTGAAGGTGTGAATGAGTGTGCAAGTGGGTGTGTGTTTGATGCCCTGTAATAGTGAGGTATCTCATACAGGGTCTATTTCCAGCTCATATCCACCTTTCCCAGGATAACATGACCCTGACAGGGATTGACAGGGATAAAGCAGTTACAGAGATGAATGAATAAATAATATTGAAACACTACTACTGAAATCACCCTTCCTTTCAGTGCAAAGGAATGTATATACATGTGTGTGGAAACAATGGTATTCAATATTACCCATTACTCTGCCTTGTGTGTGTGTGTGTGTGTAAAACAGCGTAAGTGTGTATACAGTAATTGTGTTCATTTCGCTGTGTTCTTTCCTGTGTTCATTATAATTATCTTCAGAGTACTCTACACTTTAGTTCTTTCCCTGATGTAACCCATTCATTTTGACTCAGGAACAGCCTGTATTGTTTTTGCAGTATTTTTATTCATTTAAAAGCCTCATGTCACCTTCTGTTTTGCAACATTAGAATCAAACTACATTTATTATTTAATTGAGAATGATATGAATGTGATCTGAATGTCATGTAACAGATTCTATTTGATTATCATAGACAACTGTGCATCAAGATGTTTGAGGAATAACACTTTATTCCTGAACATTGTTTTGTTTGGAGAAATAATTGCCACATGGCAACCATTGTCTAATTGCTAATCGAGCATGTCGTCCCAAAACAATGTACGTATTTAAAGAGTAATTAGTGGAAATGAAGAACTGACTGAATCCCAGTTGTTGCTATGTTTTTAGCGTTAATGATTGAGAGCAAATGTCCACAGACTGAAGTTGTGGAATAAATTGTATCACAATCAAGCTCAAGTGTTTCTATGTGTCATATAACTCGAATAAAACCTTTTTAATTCATTTTTTTGTAAAGTATGTCATTTTTCTACACTTTCTCCCTTACTTTCAGTGCCTGCATTTACAAACATCTGGATTGCTCTTGAATCGATTCTAATTTATATCCCACTCTAATTCATGTCCACAAAAAGATGGACTAGGAGTAGAAACGAACGAACAGTCTGACATTTATGTTCAGAAGCTTGCAGAGATCTTGCTACCTTTTTGAGGTGAACTGCAGTCCCTGATCTGATGCCATGTCCTCAGGCAGCCCATAGTACCTAAATACGACTTTAAAGATTACAGTACTTTGGATTTTCTATGGAAGTTGGAAGCTTTCGGAGGCACACAGTGCAACAGGTTTTAAATAAACAGACAATTACAGTTAATGTGGTTTGTGTTAACATGAGAAATGTGGAGGCCTGTGATGAAACTGGAGGACCAGGGTCATCATGGGATGGGTAGAGGTTGAATGAGGTCTGCTTGCAGTTGGCACAAGGTGCACATTTTTACATCTTAATCCAGAAACCTATCTGGATACTCAGAACTCCTTCAGAACACATTATATCTCTTTGTCTTGGACACGCTGGTGGTTTCAAGACTTCTTGTTGAGTTTTTTCAATGTTTTCCATTAAAGACATTGGTTTTTACATATTCCAGGTTGAGGTTATCTGAATAAGAATGGCCAGTGTCGCCATTCCTCATGGGCACCTTTGATTGACGCAAATCCTGTAATTTCTCTGAGCCAAGAAGAGATTCACATGGATATAGTTTGGTTGTGTTACGTTACAATGACATACTGTAGATGATCTTTGGCCTAGTTAGACAGCACCTAGGAGTTTTGAGGAGTTGAAAAGCATGGTTGACGTCTTCATTGTCCACCTAAGTGTCTTTTTTTGTCCCTTTTAGAAAAGGTGTTGATGGTGCTGCAATGAAGCTAACAACTCAGTTCAAAGGCTGATAGAAGTTTGAAAACTCCAGGAATCTGGGGTCATATACAGAAATCTGAATATTTATACAATGGCAAAGTTTCACACCAAGTCTCAAGTTCATGAATCTTTTATATGGTGCTAAGAGAAAATGAGTGGAAACCATAGAGAAGAGTTCAAATTTGAGGTGAGCCCTCAGTTGGCTTGGTGGAGAACTGTCCATGACGTGAAAATTCTGCTTATTATCCACCCTGATGCAAATTGTACATTTAATTATTTTTAATATGAGTTTTAATTTGTATCTGTTTATGCTTATACTGGGTTTTGTAAATCTATATTTGTCAATACAGCTGTGCTTTGTTTGGAAAACAAATATTTTTTGGCTTTTTTTTAAAACGTCTATTATTTAATTGTACTTTTTATCTCTTACTTTTTCTGTATTTTACCAACGTAAGTTTGTGAAGACACAACAAACAAAAAACAACCAACCAAAGCAACCAAAAAAAGAATTAAATACAGTAACGGCAACATGCAGGCATCTGTCTCTGGATCACTTTGACTCATTTTACATCTTTATTTACTGCAATTATTTAACCCAATAACAGAAAAACTATTTTCCTTATAGACTGAGCAACTCACCAGGTTAATCCTTATGCTTAGAGCTAAGCCTGACTTCTCCTCTGACAACTTCATATCTATCTCACATACTGTAAAGCGCTTTGATAAAATCCCACACGAACTTCATAGCTTCCTCTTTGATCTGCTTTCATATTGCCACACACGCGCAACTGCCTTGGCAAGGTTTAAGAAGCAGAAACCCTTAATATGAATTGTAAACATTGCTGTGATAAACATAGGGGTGTGTTTACAAATGAAATTAAGATAAATTATCATCATGAGTCATCATGGTATGGATTCTTATGAGCAAGAGCAATTTTTGGGACCGATGATATATATACGTATTTAAAGAGTAATTAGTGGATCTATTACTAATTAGTAATTAGTAATATATATATATATATATATATATATATATATATTTTTTTTTTTTTTTTTTTTTTTTTTTTTTGGGGGGGGGGCTTGTGGATGGGGTTTGTGCACATTTTAAACTTATCAAACACAATAGACAACTGTTAAAATATCTCCCTTTTTCTGCCAATTATAATTGATCATTGTGTATTTGAAGGCAGATCACATGCTGTGGTGTCACATGATGCTTACTGAGGCCTGAAATGTCAGCCTATTTTGGCTTCTGCTCTATTTAGTCCACGCATTGATAGTGTGGTAATAAACTTCATTTCAAAATCTGTCAATGTCTATTTCCATCAGTATTATCCACTTTATTAAGTCTATATTCATAACCCCAGAGATTGACTTCCTATCATTAGTGAACAGAGTTAAAGCTTGCATCTGATTGCCTGAAGCTCCGGATAGACAGCAAACCATGAAATACTGCAAATATCTTCTTTTTATAGTTGAGATAATATGCTTTTGGTACTGTGTGTTTGACCCATATGTAAAAATGAGATAACTCTTTTCTCATGATACTGATTGTGAAAGGAATAAAACTCACCAGCACATGCTGTCATAGAAAAACATCTATATGTGTGTGAAGTGTGTTATGACCCCACGGTGGATAATTTTTTTTAATACAGCAAGTTCTCATGTAGTTTGCCTTTTACACTATAGTGAATTTGCCAGTGACATATTTCAATGTGTTCAATAAATGTTATTAATAAGTGAATTAATATACATCATTTAAATTCTGTTTTCAGAACTGTTGTTAATTATTTAATGCCTTCTGACTAATCGTATTTGAAAATTCAGGTAACCCAATGGTCTCTAAAGTGCTGCTTCAAGGGCAAATCAGACGCACAGCATTGTGATTTGCAGTAATCTCATTGATTTGGTTGGATATATATAGCATTTTATCATAGATTAAAGACACTCTATGTTAATCTTCATCCTAAAGCAAAGTAATCACATATAAATCACATAAATATCACAGTTCTAGCGTTTGGTATGTGCAAAAACTGAAGCAGTCCGTCACTGGATTTTTTATTTTTATTTTTTTAACTGACATTGGAAAGTTATTACTTATTAAAGTACTAAAATCAGAGAGTTCATTCTCATATTTGGGGATGTGGTACTGTAGCTTAGAGTTGATGGTGTTGGCCTACTGAGCAGAAGGTTGCAAGTTCAAATCCCATGCTGCTGGGTGCCTTTTTTGTATGTAATTTGCATTCATATTATTTGCACTTAGATGAACACACAGCAGTCATTAATAGATTAGCATGTATTAAATGATGCTACTGTACACTGTGTGGTTGCCCTAGACAGCTGTCTCTACAGCCTTATCACTAGTATCTAGTCATAGCTGCTCTCACAAACAAGTCTGTAAGTTTGGCACATTTCCTTGTGACTTTCTCTCATGCCTTCTTGCTATCCACACTGATTAAAGGCTAAGAGGGCTCTCTGGACTAACTGTAAACCTGCACATTTCTCATGTGACATGCATTTAATCAGTCAAACACTTAAGGATCTCACTCATTGCCTTCTGTATGGGGAGACAGGGACGAGATTAATAGGCTGCCTGTATGTGGGTGTTTTCGTGTGTGCATACATGGCAGCATACATGGCAGTAAATAAGTACTAATATGTAGCTCTATAATGCTAACATTTATTTCTCCTGGTTCTACCAATCAGCCACTCTTGCAGGAGTGGCATTCATGAAAGAGACTTAAGAGCAGAAAGCTGTTTCTGTGGCTTTTAGCTTATAGCGTTTATCGCACACACACACACACACACACACACACACACACACACACACACACACACACACAGACTCACACACACATTTACACATTATGGGCAATTTAGAGATGCTATTCAGCCTAATAGACATGTCTTTGGACTGGGGAAGAAACCCACAAAGCACAGCGAGAACGTGCAACTCAACTCCACACACACAGACAGACAGGAATTTCTAAGCACTAAGGAAGATGCCTCCAGTTGTTACATTCAAATTCTCAAAAGAGTAGATTTACTATTATTTACCAGATAACAAAGATACAGCACTTACTTTACATTTATGGCATTTGGCAAATGCCCTTATCCAGAGCCATGTACAAAAGTTCAATTAAAACGTTTAAAGCAAGTACTTTGTCCTTAGTACTTGATTAAGTACTTACAGTACTATAGTAAGTACAGTAAGTATACTGTAAGTAATAGAGTACAGTAGTAAATAATACACTACTATAGAAAGTACTACTAAGTACTATACAGTACTGTGCAAAAGTTTTAGGCAGGTGTGAAAAAATGCTGTAAACAAAGAATGCTTTCAAAAATGGAAGTGTTAAATATTTATTTTAAATGAACAAAATGCAGTGAATGAACAAAAGAGAAATCTAAATCAAATCAATATTTGGTGTGACCGCCCTTTGCCTTCAAAACAGCAGCAATTCTTCTAGGTACACTTGCACACAGTTTTTGAAGGAACTCGGCTGGTAGGTTGTTCCAAACATCTTGGAGAACTAACCACAGATCTTCTGTGGATGTAGGCTTTCTCACATCCTTCTGTCTTTTCATGTAATCCCAGACACACTCGATGATGTTGAGATCAGGGCTCAAGGCAAAAGGTAGCAACACCAAATATTGATTTGATTTAGATTTTTCTTTTGTTTGTTCACTTTGCATTTTGTAAATTGACAGAAATAAACACTCATTATTTATATTTCTGAAAGCATTCTTTGTTTATAGCCTTTTTTCACAACTGCCTAAAACCTTTGCACAGTACAGTAGGTCTGTACAAGAACTAATTAGGTACAAACTGAATTAAAGCATGTCATTTGTTTTTTGTAAAGTGTTTGTGACAAATATCAGCACCAGCAAATTGAGAAATGTGTGGTATAAGATCAAACCACTTAACTAGACAAATATTAAAATGCTGCATTTATTCTATTTTCTTGTCTATAGTATGGGTGATTCTGGATCTTGAGGAATAACTAATGAATTGTTAAAGGATTAATTAAAATCAAACAAACATGTAGACAAAAGACATGTAAAAGTTCCCAAATATACAAAAAACAACTGTCTGCAAAATCAAATATTTTTATTTGATATTTGTAAGTTTATTCCAGCTTGTAAAACTTAATGGTTCTTGGAAAGCAAATTCAAGGGTTTAGGATGCATCAGGAACCTATTAAACCCAAATGAGTACATTAGTGTGTGAGCAGGGTTTCTTTCAAAGTCCCAAGAAACATGCTAAAAGGTGGGTTAAATGGCCTCTAGGTATGATGGTGTGCTTGTGTGTGCCTGTGTGTGTCTATGTGTGTGTGTTTCATTCTCACCTTAAATATTATATTAATGAGGAATAACATATCATTAAGGAGTGCTCAAACAAAGTAGCTTTTGCATGTGCAATTTGGAGGAAAATATTATTTCAGTAGTTTATTATCTTTATTAGTAGTTTATTATTTATTATATATGTTGAGATATCGACAGTCACATTTTGTTGTGCTTGTCTGAGCGCTTATGCACAACATGTGGTGAAAAAGACACGAGCCGACCTTGTGAGAAAGATATATATATATATAATATGAATATGTCCCAATGTGGCTTTTGTTTCTTTTACAACCAAAGCACGAAGACATCAGATTCTAGTTGTGTACTTCATTACATCTTGGATGGTTATAAGATTTGATTTTCATTGGACTCAAAGAGAAACCTGTAGCCACTCAGACCCTTTGCCAGCTGAAGACTCTTGCCATATGTGCAAGTGGTGGTGTACTTCCTTAATAGGTCTGTTGTACAGCACGTGCAGCTGATTCTTATCAGGAGAAATCTGCTGTAAATAAGCTGCTTCTTTCAAAGGACAGAACAGACTGGATGTACTAATTTGGTTATGAATGTATCACAGCAACTAGACGCGTGGAATGAACGAGCTGTCTTCAGACCACAATGGTGTTGAACGTGACCGATCATAGGTGTGGAGAATTCAGCCTTTCTTTTGAGACTTCCCCACCCTTGTAAGGTGTAATGATGTATTTGACTTCCAAGCAGAGTGTCGTTCTAAATTTTGCTACGACCGACATCTGTGATTTAACCTCCCGGCTCAGACTCACTAATGTGCCATCAAACAGCAGGTTCTCGCACTCTCTTTAAAAGATGTTATGTAAACATGTGTAGACACTGTTTTGCTTTGTCGGCTAAATTGATGTGAATGACAGTGGATTAGTGTGGGCCTTTTTTTTTTCCAAGTTATAAAACTAAGCTTACTTTTTCTTGTTAATGATTTATTAGCGGTCGTAAAAAAATAAAATAAATAAAAATAATAAAAAAAAAGGTCAGTTTCTCTCTCTCTTTCTCTCTTCCTCTGCATCCCTCTCTAAAGGTCAAATCATTATTTTTCTTTTTAATGAAAAAATAAAAAGCTGGCTGTTTATTTCAGAAGAAAGAAAAAATTGAAGGAACTGCAAGTTGTGGTTGTCAGTATTCAAGTGTTTGGTTAAGCAAGGATAAAAATACTATGTCAAAATGAAGGATGTGGAAACAAGCTGCTTTATTCTCCCTAAATAATGAAAAAACAGCTTTTGTAAATGAATTTGTATAAAGAAGTGAAAAGAAAGTTTTGAACCTGCATGAGAGAAAATTTTTCTAATAAAGTACTGTTAAGAGTTAAATTAACTCTCTCTCTCTCTCTCTCTCTCTCTCTCTCTCTCTCTCTCTCTCTCTCTCTCTCTCTCTCTCTCTCTCTCTCTCTCTCTCCACAGTGAGCCGGATCACTCTTGCTCTCTTGGATAGAACTGTAGAGGCAAGTTTTCCATTGCTGTTAAATCCTCATCACTCCAGTCCAGCAGAAGCAAGCCGAGGTAAAGCACAGAGCTCTTTTTCACTTCTGCAACGTGATCCTGAAAAAAATTATAATTAATTACATGGATTAAGCAAAGCAGAAAAACAGAAATAGAATAGAAATAAAGAGAATAGAAATATCACAGTTCTAGCGTATATACAGTACATTCCTGTATCATGGATTTAATGTCAATAAATTCAGCAATTCTTCTTCTTCTTCTTCTTCTTCTTCTTCTTCTTCTTCTTCTTCTTCTTCTTCTTCTACTTGTGTCTATACATGAAAATAAATGTTTTAAGAGAAAAGCTGGGATAAATCTGCAATGAAATGTTCAGGAAGCACATATAGGTGTAATGGTCAGGTGTCCACTTGGACTTTTGGCCATATTGTGTATCTGTGGGTTCAATAACTTTATAGATTGATATTTTAATTACTTATGGGAAATATTATATTAAATATAATATAAATTAAAAATATATGAAATATTTAAATTAGTTGGTTGATTTTTGATGTTCTAGGATTAAAGAAGAATATTTCTTTAAAGCAATATAGTGATATTGATTTTTTTTGTGGCTTCTTATAAACCACATAACATTTTTTTTGAGACAAACACTATCGATTTTTCGCCTAAAGATTTTATGTTGGAACATGCAGAAATGCTGAAAATCTCACAGACACACATCACAGACTGTTATTGTTGGCTGCCTATTTCAGCAAATCACATTAACGTCAAAATAGTTAAAAGCTGTCTTTCACGAAGGCATCGATTTCGCGAAAGATTGCTTGTGCTGTTGGGTTTTCTATAGATGACATTTTTAAAGTCATGAATCAGGTCGTTGTATGTGTCTTTGAACAGTAAATTGTGTTTTGATTGCTGTTTTATTTTAGCAAGAGCCATTTTCTGCAATATCTAAAGCATTTGAGAGAATTCTTGAAAACTTGAACTTAAAGATAAAATACATAGATTCCTTCAATTGAACAGATATAATAGTTTTTTCTTTTTACAATAGAAAACCTTGGCGATATGACTGTTAATGTTGATAAGCTTGGCTTAAGATGGGTGTGGAGATATTTCACTGGGTGTTGCCATTGTAGAGCAATTTTCATGCTCTTACATCTAATGCAGACTTTATTGTATGCAGTAGTTCAGTGGGTTTTTTTCACCACCCCACTTGAAAAAGTGTGTCGTGTTTTCTCCATAATGTAGCTCATTTTTTCCACCCACAGTCCTCACCTCCTGTGATTTTGAATCTCCTTGTTCCTGGATCGTGTCCAATCACAGTGCTCGTGGAGATTGGTATATCACATCACCTCAGCAACATTGGAATGGACAACGGGGTGTCCAACCAGTCACAGATCACTCGACTGGACAATCTAAAGGTATTTGTATGAACGATTTTGCATGGATTCATGCTGCCGTTAACTATTTGTTACAACAGATGAGAGGGTAGAACCCAGAAGCAGAAAGCAGACCTGGAGACAGGAATTTTCACAAGTTTTATTGATATATAATGACAGTAGAGGTGTGTGTAGGAATGGTGAGTTTGGGACTCTGTGTTCTGAAGCATGCAGCAGGTGTATTGCGGTAGATCCAGAGAAGCTCAGGCAGGCAGGGGGGTGGACATCACATCAAATCAGATCTACAGGATTTTCTTCATACACCCTCATCCAAGCAAGGCCTAGGATTTGAGATTGCAACCTTTCAATCGGTGGTCCAACACCTTAGCCACTATGCTACCACATCCCCCACATGGACATGAAGCACAGGAAGAAATAGAATTACACAAAAGCTGAGATTATGGTTGATAACACACTGTAACAGTATCTGAAGAATCTGGTTTATATACACTGCAGTCTGATGAGGAGATAGGAAGCAGGTGTGTACGCAGATATTAATTTCTATCTAAGCAGATAGAAAGTGGCACAAAGTAGAACGCAACACCCTGAGACACACAAACACAAACTGAGGAAGAAATAAACACAGGAAACATAAAGAAGGGGGGAAAAACTGAAAAAAGGGAATGGGGAAACAAACAGGAACCTAGTCCAGACTATTACACTGTGAGTTGATATGGTGAGATGAGAACAACATGAGATGATATGGCATATTATCAAAGTTTACCATCACCCATTTCATTCTACTTTTTTATTAATTCAGTTTATGGAGTAAAACGTACGCTTTTCAAATGTTCCTCTGGTAAATTGTTTTAGATTGTGTTTTATAAAAATATCTGCTTTGCAAAAACATTTATAGGCTTTCACAGTAACTGCAGAAAAGCATTTTCTTATATCTTTTCTGCAAGTTGTTTTTTGATTGGAATGAATACTTATTTCAGCAACTACAATAATAAATATGATTATCGATAATAAAAATAATATTTGCCAATGTGTAATGATTTTCTGGATTTGTTTTTAATGGAATAATATGTATTCCAGCATTCATAAAGCAACTGATTTAGATTTCTGACTGTTGTTATTCTCTGTGATGCAATCATTAGAAATTAATTTGATCCTTTTCCTGACAGAATAATTAGATTTTTGCACTGTGTTCAAGAACCTTCTTCTCTGCTTTCTTTCCCAAAGGTCACTTCCTGGTTCTGAGGCCTGTCTCTTCCCTGTGGGCTTCTGGGAGTTGCACATTCCACATTGCAAGTCCTATAGTGCAAAACAGTGGCCCACAGTGTCAGCTTCGTCTGGCTTACTTCCAGTCAGAACCGAAAACAGGAAACTTGTCTGTCTCCATAAAACTCACGGATTTTGCAATCGGCAGCCCACTGACTTCAGTCAACAGTGAAAAATCTGGCAATAGGTTAGAGTCGGTTCTTGTGGTTTTGTGCAGTCGAGTATAATCTGAATTCTTTAATGTCATTGGGCTGCACAGTAAAATAAATCATTTCAGTTAATTTAGATTAGCATTACCCACTGTCATAAACCCAAGCCAGAGGCAACAGTGAAGGAAAAACACAGAAAAACTATCTGAGATGAAATGAGAAAGACATTTAGAGAGAAACTAGAGTGAAAAGTGCTCCTCTCGAATTTTGTAGAAACCTTGTTAGCTGTAAAAACTGAAAACAACACATCACAGCTTGCCTGTTTCACCTTATACAATGTCCCAGATAACCATAATTCACTCCATATTAGTTGGCTAGCTATCAGTTTAATTTGGGTTTTATAAATATGCTACTGTTTCATAAATCGGCTTGTATTTCATGCTTTTGTTTTTCAATCTCAACAGTCCATTTAATCACATTTATAACAAAAGCCCAAAGTAGAGGTAAGCACACTGTTAGATTTTCTTAGAAAAGTCCAGGAGCTTGTTGAAGATGGTTACTAAATGATAAAATTCATTACAACAGTTTATTCTATTACTTGATTTCTGGAAAGGTCTGTAAACCTGCATTTAATTGCTTTGTTGCTTTTCTTTTTGAATGAGCTGATTTATATCTATCTATCTATCTATCTATCTATCTATCTATCTATCTATCTATCTATCTATCTATCTATCTATCTATATATATATATAACTAGGTAATATAACTAGATAATATCTATATAATTATTTATATTGATCATTTCAATAGTATATGTCTGTTTTTATGCAGTCAGCAAAAGAAAACTTTGAGAGCTTTAACTTGCACGGTTCAGTGTGTTGAGTGCTTTCAGCTTGATGATTATCATCTGAAAACATGTTAGTGAAGGCCATTTAAACGTCTTTAATTATCAGCTGTGGTCTTATAGTTATTCTACTTAAGATTTTGTATCATTTACCTGAACTTCATGCTTCATTCATGTTTCACTAGGTCTAATCACTATTTTCAGTGATTAACACTGTCGTAGGTTTTGATTTATTATTATGCAAAGTTAGGGATCAATCCAGATAATGACTAATGATTCATTATACAAATTCAAGCAAAAAAAACAACAACTGTATAATACATACATATATAATAATACATATATATTTAAAACAATACAAATGTGACATTCGGTTTTAGACTAAACAATGAAATGAGTTTATGCTGATGCATGCAGCATAGAATTTTGCACACTTTACCTTTAACTAACATTAAATATTGCTTTGCTCTGCACTTGTTCTGTCACAGGCTTTCCATCGCTGTTTCTGATTTGATCATTAGACCTTTACAAAGTTGCACAAATGGACAGAACACTGACATGTTTGGCTTAATAGCAGAGTCACATGTAGCCACTGTTCTGCAAATAAACCAAATGAATGTCATCTGAAAGTCTTGTTATGGAAATGTGCTCAGTATTGATTTCCTTAGTTTGGCTGAAGCTTGTCCAAGATGAATGGATGCATTTTGTTTCTAAAAGTAGATACCAATACGTCTTTGTAATTGGTTTTGACAGATGGCTTGAAATGGGTTGTGATGCAATGCAATTTGGAAAAAAGCAGTATGGTAATAATGGAACCAATACTCTTATACTCACTGTCTGTTTAGGAACACTCTGGGTTTGTATGGCTCAGTGCCTAAGAATGTACAGTGCTCCATCACACAAATCAGATTTAGTGGCTGCACTAACTGAAGTTATGGAAAAGGTTAGGTTGAGTTACAATCCAAGTGACTCTATAGATATGGCAATGCTAAAGGAAAATTTATCGAAAGCATCAAATCTTTATATGAGTTCATTGTTTTTAAACACACTGAAGTGAAATGGCCAGTGTTATATTTGGGACTTGTGGGCCAAGATGATCTAAAACTAATGAAAATAGCAAGAGGAGAAGTCAGTGTATATTATTTTAATGCAACTAAAACGTTTGATAATACTTTATTTACATTTAATCCCATAGAAACTCAACAGGATCTGTGAAATCTGTTTTGCAAGCGATTTGAGATACAATGCATAAAAAGATCTGGTCAGTTTACCAGGTTTCTATTGTGCAACAACAATATTCACAATTTAGCCATGAATCCAGTATTTACAGTATTTACTGATGTAATGATAGATTTTCTTTCTTTGTTGAATCTCTACATTCTTTGTAATTGACAAGACAGCAGTCCAATAGCATTTTTTTATAAAAATTAAAGTGTTTATTATTCAGCATATATATAAAAACATGTTTGTATTCACGGGTGCACATTTTAATGTTTTATGGCCCAGGGCATCTTGGGAGGTATTGGAGGCGTCAATAGGGAAAATGGATGAGCCTTTCCAGGTAACAGTGCAGTACACTTCTTGTAGTGGTCACGACTTTGGACTATTGGCCATTGATTCACTGGAGCTGAAGGACTGTAATGTGGGTAAGTATTTTATGAAATGAGATTTTTCACTGAAGCTCTTGCAGCTGGTTTCTATGTGAGACAATGATATGCTTGAGGAGCATGTTTGAGATCCTCTAAAGCTAAGGAGATATTGGTTGCTTTAGTTCTCGGATGTTATGGTGAATACAGTATATGACCATTTCCATTATTAGTCATTCACTTGAATTAATCTCGCTCACTTTCTGAATTCCTTTTTCATCTCCTCAGAAAGCAGACCTTTGAACGAGTTGGCTCCCGATTGTGTGGAGAACTCAGCCATTCGCTGTGATTTGGGAGGCTGTATAGATAAAAGCAAAGTGTGTGATTTCCACAGTGATTGCCCTCTAGGCGAGGATGAAGGATTCATTTGTGGTGAGTTGGACAGTGCTTTTGAAAGGTTCTATAGGTCAGTAGAGGATTTGGACAACATATTATTGTGTAACATCTGTTTGCAAATGAATGTAAAAGGTTGCCAGAATTAAAGCCCTGTAAAATATCCCATAGTCTTTGCAACATTATTTTGAAAATGTCAAGCTTGATGCTCTTGAGCTGTACCCATGCATGAAAAGAAGAAAAATAGAAACTAGAGTATGTGTGTGGTTTTTTAAATTAAAATTATTACTTGCACAAATATAGCTTTATATAAATTATTATTTTTGGTATAATAATAATAATAATAATAATAATAATAATAATAATAATAATAATAATAATAATAATAATATAACAATAATAATAATAATAATAATAATAATAATAATATAATCATTATTATTATTTTTATTGTTGTTGTTGTTGTTGTTGTTGTTGTTGTTATTATGTTTACAACAATAGAGTTGTACTGTGTCTCTTTGATTATCAGCATTGTCAGTCTCTGTCGGTCTCTTTCACCTGAGATTAAAATCACATTTACATTTACATTTACATTTACAGCATTTGGCAGACGCCCTTATCCAGAGCGACGTACATTTAAACACAAGCCTCATCACATCACTTCACACAATGATCTCTGTTGAGCTCTGATCTGTTTGTTTTCTCTCATTTGGGAAATAATCACTGATTGATTCAGGCATTTCTGTTCTTTAGGCCAAATGTCTTGTTATTAATGCCTTTTTATTAGGTCACATAAACATTAAACTTTGTCCAATGTGATCTGCACAGAGCACAGAGTGTTTGAATGCTCTTCTGTGTTTTGATGATGATGTGTCTGATAAAGCAACCAACAAAATGCAAGTGAAAATGAAAAACAAATGAAATAAATATAATAAACTGGTTGTTTAAGTGTGCTCATCCTATAACTACGTATAATACTATGTTTTTTGGATAAAAATCTTACTCAACTTTGCACATCTTGATTTGATTTTATCTTTGAAGGAACATCCTGTTCTTGGCCCTGTCGCTCTGGTGCTCCATTTTTTCCACTTGTTGATGGCCTTCACATGTTCTATGGTACATCAAATGTTTTCCAATGTTTTTGTACCCCTCTTCTGAATCATTTTCTCACTGAGACCCTGTAATTGCTTTGAAAGCTCTTTGCAGACATGGATTCAGCAGTCAGATGAAACCATAAAGGTGTCAATAAAATTTTAAAAGAACATCTGATCTTTTTTGGGATTAATCAGAATCACTTGATTGAGGACACGTTTATGATAAGTATTTTTAAACATGAGTTTGAATGTGATTGTGTCGTTCTAAGCACAGTCACATGGCCCTTTATAAAAGGGTGTGCACACTTATACAGCTAGTTTAAAATTTTACTGGTTCAATCTGACTGCTGAAGACATGGTCTACAAAGAGTTTACAAAGCAATTATGGGGTCTCACTGAGAAAAAGTATCAGGAGAGGCGTACAAAAAAACTTCCAAATTGTTTGATGTACCATGGAAGACGTGAAGTCCATCAACAGAAAATGGGGAAAATGGAGCAACAGATCGAAAATACCAAGATCCAATGATGGCCCTCTATTAGTTATGGGATACGTACACATATACAAGCAGGATCTATTTTTTTTAACTGATTTTGTTGGTTGTCTAGAAAATTCTATTTAATTTATTATTAAATTTGCATTTTACTCAAATTTACCACGTCCTCTAAGTGTATATGTTCTCTAATGTATCCGTTTCCCCAGAATTTCCAGCTCATACAAATAATACAACTGTCTAATTTATTGTAATTTATTTAGTAGTCAGCTATCCTTATAAGAAATGAAAGATCACTTTTGGCAGTCTGCATTTCAATGAGAATGTACACTTAAAGGCTGTGGAGTGGTGTGTTGGGACACTGTGTGCCACATACATTAGCTATATTAAAGCTTAGGCTGTAATAGATGGTGAATTATGCTTGCTGAAAATGCTTTGCTTGCAATGTCAAACTTCCCTGTGACAAGAATTTAGGCATTAGATGCTAAAATGTTTCTGGATTTTTTTTAAAAATGCAGGTAGTTCATGGATATTAACAGTTAACAAAGAGTCCATAATTTAGATGCAGCACTCAGAATTTAAATGCAGCACTCACACAGAATGAAATAAATGTATCTAGCAAGTAATGTTATTTCTGAAGCCCAGTGGAATAATAAGACTCCAACATTGTTGTGTTGCAAATGTGACTGGAATTAAAGTGTATTTCTTTACTGTATTGATTAAATTGTATTTATTTATTTAGTCAGTCAGTCAGTCAGTCAGTCAGTCAGTCAGTCAATCTACTATATAGTTTGTCCTTACACCAGCTACCAAATTGGAAGGAGTGAAGCCTAAGCCATATTTCATCTGTGAAGCCACAGAATCTTGTGAGCAATTGCTCATGCAAACTCATACAGCATCTAAATGCAAGCCAGTGGGAACTATAATGAAGATAACGACTAGTCTATACACTATGCACATAGACACCAAATTAACAGTTTAATACAATATATTGTGATTGGGTGCATATGCCAGAATATATTGGGTGTGTTTCAACATCCAGCCCAACCCAAATCCCTTCTAAGGGTTGAGTCCATAATTATGCAGCTCTCTGGACTCCAATCTATCTTATCAGACACATTGGACACATGGATAGGCATCAGCTAAGCAGTTTGCAACACACAAACTTCTAATAAGATAATCTATTACAACACATAGACACCATACACATTGTACCCACAATCACAAGCTTTTTTCTTCAGAAAGAAGTAAAGACAGAGACACCACCATTAAGAGCAGGGAGCTGTAGCAGCGGTAATGTGAGTAAATGTGGTAAACAGATGCAGGAGAGTGGAGAATACAGCAAGGAAAACAGGACAACATGGTGCCATGGAAATATGGAAATGAGCCTGTACATTATTGCTATAAGTTCATGTAAGTTCATCGTCATTTTTATAGCCAGAGAAAAATCGTTTTTTTGTTTATCTGGTCCTGCCTCAGTCATACATGTGAGCTAACAGGTGGCTTATTGTAGCCAAGTTGTCATGAGAGAGAGTGAAAGAGAGAGCAAAACCAATTACACTGTCTTGACCTCTTGGTACAAGTTACTTGTTAGTAACTTGTACCAAGTTAGAAAGACATCTGTTAATAAGTTACTTTGCTTGAAGCCAAATGTGTAAGGTCTGTCAGGAAACACTATAGCCTTTGTAAGGTTAAACTTTTACCTCAAACTTGGCAATTGTCATTTTCAAAAGTGCTTGAGTCATGACATCAGTTGCTTACAATGAGCTTTGCCTTCTCGCTAGCAGTAAAATTTGTTTCAACAGTTCCTCCAGGATTTCACAGTTTTGTGTTTGCAAAAATTAACGCAAAATCTGTGGAACATGACTACATCGTAGAATCTAATTACCTAGGTGTCTTCACTGGAAGGAGTTTAAAAGAAAAATCCTGTACTTGCGATTTCACCAATTCAAGTACTGTAGTTTTTCTCAAAGCACAAAAATTTGTTTGCAAGATCAAGCTTTTTAGCCACAGCATTCAAAAAATATGGAGGCATTTTATTAGGGAGTCAGACCTATCATACACAATATTATTTATCCCCAGTTTCCTCATTTTCTACACTCCTGATTTAGATACATGACAATTGCTTGGTTAGATTTGCTAGCTGAAGAAAAGTGGTGCCCAGTAAAAGAGAGACTTCAAACTCGTCTGAACTTTATGAGTTGTATTATCTTTAAATAGATCCTCGTGTCTATTGGTAGATCTTTCACTCAGACGGTGTTAGTCTCTCAGCACTGATTGACACTGAAGTAGCAGGAAACTTAACAGACTGTCATCTAGACTACCATTTATACTGTATATCTTGCTAGTTTCCTATGAACTGCTGCAAAGCTTCAAGGTTCTGGATTTGATTTTTGAACTTTATATACCAGAAAATAATGGGCAAGCAGGCTGGTATCAACATCACACCTCTGCACAGGATTTTAACATGCTTGTTACTCAGTCGTCTATTCTGATAGACTATGAGTTTGCCTTGATATTGTTCTCTTGTGGAGTGAAGGGGAAATGATTACCTGAAAACACTGGTGTCACTTTATCTGACTAATCCTTCCTTATAATTTCAGTTTAAACTCCAGTTTAAACTTATATTTTAACTACCTGCTTTTAAGCCATGGGTCTGCAATTACTCTGTTGTCTGAGGAGCCAAAACTATGAATTAAGGTTAAAAAAATCTGGTAAAACTGCCTTAAACTCAAATAGCAGGAGTTTAAGTGGGATTAGATTTTCAAAATGTTCATCTGCATTCATGTGAAAGGGCAAAAAGGGGACAACATTCAAAAATAATTTGGGTCACAGTAAATATTTAGTGATGTTAAATTGTCTTGTCAGTGCTCCTTTGGTTTCCAGAGATATGCAATATGTTTAGGTCAAAGTTCATAGTGACGACAATCAGATTTCCTCTCCCACTGAGGAGGAACAACTCATTCTGCCACAAAATAGGCTCACATTCTTCACTGAAAACCTGAATCTGGAGAAAATTCATTTCCAAAAATCCACATACCCACATAATGAGTGGGATATTAAAGCAATAACTTTTAACCTCAATTTGTGCTTGAACAAATCCATCCATCCATATATGGATTTAACTGAAATGTTCTGTCATGTGCATCTGTTGCTCATTTCCCTTTCCATCTGTTTAACATTTTTAACCTGCAAAAAGATCATTAGCAGACTCTCCAGAGTCTACAATGATCCTGTAGACTCTCTCTCTCTCTCTCTCTCTCTCTCTCTCTCTCTCTCTCTCTCTCTCTCTCTCTCTCTGTATATATATTTTCTAGGCGGAATTAGTAATAAGCTTTAATTTAGTGTACCTTTTAGACAGCTGGGTCAGGTTTGTAAAATTTGGATAATTGAAATGGGGATTTTTGTTTTGTTTTATGAATTTTGAAGTAATCAAAGGCATTTATAATTTATATATTGTATATATTATATACACAGTGAAATAGAAAAATCATTTGCTTATTTTGACTAGATTTTTAATTACAATGGAACATTCTTGCTTGTTTTTAATAGTGTTACACTATCATGCCAGATCTATTTAAAAAAAATCATTCATAATAATTTTTACCAACAAAGATCTTCTGAACAAAATAGGCAAGAAAAACTCTTATACATTTTCTGCTCAACTTTCAAGATTTAACACTAAGGTATAAGGTCATTGTGTAATTCCTACAAATTCATCTATTCTAAAGCTACATTCTCTTACAGTATAAAGTAATTGCAGGTCCCACTACACTGTACATTGTACTGTACTATGAAGTTTGTCAGTAGGCGTTCCTACTATTTGTTGCCAACATTTATGAGTGGGTGGCACAACTAATATTTCACTTGTGAACTAATCAAGTTTTCTTTCCACTAAAATTAAACATTCAAGAGGGAGATTTGACATTTGTGTATAAAATCCAGCAGTGTATATACTTTTCAAATTAAATTACATTTTATTTGTACAGCACAATTAACAATGGATATTGTTTCATATAGTACAAAAAGTTAAAGATTAGTATTATACAAAAGTGTAATGTAATAATGTAAATAAAGTATTTAAATGTGTTTGTATTTATCCCTAATGAGCAAGCCTGAGGTGACTGAGGTGGTAAGGAAAAACTCCCTTAAACGGAAGAGAACCCATCCTCATTTGGGTGACAGAAGAGGGTTTGATTATAAATTGTTATAAACACCAGAGAGTTTTTATTATAACGTTTTTCCTACAGTCTTATACAGTCTGACTGTATAAGAGTCTTTGAGTACTGATTAGGAGGTTGTTGTCCTCAAAAGCCCACATGTAGTTTGCATCTCTTTGAATGTCCAAAATCTTAGTTTAAGATTGAGGAGGAGCAGTTTTCACTTTTTGCCACAGATCACTTGTACTTTTCTGTCTTCATTTCCATTGGTAGTTGATGCACCAAATCTCCTCACATTTGCAAGTTAATCATTTCTCAACTTTGCGTGCCCACATCATTAGAGGTCACCGGCTCTAACATTAGCTAGAAATTGTAACCATAATATTTTGTCCTGTCTTTTAGAGTTGTATTACAGTCAGTGGGCTTACGTTACTTCAGACTATACCTGGCACACATTAAGTCCCCAGAAAGATTTAGTAGACAGTGAGTACAATAAGCTTTGGGTAAATTTTAAGGTTAATGATCACAGCTAATTTCTTTTTATGTCTTTATATGCAGCTATGTTGATTAACGCAGAGTAATGATGTATTTTTGGAGTTAACCTGCATATTGAAGTAGCGGTGGTAGCCTAGTGAATCATGGGACATTAGAATTCATTACACTTCTATGCTGTTATGGTTAAATCAGGGTCATGACCATATCTATCCAGCATAACCACTGAAACAGCAAAATGGATTTTTTATGTTTATTTGGTTCACAGGCAGATGATAATAAACTTATTTGATTGCATGACTGGTTATTGTTAATGTTTAGAACTGTATGTCATATTCTTAAAACTGCATGTGGCTTGTATTCACAGATACATTGCCTTTGGGTTCATACTGTTCATTTGAGGCAGGATCCTGTGGCTGGACAGTCTCTGATATACAGTTCAATTGGAACCTGGTCAGTGGAGAACAGTTATCAAGAAGTTCTTACCTATTAGGAACAACGCTTCAAAACACTCAAGGTGAATATGTAAACCTTGACGCAAACACCAGTTATTCACTTTAGTTTTGTTTTTTCTAGGTAAATTCATTTTACTGTATTATAGGAAACAAAGTTCGAACCTACATAATTAATCATAAATTGTACCCATGCCGACATTCAGATAAAAAGCACAGCTGATTTCTCAGAGCTTCTTGTTTTTCTGAGCAGAGACTTTGAGACATTACAGTCTTGTTCATAACATTAGCTAGTGTATGCTTTATTCTTGTTGACACCATGCATAACAAGAGCTGACAACCCCATACAATAGCCTGTAAATGTAGTTAACGTCAAATTTTGTCACATACACAGCCACACATAGTGTGACATACACAGTAGTGAGATGCATTTTGACTGTCTGTGTCATAAAAAGTATCAAATCAAATGAAATTACCTGAATACACAAAGGGAAAATTTTATAGGACACACACACCCACATGCACCCACACACACACATACACTGGAGGCAGTTCTAAGTGCAGATCTATTACTAAGGTGGGTCAGATATGGATTTAGGCAAAATGTGTTTATCTGACTGTAATATTTCAAGAAGCATCCACATTTTCTGGCCAGAAATAATAATAATAAACATTAAATTATTGTACCTTTGAGACAGCTGGGTCAGGTTTGGAAAATTTGAATAATTCCTTTAGTGATTTCAAAAGCAAAACACCAATGTCTGCTTAGGCAGATTTGAAAGGCAACTAAAGACTAACTTAAGCTGCACTTATTTTTGTCATAAGGACAAAAAGGACTTTTACACTGTATACATACCAGGCAGATTTCTCAAAAACAATTGAAATATTCTTTGGACATCATTGTAATGATTTAAGAGAAGGCTTTAAACAGGATATATTTCATCATTATGTTGGCAGCTACCGTATATTCATAAGCCATAGTTTATGAATGACTGGTATCTAGCTCTGTAATTCCACCTTAGTGCTATGCATCTTTGCAGTAGAGATAGAAACAAGGTCATAAGGTTTTTTCTTTACAATGAGGTGGAAAAATGGAAAATTGCACATTCTTTCCGAGTTCTAATTATAAACCTAAACGTATATGGTTCACTCAGGTTTCGAGAAATCTGAAAATGGTTTTGACATTTCAGCTCTATAACTTTAAGGTAGTTTAATCCTCATGGCCTGTATTTTAAAAGTGCTTTAAAAAGTAGCAGATGAGTCATTCTGCAAAGGTCATAAAAACACTGTTCTCTTCCCACAAAAAAACTTTTTCCTGTGTTAAAGCATGAAATTGGTTGCAGGTAGAATTAACATGACCATTTTTAAACAATGAATACATAATCTGATAAAGGATAATCTGACAAATAATCTGGGTTTATATGTCGCTTAGTACTACCTTCTCAACATTTTTACCAATAATGATTTGGATCACTTGTATTAAATGACCTTTAAATTGGTAAAGTAGCTTATTCAAAAAGAGTCATTTTGAAAAAAAAAAAACAGACCAGAGACTTAGAGAGACTTTAAAAACACAAAGATGATTAGGTTTTTACATAATGGCTGCCCAAACAAACAGAGCCATGTGTACCAATACTTTAATATTTAGTAAAGATTCTGAGGAGTTTGTATCCAAGCCTTACAGATGACCTTAAATACACGTACAGAGAGTTCTGGAGCTGAATCTCAGATGTCTTTCTACACTGTTGCTCTTGAAAGAGCTGCATAATGTTCAGCTCCATTCTGTTCTATCTGTTCTATCTGATACAGCACACAAAGTAAACAGGATGCCATAAGAGATATGCTTCAGATAGAAGATTTTATTTATTAAGGGGATTTTTATTTAAGCTCAAGCTACACAGCAATTAATTTACCCAAATATTATTGTGGGTTAATTAATTAAATAATGAATTAATGAATTAATCTGCAAGATTAAAATTACTGTATAAATTGCTGGCCTCTTATATCCTTAAAAAATCCTTTTTACTGTTAAATAAGTGACACAAGTTTAATTAGGATGTGTGTGGTGTTAATTTGGCATGAATTCTTAAGTACATTTGAAAAAGCGACATGTACATTTATGGTGAATTATTTGCGCCAAACTATGTAAAAATACTAAGAGCTTATGCTGGTTAGTAGTCAGGTGCAGGTTATTGTTAGCTAACATGTAATACTAGCAATATTAAAATATTGGATACTTTAGCTGAAGTATCAGAAACCTAACACAATAAGAATTAATTTCTCTAGACCCCGATGATAATTAAGTAATATAGTTTGAGCAGGAATTTGGTTAATCTATATAAGGAACACAGACTACTGAAATATCCTACTGTGCGAGTACTGTAGCTAATCACAGTCGTGCCAAGATTCACTACAACCGCTGTCTTGCTGGTGTGCTATTACTGTACATATTACATTACATAAGCAACATATTAAGTGTTACAGACATCAAACACAATATGGCCAAATGTTTTGTATTTTTGAAATAGTCCCCAAATAAGCTACACTCATTTCATAGCATGTCAGCTATCTGGCTAGCTAGCTTAAGCTATTTTGTATTTTGTAGGCGCTTACAGTTAAATCAACTTCCTTCCTCTACTGACCAGCTATAATAAGTCAAAAGTTCTAATAAAAATAAAAGTATTTTGCCATGTAATTCTGGTAGTGTCACTAAAACAACTGTAGTAACGGTTTCAAACTAAAAAGTGGAATGAAGTTGTGAATGATAGAGTGAAATGTTCCAGAGCATTTATAGGTTATATAGGCACACATGGAACGCCACTCAACCAATCAAGTTAATGGACTGAAACTAACTGTTATGTAATATTGTTTTACAAAACAGTTTTATCCAGTATAGTTTGTCCTTCTAAATTCTTTTAAACCACACTTTGTTTTTATTCAAATTTGACGTGCAAATAATAAAGAACTACTATTCGTATATAGCATATACTGTAGGGTGTGGTCTATAGTGTGGTCTATATAGTATATATTAAAACCTTCTAGACTTCACATGTAGTACAAGGCTGCAATTCATATACATACAGTACAGTATGTAGATATACAATCTTTGCAAATAAATAACTTTCCGTTTTTGCTTGTTCTCTTCTGTTACCTCTTTAGGACACTTCCTGTTCCTGAAGGTCAGAGGCAGTGCTAATAGAAATGAGGCATTCATTTACAGCCCTTTTCTTCCTGTGACTCTGTCTAGGCAAGATTGCCAGGTGAAAATTCTGAACGACCGAATCTTGCTTGCTTCTAAGAATGAATATGACTTATTCTAGGTATATGATGCGATGCATTCAAAGTACCGTTTAGACCAGTTTTGCAGTTTTCCTTTAAATGAAAATGTGTACACAAGGGTCAGCTTTTAGATACACAACTAATACCTGTGTGGCTCTTTTAACCTTTTATAGGTTGAAACCTATGCTGGGTATTCTCTCCAATTTCAGGACACTAATGGCTATGTTTGACAAGTCTGGGGTCATTACTCTAAAACATTGTGTTTTTCTGATGGTACATGCTGCACCGACGATACACTGTGCACTGAAAAAAATAATAATAATATTTGGTCAGTCAGATTTAAAGTAAAAATATTACATATAGTTTATCAAAAAACACTACATTTTTTAACATTTGTGATTTCATTGCTTATATTACACTTTTAACATCAACATCAAGTTTCTAATTAGTAGACTGAATGATGTATAGCAAGCTCGATCTATTCATGTAGTGTTAATGTAAACCATTAACGGTGTGAAATCTCATGAGTAAGTGAGAAGGCACTGATGCAAACTAGAACTTTAGCATTCGATTTTTCAATTAAAGGATACATAGCAGAATACCGAAGTAGATAAATGTGATTATTACACAACACCGGTGTTTTGTGTTTAGGTTTGATTCTTGGCTCAGGTGTGAGCTCGATGTTCTGTTTCATTCAAGGCTTTGACGATACAAACTCAAATAATGTTGGATGAATGAAGACTAATTGAGTTACTGTTACTCAGTTCAAGTGGAACAGAATGAATGAAATTCAATTAATCTTTTCATGTTTTTTTCCACTTATCCTTCTCTATGGTTGATCCATTTCTTGTGTTTTCTGTGTGTAGTTGCACTTCTCCCTGTATCTCTATGGGGATTTTAACGGCACTGTGCGTCTGTCGGTGGTAGAGAATGGTACTTCAGAGACTCCTTTAGTTTGGGAGAGGGCTGGACATTGGAAGGACAGTTGGCAAGATGTCACTCTACAGATTACTGACTTGCTTAATGGGTGAAGAAAATGTTGATTTTTATTTATTTATTTATTTTTACTGAATTCTGTGCTTACTGTGTTGTATAGTTGGTTATACTGTATACTAAAACAGCACAATGTAACCATGTACTGTAACCCAATGCTAAATACTTGGCCTGGTTTTTAATCCTTAAGGCTTTATTTGTTTTATTTGTTTTGATTTTAGGTTCCGTCTGAAAGTGCATGCCCTGTGGGCTGCCGAATCAGAAGCTGACATTGCGTTGGATGATGTTTCTTTAAGTGCATCGTGTTTTGAACAAGGTGACCTTTTGTCCACCCACACACACGCTACATCACTGTTACACCCCTGCCAAGTTGCAAATTACTGTTTGTGCATTAAGTGGTTATGTTCATATGAGGTGGAAAAGAATGCAATCTTACGCGTTGTTTATTATATCCAAGAATTTATTTCACTAGGATTGATATACACTGACTTAGGAACACTTGTACTATCTAATAGATCGATCATTGGCAGCAGGACAATGCAAAAAATCATGCAAATACAGATCAAGAGCTTTTTACACAGAATGTGCATGTATTTCATATATATCATATTATTTTACTCAAATTATACTGTATCATCATATTTAAATTCATATCAGTCATACTGTATCTGTATTCATATACTTTATATTTCCTATATATTCCATTTTTTTTGTCCCCTTTCCTACCTGTACAGTTAATATGGTTGTCACATCAAGTTTGAACTAATTTAAAATGTCATTCAAATATATTCAAATATCCTCCATCAAAAAAGGATACCACACCACAAACATTCTTTTCACTATTTATATTAACACTCTGTACAACGTCACAGAATAATATGCAGTCATTCAAGGTTGCGTGCTTAGCGCTGCTCAACTTGTCTGTCCGTCCGCTGTCGTGGAGGTGAAAGCCCTATCAAGACCGTAGCTTTGCCATCTACGGTGTAGAACAAAAATACTTCCACATGCTGCTTTTTTTTTTAGAAGATTTGGTGTTGTAATTGTCTGCTAAATGCACCTCCACTGCTTGCTGTTTTTTATAGAATTTATATCATTAGCTTAGTTTACTAATTGGTTAAGAGGACATTTAAACCGTAAGGGCACCTACTGCTGGATCAGATGCTAGACAACAAAATTAAAATCTGTGTAATGCACCTAAGCTACACATTAATATTCGTATGGGAAAATACTCTCATATTCGTTTGAATATCGATTAAAAAGTGACAGCCCTAATAGTTAAATGCTATTTTTATCATAATTCAATTCTTAGTCTATTTATATTCTATTTTAATGACACAAATTCACTACATCTCGTTCTGTGTATGATTGTATATGTAACCGATAATATTTAAACTTGAATTTGAATGGGGTGAAAACCAAAATACATCCTGGTTATTCAGGAAGTATACAGAATTTAACAAGTTTTTACAACCATAGTGAGCAGAAACCTCAACATCAAACCTTGAGGTGGATGAGCTACAGCAGCAGAATACTTATGAAGTTTCACTCCTGTCAGCCAAGAACCAGTATCTTCCTGTCAGCAGTCTGGTCATCCTCGTCTGATCTCTCTCATCAGAAATAATCAATAATAATATCTGCTTGTGTTCATAGCTCTTGAACAATGTGACGTGACATGACATGACATACGGCTAAGTATGGTGACCCATACTCAGAATTTGTTCTCTGCGTTTAACCCATCCAAAGTGCACACACAGCAGTGAACACACACACACCGTGAACACACACCCGGAGCAGTGGGCAGCTATTTATGCTGCGGTGCCCGGGGAGCAGTTGGGGGGGTTCGGTACCTTGCTCAAGGGCACCTCAGTCGTGGCCGGACCGAGACTCGAACCCACAGCCTTAGGGTTAAATGTCAGACTCTCTAACCATTAGGCCACGACTTCATAATGTTTATGTGAAATTCATAGTTTATGTGAAATTCATAGATGATCTGAATTTCTTAAATTGTGTGTTAGATCGGGGGGCACGGTGACTTAGTGGTTAGCACGTTCGCCTCACACCTCCAGGGTTGGGGGTTCGATTCTCGCCTCCGCCTTGTGTGTGTGGAGTTTGCATGTTCTCCCCGTGCCTTGGGGGTTTCCTCCAGGTACTCCGGTTTCCTCCCCCGGTCCAAAGACATGCATGGTAGGTTGATTGGCATCTCTGGAAAATTGTCCATAGTGTGTGATTATGTGAGTGAATGAGAGTGTGTGTGCCCTGTGATGGGTTGGCACTCCGTCCAGGGTGTATCCTGCCTTGATGCCTGATGACGCCTGAGATAGGCACAGGCTCCCCGTGACCCGAGGTAGTTCGGATAAGCGGTAGAAAATGAGTGAGAGTGAGTGTGTTAAATCATGGAAACACAATCGCAATATTCTTCTGTGTTGTTTTTGATATCCTTTCGTCTATGTTCTCTATGTTCTTCGTCTAGATCTTTCTATTCCTTTGTAACATTTTGTCCATTATCTCCAATATAATTAAATAGTTTATCTTCTGGCCTATGCACTTTAGAAACCTCCCTTTTACTTTTCTGATAGTGCGTTATTTGTAATGAAGGAAAATGGTTTAAATAGTGATGCCTTAATGCTCCAAACTGTTTATTTTTGTTATGGATTTTGCCTTTTACTGTCTGTCTGATCTAATCAGATCTAAAAGCGTTGCTTCTTGGCCATCAAAATGATTTGGACTCCATCAGCCAGTTAGACTTCCCGAGTCCTCTTCTTGAGCCTTCTGCCTTAGGTACAGTGTTTTACTCTGATTGTATGACAAATTCATTATACGTTAATGCTCTCTGTTTGCATTTTTTTGAGCCATAAGCTTACTTCAGTATAGAAGAAAGAGACGGTCAATATTGCTTTTTCAGAGGTGTCCCAGATGACGTGGGTGTTCACCTCATGCGGAGCCAGCGGACCTCAGGGCCCTACTCAAGCGCAGTGTGAAAGTGCTTATCGCAACACCAACGTTAGTGTGCTGGTGGGAAAAGAAGGCAATCTCAGAGGTGTTCAGATGTGGAAAGTGCCTGCTACCAACAGATACAAGTAAGAGTTAATTTACGTCCGTTTAATAGCTGCTACAAAAAACTTCACAATAAAGTACAGTGAAAATACACTGAAAAAAATGGTTCAATGGCTTTACACAGTTACGTTTCATACATCCAGCATGATTTGCTTGCCTATTTTCAAAGCACTGAATAAAATCAAACACTAAGATCACACCTAAGATGCGAATCAAACCCACAATGCTAGTGTTTTGCAACAAACACATTACTACTGCACTATTCTACTGTATGTTTACTGTTGTATTACTATAGGTAAAGATGTAATCGCTTTACGTTAGTACTACAGTACGTGAATTGCTCATGCACACTCAGCATCATTCAATCTAGTAAATTTGCAACTTGTTTAAATTTAGTATGAACAATGAAATCACGTTCATCATCGTGCTATGAGCTACTGTATATATCTAACCACCCTCTCCTGTCTAAATAAGAGTAAAAGCTGCACATTTGTTCCTAGACTTTTTTAGGACCTTATCTTACTCCCTCATCTTCCTCCTGGTGGTCCAGCTGCACGATGCTTTCATTGCTACGGCCTGGGTTTGATTCCCGGGCAGGGAGCTAACCCAGCCGCTGAAAAGCTAAGTCTCAGTGCTGGTCCCAAGCCTGGAAAAAAAAAGGTTGTGTCAGGAACGGCATCCGGCATAAAAACCTGTGCCAAATCAAATTTGCAGACCAGATGATCTGCTGTGTTGACAACAACATGTTACTCCCTCATCTACAGTATTAGCCATTTAGTCAGTGCGTGTTTACTGTGATATCAAGAGGGATTGTCAGAGTAAATTGGTTCTGTGAAGAAGTGTCAAAGTGCCACACAGAGCCAAGTCTCTTTGCCCTAGATGTAGCTGTTTTTGCTCTCTATTTAATCTGGTTTTTACACTAAGAGGCCTTTGAACTGATTTGCTCTATTTGCCTGGCTAGTCATGGGAGCTCATTAAAGGAGCACTGGCTAATAAGACATCCCTGAGAGGCATGAGAAATGCAGGGAAAAAAACTAGCTGGAAACAAAGACAGATGGCTGGTCCTTAGCTCTTAATAATTAGCCATTGAGATTTAAAGACTGGAGTTGAAGCCACCATTAAAGCTAGAGTGTTGTCATTTGTAAAATTGGCCAGTGACAGATACAGCTGATTTCCCTTTATCCCAATAATTAGTCCTGACATTTTACACCAGGTTACAAAATTACTCTTAAATATTCTGTGCCACAGCTGCATTAAATCACAAATGTTTGATTTCTCCAAGATAGCATAGGCTTTAGATAGTAGATAGATAGTATTGCTTGTTGTTTTTTCCTGTTTGAATATTGTTGAGCAATAGATGTAGCAAGCATGGGTGTAGGATTTATTTAGAGAATAGCAGAGATTTCTGAGTGCCTATAATGTGAACAATGAACATGAGGCAGGTAATACACACACAAGCACACACTCACACTACTATACACCTAGGAGCTAGGTATCTTAGCCAGTTCACTTACTGTCTGTTTTTAAAAGGTGCATGGAAATTTAGGAAAAAAATGGACAAAACTTCCGGAGCTCAGGATCGAACCCTGAGATGGCAACGCAATCCCCACCATGGTTTAAGTGTAGAATAGACGCTATTCATTGTTGGATCATCACAAACATTTTTGTTACATTTATTATGGTATAATCACCCAATTTATTTGGTTTCACTGCCTTCTCAGGATCTCAGCTTATGGAGCTGCTGGAGGCAAAGGGGCAAAAAACCATAACAAACGTTCACATGGTGTCATCATTTCAGCCATCTTCCTGCTCGAGAAAGGGGAAATCCTTTACCTCCTGATTGGTCACCAGGGGGAAGATGCTTGCCCGGGGGTGAGCACAGCTGCAAATCTATAGCAGGCAAAAATATAATCCAGTAGCATCTCATGCTTCTTGCATTGTTTTATCATATTAGTACAGATTTTAATTGTTCTTGATGTTCTCATTTCTCAACCCTCTGTTCCTTGCCTTTTGCCTTTCTTCCCTCAGAGGAACCCTCTGACTCACAAGATCTGCCTAGGTGAGACTTCTGTGATCGAAAACAGGTCCAAAGGTGACGGACCTGCTACGGAATGGGCCGGGGGTGGAGGCGGCGGCGGGGGCGCCACATTCATTTTTCATGTAAGCTTCATGCATTCTTTGTTCCTTTATTCTTCTCTCAGCCATCATGAGCACATCCCTTCAGGTGTTTAACAGTGCCTAAAGGAAACCATGTGGATAACAGTCTTTAAAGTAATATGCATGTCTACAGCATTCTTGGGACATGTTGAAAACATTTTGAGTCATCAGAACTGGCTGCAGATGGAAGTGGGGGATGGTCTGGGATGATAACAGTGGGTTACGTTGGTCTTTGATGAAAAGCAGCTCTCTTTTTTTTTGTGGGGGATATCCTGGTGCAGATGGAGAACGGGGAGCCAGTGCCTCTGCTCATAGCAGCAGGTGGAGGAGGGAAGGCCTATTTGGAGAAGCCTGAGAGCAGTTTGGATCAGAGCCCTCTGGAACAGTATGAGAACGACACAATGGCTTCTGGGGTCAATGGCAGAACTGGAGCAGCAGGTCTTTATCTAACTCCTTACTTGCTAGAATGGCTGAATGTTTCTAATTACCACTTAGAAGCAGAAAATCAATAATTGCATAATCACATAAATGCGCTGAAATGGCATTGGATTGCGAGGCTTCATGCAATCTATTTATTGTGTGTGGCTTTTCTCAGATGTGTCACATTTTAGAAGCAAAGCACATTTACCTGTTCTGTTGAATTAGCAGTATATTTTCAAAGCTAATCTTGTTTACTTGATTCCTATGGCTTCCTTTTAAGCGTTTAATTACACAAAATTCCCAAATTACAGTTGAGATTTGCAGCATAACGAGCAATCCATTTGTCTGAAGTTTAGGAATGTTTTTAGGCACTCTCTATTACTTTATTTGAAACGAGTATTTATTATAAGCGAGATTAGTGCATGTGAACTGAATGCAATAACCAATGATCTTTTCAAGAGGTTTAAAAAAAAGTAGTCATTCAGTTTTTTGTGTGTTTCTAAAGGAGCTGGAGGTGGCTGGAAAGACTCCACTACTCACATGTGGGCAGGGAAATCTCTGTTTGAAGGGGCAGAAGGTGGCTCACCTTGTCCTCAGGCCTTGTCTAAACTTAGCTGGGCAACTTTCGGTGGGTTTGGAGGAGGAGGAGGATCCTGTACTTCTGGAGGTGGAGGTGGAGGATACAGAGGTTAGTGTATTGATTAAGACACACATTCACTATCAAAAACATCGATACATTTGCCATAACTGCCTGTGTAAAGACCTTTACATGGTATACTGAAGAAAAAGGAATATATGGTCAATCAGAAAAATATGTATAACTTTCTAACAATACGTAATTTCATTGCTTATACTAAACTTTTAACATTTAAACTAGATTTTAATGACTTGATGTAGAACGTCATGAATGATGTAGATAGAATAATCAATTCACGTATTATTAACATAAACCAGATACAATGTGAAATCTCAGTAAATGGACATGGTAAGATCGTGTGTAAGCAGTTTAAAATTTCCTTACGTAAGGAAAAGTCAGCAGTGTGAAAGGCAGAAAATTGGCTGACATCCCATTTGATTATGAAGTGATTTTAATGGATTGATAGATATGGAAAGAATTAAGCTATTTTTTTTTATTATTATTTTAAAAGACCTGAAAATCCCATAGCCACATTGGTGTAAATTAGGATTATTGGAATAAATGCTGCTTTCTATGATGTTTATTGGTACAGGTTGTCGGAATAATGCATCAGAGTTATGAACATCTCAATGTGATCACGTGATCCCACACAAACTGCTTGTCTCTGAACTGCATTTTTAGAGAAAATTTAAAGAATCAATAGTAAAATGGGGGGCACGGTGGCTTAGTGGTTAGCATTTGCCTCACACCTCCAGGGTTGGGGGTTCGATTCCCGCCTCTGCCTTGTGTATGTGGAGTTTGCATGTTCTCCCCGTGCCTCGGGGGTTTCCTCCGGGTACTCCGGTTTCCTCCCCCGGTCCAAAGACATGCATGGTAGGTTGATTGGCATCTCTGGAAAAATGTCCGTAGTGTGTGATTGCATGAGTGAATGAGAGTGTGTGTGTGCCCTGCGATGGGTTGGCACTCCGTCCAGGGTGTATCCTGCCTTGATGCCCGATGACGCGTGAGATAGGCACAGGCTCCCCGTGATCCGAGGTAGTTCGGATAAGCAGTAGAAGATAAATGAATAGTAAAATGCCTGTTGCATGAACGTGATGTGAAATACATTAAAATATCGATACAGAATGTAGGTTTGTAAATCATATCGTCCTTTGTTTTAAGCCAGAATGAAATAACGTCTTTGTTTTGTACCATCAGCCATTATATGACACATCAGTACATGCTGACACTTCCCACACGTCTGGCTGTTATATATCTCAAAGCAAAAAGAATGATTCTGCATCAACAAACGGCTTTGAAATACATGATTATGCTACGGTGGCCTTACTTTCAGAAAGCTTGCATGCTTCATTCTTCTGTTAAGGTGGTGATGTGTCCCGCACTGATGACCTCACAGCAGATGGACAGGATGGCATTTCTTTTGTCCACCCCTCAGGAGAGCTATTTCTACAGCCTCTGGCAGGTGTGGGATACACACACACACACACACACACACACACACACAGAATAAGGCAAAGTAATACTAAAAAGCTCCATTAATTTGGTGACATACTAATTTCTGTTGCAGTGTTTGTTTACTGATTTCTGTAGATTATATACCTGGATGTTCAGTTATTTACTTCAGTGTGGTTGGTTGTCATACATACATATTTATAACATTTCAGATTGTATATTTATAGTTACAATACATCGACCTCACACTCCGAAATGTTTCTATTAACTTATAAGAATGAGCATCAAAGCATCTACAGAAACACTCAGAGACATAGACTTTAGATGTATGGATTGGAATAGATCATGAGATCATGTTTTTTCTCCAGTAGGAGATCATTACTAAGCCAGTGCATCTCGCCTGCTGACCTACATCTGCCATCAGAGCAGCTCTTTAATTTTACACACACTCTCACTCACTATCACCTCCTTTCACACCCACACTCACACTTTCTCTCTCTTTCTGTCTCCTTCTCTGTAGCTCGCGCTTCTTCCTGTCTTCCTCCTTTCCACCATCTCCTTTATATCATCTCATATCCTCTTCTTCCCTCATAAAGCACTAAGCATAGCTGTTCCTCCTTCATCACTCTCTCACATTCTCATTAATCTTATTCTGTTAGATATTTGTTCACTTTCACTGTTGTGCTAAATCACAATAGTGTACAGCTTGCTGTTCCTTTATAAAGAAAGCTGTGTATAAAGAATAATATACAAGATCATTTCTACTATTATTATCATATCTTTATCATCCAGAATGTTTATTTATTTACCTTGATTTTACCAGGAAGTCTCATTGAGATCAAAAATCTCTTTTACAAGAGAGACCTGGCCAAGGTAGCAGCCATACATAAACACAACATAGTAAAAACATACATACATTCAATAATACAATACAATGACTTCTTCAAGAAAAACAACTACATGTCTCCTTTACCACATTTTTTATGATGGTCTTAAATGTATTTATTGATATACACATTTCTAATTTAAGATCTTTTTTGCAAATTATTCCATGCGCATGGTACATAGTATGAAAATGCAGTTTTCCCCAAATCTGTCCAAACCCTGGGTACATTAAAAAGCTACCACTTGGAAGAGCATAGCTGATAACTAGCAGAATTGAGACAGAGGAGGGTACAGAGGTAAGCTGAAAGTTTACCTAGCATGGCTTTATATATAAAAATATACCAATGCTGTTTCCTGCGAGTCGTCATTGATGTCCAACCCACCAGATCATAAAGAATACAATGGTGAGTAAGGGACTTTGCATTTGTAATAAAGCGTAGAGATGAATGATACACTGAATCAAGGCTCCGTAAGATGGAGGAGGCTGCGTGCATATATAATATGTCACCATAATCAATCACAGACAGGAAGGTAGCTTCCACAAGTTTTTTTGGCATTAAATGTAAAACTAGATTTATTTCTAAAATAAAAGCCTTTATTTTAAAGGCTAATAAAATTTTAATTAGCCTAATAAAAATCTTTATTTTGAGCTTCTTAACTAAATTAGCAATATGTACATTAAATAAAGGTTTGTCGTCTATCCGTATGCATGATATGTATCAGAATTCAGTTTTCATATCAAGATAATTATCTTTTAATAATTATACAATTAAAATTAGACAATTAAAAAAACAGCAACAACAAGAGAAATATCCGAATAGTATAGGAAATACTGTATATACATATGTACACTATACAGCAATGATGTGTCTATACAGGCAGGTGGAACAAGAACTCATCATACAGAGCCCTCCCAAAATAATTGGTACAGCAAGACCAAATTTTTTCAGCTCCCCATTTCATGATATCTACATCTAGATGTTTTAAACAATTTAGAACATGGCATCATTTGTCAATGTCACTGCTATCCTGAAATTGGAGCTCATCTACATTATCCATCAGCCCCGTTCACATGCCACTGATAACTTATACATCAAGATCAAAACATATTGAACAGGTGTTTCTGGTTGCCTACAAGGTGTGCCCATTTAGATTGATTGTCTGCTTGTGGTTTAAGGCCTGGGTTTTATTTTTTAAGACGGATAAACCAATATGAACAACAGCGTGCTGTCTGGAGAGTGGTGGCTCATATGGTTAAGGCTCTGGGTTCAAGCCCAGCATCTATGGCTGTCCCTGTACTCTGATGCAGCTTCTTATCAAATGTGAAGAAAAGATTTTTGTTATGTATATTTGTCAAATTAAGGCTTCTGTTCGTACTTCTATGGGCTTGCTGTTCAAATACTTTGAGATTGGATTGTGTATCAACCTTTCAACAAATGTCTTTGGTGTAAGTGACTACCGATTTTTGAAAAAGTCAATTATATCAATTAAATATAAGCCAGTGTTCCGTAGATTTCCCTGCCTTTCATAGGAAAGCTTGCTAACTGCCTCATTCACTCCTGAGAGTTGATTTTGCTCCTAGAGTTCAAATATGAGAAATTATAACAATGTGCCATTAGAGTCCCATTGGTGCACAAATCACGCTGCCGTCATGTTCAAGAGAGGAGCAGAGGACTGGAAAGTTAATGACAGGTTTGTGGGTCATTTGTCTGACATTTAAGATGAAGTTAGGTTGGAATTTTTATTGAAATCTGGTAACTCATTTTCTTGGCACCTTGTTATGTCTTATTGAATGCCGAATAATAATCTCTATAATAAATATACAGTCTTTCCAGGATTTCATGACTTTGCTATCACAGAAATAAAAGTAAAATCAGGCAAACTCGACAATATTGTGAGGAACTTGCAAGTTGTCAAAATGACCTCAGATTGTCTGAAGATTCGGGGCTAGAAGCGTTGTGCGATGTCATCACAACACACATTCAGCAAAAGCCGATGCACTTTTTAATTCACGTGTGTTAAACATGAGTTCAGCTATCATAGAAACTACATAATAGTTTACAAAAAATACAAATACAAATACAAAAAATACAAAATACAAATACATATGTATTTTTAATTGGTAAGGACAGGGACAACATGGGCTATGGAAAATCACATGTATGTGTGGTATTGTCTATAAGTTTATAAAAATCATTGGTTTTTATAGCCAGAGTAAATATCACTTTTTATGTTTATAGTGTTGATGTGGTCCTGCCTCCTTCATACAGTACATATGAGCTAGCAGGTTGCTTATTGTTGCCGAGTTGTCATACTGTAGGAGAGAGTGAAAGACAGAGCAAAGCCAATTACACTGTCTTGACCTCTTAGCCATGGATGACTTTAGTTTCAAACTGTTAGTACAAGTGTATGTGTGCTTTGCTTGAAGCCAGAAAATGTGTATGGTCTGTCAGGAAACACTATACACTCCCATTTTATCTGGGCTTGGGACCGGCACTAAGGGTTACTCCTCAGTGGTTGGGATGGTTCTCAGGACCACCAGGGACCCTGGATTGACTGATTATAATATGCATATAATATACAGTATTTCAACAGTTTGACGTGTTACAGTGTGTCTTTGTTCTGTCTTCAGTCATGGAGAGTCATGGTGAAGCTGCAATTGAAGTGCATCTGAACTGCAGCCACTGCCAGACTCAGAGCTGCAAACGTGATGAAGATAGCAGGTTCATCATCTGCCTGTGTCATAATGATGAGATTCTTGCTCCTGACAATGTCAGCTGTATAGGTGAATAAGCGTGGTGATCAGATCATTATATCCCAAAGCAATGCAGTTTTTATAGTCTATATTAGGGCTATATAAGATGAGGAATAAAACAGGAATGCTGTTACAGGAAAATAATCCACAGTGGGCTGGTGTGATTCTGTCGCTACCATGAAGTGGACTATTTTCCTATAACAGTGTGTCATTTTAGCACTTTGAGCTACCGAAGATTTATCAATGCATTTCTTAGATAGATTTAAACAAGAGAAGTTACAGCTTTACAGAAGTTAATGAGTTATAGCTTTACCTTTAAAAAGACTTCTAAGATAAGATTTCTTTAAGAACGGTTAAAAAAAACGTTAAAGAAACACTTCAGCATCTCGCGATCATTTGTTTTTTCTTACATAATACTTTTCTTAAACTTCTATTATTAGGCTTAGTTTATGGAAGTGAGCTGTTATTGAAATGGTAACACAGTAGAACAAGCACATGAATATAAATCATTCCAGTAACACTTTCAAAGCAACAGATATGAGATTGGAGAAAATTCAATACATACTGTATGCAGAAATAATATATAATTTTGTGACAGTGATACACAAATTCATGTGATGTTATGAATAGTAATTATCTATCTGTCATTTATTTAGTTTGTCATTAAATTTACACAGAAGGTATTAATGCCTTTTTTTGAAGTGACCAGACTAAATTGTTTTTAAAATATTTGCTCAGTGTTAAAATGTTTTATTCAATTTTTATTCTTTTAATGATTTTCTTTTCACATTCATATTGTCTTTTACCTTTTTATTGCTCCATACTTGATCCGCCAGCAGATTTAAAGGATTCCAAGGTCGCCGGACACCCGTCCTTGTCTCTGATAGTAGCAGTGGTGGCGTCGGCTGTGGTGACCGGTGTTGTATTGACCTGTGCTTGCCTCACTCTCAGTAAGCGACTCTTCCAGTTGTGCCTCAACTCCGTCCCCTCCACCTTCCACCGCCTCTGACTCTTTCTACCCCTCCAACCCATCTGCTTTCTCTGACTGTACTGCTACAGACCTGCTCCCATTATTTAACAATTCCTCAAAAGTAACACGGCATCTTTAGAGGAAACAGATTTTACAATATGGTTACAAGTTCTATTTTTATGCCCGATTTAGGATTGCTAGATTTTGAGTGGCAGGTCAGATAGTAATAGAAGTAAATATTATAGAAGGAATAAGAATGAAAAGAAAAAGAAAAAAGAACTTTACATACAAGGTCACATAAAAATAGAAATCAAAATGAACCACAAAATAAAAAAACAACTCATAATAAACTGATCTTTGAGAACCTTGAAATGCCATGCAAAAAAAAAAGGCTTTAAAAACAACATAAGTACATAGTAGCACAATAGCTGTGATTTAATGTCAGTGTGCAAACAGCTTTGAGACTGTACACCAACTTTGGTGACATTTTATACTGAGACTGTGTTAGAATTTCAGGTGCATTATGAAGAAGATGCTGTTAAGTGAGAATCGATGTGTCGCACAAAGTAGATAAATGTATTAACGTTTATTCGAACAGTTAAACAAAACTCATAAATTGTTTAACACTGTAATACACTTTATATAATATTTGCATTAATAATACTAAAACTCATATATACTGTTTAAACAAGTAAGCCTGTATTAGCCAAATTCAATCGAACAATTAATAAATTAAAGCCCAAAATGACCAATAGTTCAAAACAGAACTGGATAATAATATTTAATATTCTAATATTTATGTAATTACAATAATAATTATATAATTTACATGGACTTACCTGTAACCCACTAAGTTATCAGTATTTATGAACATGTTATACATATTTTTAGCCAACAAATTGATATCTTAACAATGAAACAAATATTAGACTACTTTATTTATTGATTGATTTATGGATGCTGAACTTCATGGTTTATATGTGTTAACTAAAACAGCATATTATGTTGGTTAAGAGACTTAAATGACTCATTATTTGAAACTTTTGGTTCCATAAATTCCCTCATAAAATGTTCGTTTTTGAGACTTTACAGAGAAAGTAATTAAAAGTAAGCAAACATTTTAAAGAGCCGACTGCGTACCCTTTACCGAGGCAGTTATTGAAGGAGCTTTGTATTTTAATCATGTTTTTGTTTAAAAATTTTCCTAATTAGGCTGTTGTAAGATGCAGTGGAGGCAGATGTGCAGAAGTGTGAGGTTTTATTAAAGAAGACAAAAAAAAAAAGAACAAATTGGAAACATGGAGCAAAAAGATATAGGATACAAAAAATTATTTATAAAAAGCAGAGAAACCTGCAACTAAAATAAAGTGAAACAGGTACGAGTAATAAGTGAGTCACGTGACCAGGCACATGACTTGCAGAGCTGCTAGGATACAGAGTCCTTGTCTGCAGTTACGTGGCAAACCATCACTGACGTCACAGCAGCGTCAAACTTTACTGCTAAAAGCAGCGATAGTGGATGACTGATGGCAAATTAACTCATATTTATCTTTTCTCACTTATATTTTATCAATGTAACAATTATTGCTGCTATTTATTACTTAAAATCCCCTGCATTTTAAAGATCCTTTATAGCCCAGGATGATCAGGGGATATTTCATGTATCTCTGCGCTGTTCACATAAATGTGATGTGAGCATTAAAGTGAGAGTTGTGTAAATAAAATGTATCAAGTGTTATTTGACCCTTCTTATAGTGGACATGTAATTATTAATAGCGCTTCTAAAATTGCAGTTCATGGAAAGTTTCTGTTTTATAAATTAGATTTGAAACAATACTGTTATCCTGACCTCATTATGATGCTTACTAAGATATTCCTAAACACAGGATTTGCCATATTTGTGGGCTATTGGGAACATTCATGTTGGTCACAGAAGCTAACTTAGTTTCATATGTTTTATAAAACAATATTCACTTATACGGTTGGAAACAAAAGCTCGGTCATACTGACATTTTGTAGGTAAACATGGACACTTATCTAAAAAATAAAATGAAAGGAAATGTGCAGGTGCTTTTGTCTACATACTCATGTAAATTGTGGATCCATGTAGAAGACTGTTTTTACTATTTATTAAGATTTATAACAGAAGTGAAGGCATTGAAATGATGAAATGCTTCACACTGATTTATGCAGTGCCTAAAGAAATGGAAACTGTTTTTTTTATAATCTATAATTTATCGTGTACTCTTGATAACAACTTTACATTCTCTTGGCATTCTCTCAAGTGGCTTCATAAGTTAGCAAGCAGTGAAGCTTTTCCAAAAATCCAGAATGTTCAAGAAGTTCACAGTTATACAGGGCACTTGTAAGACACAGAGGGTATATACAGTAATAGCCACCAGTTAATCATACAGAGGTGTGAACACTCGGTCCTTACCCACCGTTCAGTCTTCATTCACAAAGCCCATGATTGACATAACATCACTTTCACCAGTTACTGTATGTTTATATTAGAACAAATTTTAAAAACATCATACATCCAAACATACTATAACCAGATGTGTCCAAGGTTTGTACTCATACTGTGTACGTGATGCAACCTCATTTGAAGCCAGTGGCATAATTGCAAGTCTTTAATGGTGCTGAATATGAATGATTCATACTTAATATTTTGTATTGTTGACTATCTTTTGATTTGGGCAATAAGCACAGAATTTTGTGTCTCTGTATAATAAGACTAGTGGATTACATTTAAGAAATCTTTTTTTTTTCAGTGTTTTCTCCAAACTCTTAATCCTACAGACTGGGTTCTCTAGTGGAAGAGCTCCATGTTTAGTTTGATGTTAGAGCTAAGTAACATGTCTCAGACCAAGCATACAAGGTAAACGTCTTTGGACAAAACTAGTGTTTGGGTCAAGCAAGAATTCCAGTGTCTTACATTAATTTCTGCTCCACTGGGAATCTTAATAACCATATTATTTGGTGCTAACTCCTGAGCTCTATTGGTGGTTAACTCTTGTCTTTTCCCATGAGCTCTCCCTAATGCAGGTTGGTAGTCTGTGCTTGGGCAACTCCCTTCCTCTTTTACACCCTCCCCTCTCTTGTCCCACTTCCCTCCCTTGGTCAACATCCTGCTGGCTCCGCTTCACACCTGACAGCAAAAGGGAACCCCTCACCTCCACGCAGTGCCCCCCACAGGCAGACTACCAACCTGCAGCAGGGACGTGGACGCCCGTTCCTGAGGGTGAGTGCTTCCTGCTCAGCTGTCAATGCAGAGGGCACTACAAGAACCTCACCAAGCCAGACAGTTTATTCCATTAGAACAGTTTTGGGCCATTTAAGTTAAGCATACTTTAAATTCCTGATTTTTTGAGAGTTTCCATGGAAACTGGGTTGAATTTATTTTCAGCTCTGGACATGACAAATGAAAAAATGTGCTTGGAAGGGTACTTGGAAGACTGTTAGACACAACTTAGACCATTAAGCTTAAAATATATCATGGAAGCAAATGCACTGGTCTGCATATAATAAGAAATTAAAATGAAAGTGTGGTTTTGGCTCCACAGGGCACTCCTGATTCAGTATTTTGTGT
Source organism: Tachysurus vachellii (assembly GCF_030014155.1). Lineage (NCBI taxonomy): Eukaryota > Metazoa > Chordata > Actinopteri > Siluriformes > Bagridae > Tachysurus > Tachysurus vachellii. The sequence goes on from NC_083469.1 coordinate 18,442,506, forward strand.
TTGGCCATTCACAATTTTTGTTTCAGTAGCGGTGCTAATCATATTCCATATAGTTTTCTATGACATGTTGTAAGTGAACAAACGTAGCTATATAACCTTGATTATCCTGAAAAGTTTAGGATAAATTTCTTGCATTTAATGGTGATCTAGTAGATTGAACTGTAAATGGTGTGTGGTGTTGTCTTCTGTTATGAACACCTCCCGTTTTGTTAACCCTGCTCTTTATGCTCCTGCAGTATACTACCGCAAGAAGAACCACCTTCATGCGGTCCGGGTATGTTTACAGAGTCCTGAACACAAGCTGAGCAAGATTCGCTCCTCTATCATCATGACTGACTACAACCCTAACTATTGTTTTGCTGGAAAAGCTGCATCACTGTGTGAGCTCAAGGAGGTTCCACGCAAGAACATCTCCCTTCTCAGGTGCTTCAGCCTTTAATGGATTAATAGGTTAAAATCAGATCCAGGATAATCTGTTAAAATGTATCTTGAGCAAGCAAGTATGAGATAACGTTTAGCTTTCTAAAGGGGTTCTATATGTAAATTTGTTGTAAAATTAGAAAACTCTCTGATGTATGTAGACCCTTTAAAGGAAATGTTCACGCTGAAACACATTATATATATTTGCATTGAAATATTTGTGGTGCGTTAAGTGAATATTGTACTGATTTTTTCACTCTAAAAGTAGTAAAGACAAAAAATTTGTGGCACCATGTTACAGACTGCAATGCAGCTATACAGTACAGATGCCATAAGTTACAGCAGAGACTTGACATGGCTCGTTAGAGGTCGAGTTGATGATATCCATCAAGGTGACAGCAGTATAAGGTTCAAGTTTGGATCCTTATGTGTTTGAGCTGAGAGTACTGGAAAGATTAAAAGAAATAAAGCACAACTGCATCTGTCTTTTTAGACAGGATTAAGTCCTACTGGTGAAACTATTAGCAGATAGTTGAATGGCATTGTGGTTAACTCACTTTACCACAGGCCAAAAAATGGAATTTCTCAGCGTTGAATTTCTTTAATATACCGCTGATGGTTTATATAACAGTGGAAAATTGCATGATTTCCAAAAAGAATTAACTGGATTTTCACCTTTGTATATAACATTTATTACATTCTGACTACTGAGTTCAAATTTCATCTTTTTTTTGTAGCAGTGTTTTACTATTAAAAAAGCCTGAGCTGTGCGGTCCATTTTATCTTTGTACCAGTGTGGTTGTGGAGAGGTGTGAATTATTTGCCCAGCATGGGGCTCAAACCTTGCTCCTTTCACAGCACCCTGCTCAGCCAAACAAAGAGTCACGGTACTCTAGACAGAAACCCAACTGTGTCCTGACTTCCAACGATAAAATCACTTGTTTGTTTATACAGTACCAGATAAGCAAATACCAGATAAGTCGATTCACCAGTGTACTGGTAGAAAACTATTACATAAAGTGAAAATATAAACCAACATGCCAGTGTTTAAAATAAAAAATAATCTCAGCATTTTAGTAGAAAGTGTTATGTCTTTCAGGGTAAATATTTCTTTTAAGCATTCCCCTTTCGGTTGCTAGCTGAAACCAGACTAGTGTTATATGCATGCATCGTTTTTAGTAGTGTCGATCTAACGAACGAGTTTCACTAAAGTACAGAGCATTGTCGTTGCAGGGCTTTAGGGCATGGTGCATTTGGGGAAGTGTATGAAGGTCAGGTTTTGGGAATGAACGGAGAAAACACTGCCATGCAGGTTGCTATCAAGGTCAGTATAACTGTTATGTGTTCAATGTGGGGTTTGGGTTTTTAATAGCTTGAAATTAATCCTGTCTTTCATTTCATGCCTGTGTGATTAGACTCTTCCAGAAATCTGTTCTGAGCAAGATGAGATGGATTTCCTCATGGAAGCACTAATTATGAGGTATGTATTACAGGCACTGGTTACGCAAACAAATAAAGCTTCAATGGATACACATGTGCAGAACAGACAAAGGAAAGAGATATTCCAGACCATTCTAGTAAAATATCCTGAAGGGGAGATAATATTTTTGCTTTCTTTGTTTTTTTTTGCTTGACCAGTTCACAGCTGTTAGTACATTGTCTCAGCTTTGAATCAAGCCTCCTAATTTACATATTTTAATGTTTTTTTGAGGCTTTTTTCTGTATTACGTTTGAGAACAAACAATATCTTGCAGATAATAATTTTTATAGTTCCTGCAAACCATGTATTATTTAATTACATTTAAAAAATATCATTTGTGTACTTTGAACAAATGGCCTTAGATATACTATATGACCATCACACCAATATGTGGACTCCTTTTAAGAGGTCGAGCCCAAACCTGTTCCAGCAAGTCAAAATTGCACAACAATTGCCTCTGTGCACAATATGAGGTCTATGAAGACATGGTTTGTCAATGTTAGAGTAGAAGAAATGTGTCCTGCACAGAGCTCTGACCTCAAACCCACTAAATATCTTTAGGAATATGAATGAACTGGAACATTGACTGCATGTCTGGTCTTTTACACTCAATCTCCGCATCCATCCCTACTAATGCCCTTGTCATGGGTCATTCATCCATGCTCCTCTCATAAGAGAGGAAGCTGTTGTTGGAGCAAATGGGGACCAACTCTGGAACGGGATGATCAACAACAGCATATGGTCAGCATTCTTTTGGCCATACAGTATATTAACAGGCTGGGACATACACTGTTGGCTCAGGCTGCTGCAAAGGAACTACTTCTACATTTTTCACAAAATTGTCCTCACTACTCGGATTGTCCAATGCTTTGTGGCAACTTTGTTTTGAAAAGAAGTGGAGACATGAACGATTATAGAGAAAAATCTGATGAGAAATCTTTTTTATGTAGTCCAGTACTAGTTTGACACATTTAAATTCACCCACAGAGGTTTTTTAAGCTCTCTAACAATCAATGATGCTTTGATTCATTTTGAGATATTATGGTTTACATCAGTACACTTAAAGGCCATTACAAAAAAAGGACAATAAAGCACACAATCTTGCAGGGGGACAAAATGGCCTTTGTAATGACAGCCACATATACATTCACCCGTGACACAATATTATTTTTGTATTATTCTGTAAATAAATCCATGAGTATTGACACTGTATAACACATCACATATCAGGCTCAACGATTCAAGCCCAGGATGGTCAAGCTGCCAGTGTTGAGCTCTTGAGCAAGGCCCTCTCTGGTGCAAAGGTGCTTTATCATACAGTAGCTGTCCCTAGCTTCTTAACAGGCTAATTTCACTGTGCTGTAAAGCATATATGACAAATAAACGCTTATTCCTCTTCTTTTTCTATGCATGAAAAGTACAGATAACAAATGAGAAGTAACAGAAGTAACAAATGAGACATATTATTACAGTCAGCACATTGAGCAAATAACAGACTAAATGCGGCTAAATGGATATTTAAATAAATATTTATTTATTTATTTTTAAAATCATGCTATTATATAGTTATCTCCAGAATTTGGGCATAAAATGGTAACAAAGAATGTTAGCATGGTTAATTAACTTAATCTTACGACTTTGTTTAATATCCTTACTGAAAAATTTCTTTTTCTTTTAGTGCGTTGTGCAACCTTCCTTTGCCAAAAATGACAGCATTAAGACTTGTTCTCTAATGTTTGTAATTTCAGTTTTATTAATTCACAAATGTAATAAACTATTTGATCTTTTCTGAAATATAATTTTTCTGAACTATTATATTTGTAAAATATAATATAAAATATAACTTTTCTGAACTATTATATTTGTTTGGGAAAAGATTCTATTGGTCAAGTACTTAAACCCAGGGATCTATATAGAGCCCCAAGAAACCGCTTTCTTTGTAAGAGTGCAGGTTTTTAGTAGGCTTTATGTCAGGATACTGGAATAGACATGAAACATTTGTAGTGTATTTAGACTTATGTTTTGGATTATTGAACAGGAGATCCAGTAACCGTGCAGTTGTAAAATATCTGGCAGAGGTGTTTACATTTTCATTTAAAATAGTCCTGTAGGATTTCATACAGTCCATGACTTCATGTATCTTTACAATGTTCTCAGGGATTATGGAGGAAAACAGCACCATATGTCCACAGAGTATTTTTAACACATAACAGTTATAGTGGTATTTTTGTGTATTCATTCTCCTTTACACACACACACACACACACATATATCATAGAACTTGTTTATTCAAAGTTCCAATAGCATCTCATATGATAGGATGACTGAAACTGTTTTCTATACAAATATATATGTGTGTGTGTGTGTATATATCTCTTTTTTTTCTTTTCAAGTGAAGTGGTGCCTAATTATAGTCTTGGTGATCCCAAAATATTGACATCTTTTGCAATTCTCCAACTGTGATCTTTTTTTGTACCATTAGCCTCCTTGTTACTCTGCATAGGAGCACAATACACCTGCATCCTGTTCCAGACAGGTTTATTACAGCCATTGTCTGATGTATTTAAGACAAAACAATTTTATCTCATTTTATTTTTGTATTTTTTATTCGCTAGTTTTTAGTCTGGCCTCTTTGTCACTTAGAATTTTAAGCAGAGTGAAACAGGAGGCTATGGATCACAACTTAAGAGTTCTGAGTGGTTTGGTTTTAATAGAAATGGGAAAAAATTTGATAAAGCATTGCATAAAATGAATGTATGTTTTTTTTTACTGAATACATAGTGGTGTGTATTTAAGTGAAAAAAAAAAGTCTGTGTTTGTGTGTTTTGGCAGTAAGTTCAACCATCAGAACATAGTGCGTTGTATTGGAGTCAGTCTTCAGATCTTGCCCAGATTTATTCTTTTGGAGCTCATGACTGGAGGAGACATGAAGAGCTTTCTCAGACAGAACCGCCCCAGAGCTGTGAGTGTCTTAAGTATGTGTATTGTACAGTGTGTGTACATGTGTCAAGATGTGCGTTTTTTTCTACCTGTGGTACAGTGTCTGCCAGGTTGGATTAACTAATTCACACTTATGTACAAGTGCTATCTTATATACATAGGAGGTGTCAGGTTCCTAACAGTCTGTGTGTACTGTGTGGTACAGTGAGTCAGAGTGATTTGTAAGCTGACAGTGTGATTAGACAGTAATCTGACAATTCGACTCACACAGAATCAGCAATCTTCCCTGACGATGCTGGAGCTGCTACACATGGCCAGAGACATTGCATTTGGCTGCCGATATCTGGAGGAGAACCACTTCATTCATAGGTAGTGACACAGCAGAAATATTGCAGTGACATTTGTAAACACTAATAAATGCCCCAAATGCAGTTTTTAGTATTTATCGTATAAAAGAAGAAGAAAAGAATTTCCTTGAAGTACAAACTACTAATACATTGAGTGTGTATCCTCTTTCAGAAGTGTAAATCAGCTCAAATTGTTTGCTTTGTCACGTTAGAGTTGAACAAAATGAAAATGCTTTAATGAGACTTTCCTGTTTCAGAGACATCGCTGCACGTAACTGCCTGTTGACTTGTCCTGGTCCAGAGAGAGTGGCCAAAATTGGAGATTTCGGGATGGCTCGTGACATATACAGGTGCCATTACTGTCTGTTTTCATAATTTAATAAAGGATGCTGTACTGTACTAGCATCTCACCTGATGTCTTTAGAAAATATATAAATGTAACACTTACAGTCAATACCCTGTTTAAGTGCTAATTAAACTGATAAATCCTGTTCAATATAATTATAAAATATATGACAATGGGCTCCGGGGGGCACGGTGGCTTAGTGGTTAGCACGTTCGCCTCACACCTCCAGGGTCGGGGTTCGATTCCCGCCTCCACCTTGTGTGTGTGGAGTTTGCATGTTTTCCCCGTGCCTCGGGGGTTTCCTCCGGGTACTCCGGTTTCCTCCCCCGGTCCAAAGACATGCATGGTAGGTTGATTGGCATCTTTGGAAAATTGTCCGTAGTGTGTGATTGCGTGAGTGAATGAGAGTGTGTGTGCCCTGTGATGGGTTGGCACTTCGTCCAGGGTGTATCCTGCCTTGATGCCCAATGACGCCTGAGATAGGCACAGGCTCCCTGTGACCCGAGGTAGTTCGGATAAGCGGTAGAAGATGAATGAATGACAATGGGCTTCATCTGAACAGTTTTGTTCATAAATCATTCATTGGAGCATTTGCACAAAAAAATGTATTCATCTAGCGTTAAGTCCACAACCTGGTGACCGAACGTCTGATGCATATTGCAAAAAAAATTGTAAATGCTTCAGGAGCCTCAAAGTTGTCATCTGATTGGTTAGATTTTTCAGAATTTCTGAGAGACGTGTGTAGCATATTTTAACAGTGCACCTGGAAACAGAGCCATTATAACGCCTTATCTCTTTATGGAAGCTCCTGTGTGTACAACCGTGTAAATGAGAAATATTTGAAATTATGTGAAGTTCATGGTATAGACTCTCTTAAATGAAGGCTCTATGCTTGCACGCTGCTCTGTTTTTGTAGGGACATCGCCAACTAGAGAAATGTTCATTGTGCGGGAAAAAAATGACAGGAAAATTGCTGAGACACAATTATTGGTTAAACTATAATTTTCTTAACTGCAGGGCCAGTTACTACAGGAAGGGTGGCCGTGCCATGCTGCCTGTGAAATGGATGCCACCTGAAGCCTTCTTAGAGGGCATTTTCACTTGCAAGACTGATACATGGTAATGTTTTTTTTGGCCTTTGTGTTACATTTCTTTAGGCTGTCAGTTGATCAAATGGTTCTATCCTATTTTTAAAATGCCCACTAAATCCTTTTTGTTTTTAAATTACTGTGGTTTTGATGGAAATGTCTGTGATATGTCTCCCTCTGTAGGTCATTTGGTGTACTGCTGTGGGAGATATTCTCCCTGGGCTACATGCCATACCCCTGTAGGACCAATCAAGAGGTGCTGGAGTTTGTGACAAGTGGAGGACGCATGGATCCACCTAAGAGTTGCCCAGGACCAGTGTAAGTAGCAACCAGCCAATATGTTCTGCACTGCAGACAGGAGAAGTGTGAATAATAACAATAAATGTATGTATCTATGTAGATTTGGCTTGTCCTGCACTATTGTTATTCAGGTTATTGGGATTAACTTGTGCCTATTTTTTAAAAAACATTTATGATTTCACACTCCACAGTAGTTAGTCTTTCATATGAAACTCAGGGCTTTAGTGTTTAATAAATATTTGTTTTTCATAGAAATTTATTTATATTCATAGAAAGCTATAAAAAAAATAAAATAAAACTCTTGATATCTTCAAAGTGTATGATGATATTAAACCCATTCCAGCTCTAGTAGTGCTTGTTCATATTCATCTAAAATTTTAAGTTGTTATCGTTAACCTCTAAAATTCTGCGTAAGGTTATCCCAACAGAGGTAAAAACATCTCACTGAAAGCCATCAGACTTGCAGCGATCAAATAATTTATTTGTTTATACTGATTGAAAAAGTCTGATTATGTTCAGCCGGTGAAATGGAATGCCAGTGTACTGATAAACACAGTTTAAGACACATAAACAAAACAAAGTTTCGTCAAGGGAACATTGGATGGTTAATGGTTATAGCTTTTTTTTATTTTATTTTATTTAGAACTTTTTGCATTTGGTAATTATTATTGATGTAATAATTTTTAGGTGTTGAAACCCTAAAGGTGCCAGGTGTAACCTGTGTGATAACAAATGTAGAGCTTTATGTACTGATACAATCTCAAGATCTCACATGAGTTTAATAAGTACTCTGTTATAAATTGGTTGGTTTCCATACAGAGTCAGACTTGTTCATTGACAGATATATTTTTTCCATGTTGTAGTTACCGGATTATGACACAGTGTTGGCAACACTGCCCAGAACATCGACCAAACTTTTCAGCTATTTTAGAGAGGATCAACTATTGTACTCAGGTAGAGTCAAATTAACACTTTCAATTAATAATTACATTTGTTTTTGGTCAGGAAACCTAACTTCCTGCGTCTTTCCTCCATTTCTTCTTATCTGCTAATGTGGTTCAGGATCCGGATGTTATAAATACGCCCCTGCCAGTGGAGTATGGGCCAAATGTGGATGAAGAGGGCAGCACTGTGATTCGTCCTGTAGCATCTGGCAGCGTGACTCCTCTTCTAGTGAGCCGAACAGTGGATGCACCTGTGCAGCCTGCAATCTTTACTCCACTCCCTCAGGTCCAGAAAACAAAGCTGTTGTTACAGCGGCCACCCCAAATGCCTCAGGAGGTGACCATACTTGAAACTTTGGAACCTATTTGGGCTGAGCCACCTTCTGCTTCCGGAGCCAGCTCGAGCTCCTGGTTGCAGGTCCCAGAGCACCAACCATGTTCCAGATCTAGGTCCTCCTCAGGAAGCCAAAAACTAAAGAACAACACCAAGAATCTTTGGAACCCTACTTATGGTTCGTGGATTCTGGAGAGCTTTGGAAGGACAGCCCTTTCTCACACCCAATCCGTGCCTTTGTCCAGTACCCCCACTGCTCCTTCTCATTTTACCTCAACCTCAGAATATACTGACTCTGCAACTGAAGCTGATGCGTCACCATGCTCAAATTCATCACCAGCTCCCTCTCAGATGAGTTTGAGTACTCCTGGATCTTTGAGTCTTGCATTACGAAAAGGTCCAGCTGGGGCTGTAGGGGGATCACTTGCTGCTGTCATGGACTTGGCTAAGCTCCAGAGCTTCCCTTGTGGCAATGTAAATTATGCGTATGATGAGCAGAGCTATGAAGCTGAGAGTCTACCCCTAGTAGTTGCCAGATCTCCAAAACCCAGCAGTAGTGCTGCAGCTAGCTCCTCTCTAACAGCACTGGGCCCTGCTTTCTCTGTTACCCACAAACCACTGGTCAAGCGCCACGCCAGCTACGGACATGAAGACATCAGGAGGCATACCAAGGCTGAGAAACCCACACGAGACAGAGACTCTGGCTTCTCGTTATCAGAAGATCTTAGCGTTACTCCTGTGTAGCACTTACAGATGCTGGACTAAACCTAGATACGGTATAATAACGGAAAAATATCGTAGCTCACTTCATTCAGGTTGCGTCACCTAGAACTAAAAAAATTGGGAGGGCAGCGACACACTTGTGGCGCCAAAATAATAGAAAACCTGATGGCCATTCCATTATTATTTTTTTGTGTGAACTATACTGTATGAATGGGTAATGAATGGGTAAGCACTTTGTGCATATATTACAGAAAAGTTAAAACATTACTGGAGGGCATTACATCCACTCTGATTAGTGACATCATTAATCAACCCGCTACTCACAAACTATAGAGAATATAGAATATGTGTTCAGCAAGTCTTACAGGCACTACAAATCTACGTCTGAGTGCCATCATAGAGTGAGTTTTTCAGAACATCGTGAATGTTGTATGTGTAGGTAATTATGAGTTTTTCTTTTAATGATCTAAGTGAGATTTTGGCCATTTTGTCATTTTAGTTGAAACGTAAAACAGTAATCTGAACTTGAAAAATATAAGGAACATTAGCTATGGTTTTTTTTTTATTTGTATTAGATTCTGTAGTAGATTCTGCTTTGGTTTCCAGTTTCGATTCACTAGGCTGTCCTTCTGTCTTCTGTCTACTAAGAGGGATTTGGTATCATTCACATGTTCAACATCTTTATGGAAAGATCCTGATGTGTACAGCATGCAGAAGAATTTAGGGCTACACAGTTTAGGCAAGTAGTCTGAGTGCTAATACTGGTGTTAATTCTGGTGTTAAAACTGGTATTAATAATGGTGTTCACACTGGTGTTAATTTTTGTGTTAATTCTGGTGTTTGTACTGGTTTTAAATCTAGTGTTAATATTATTAATTCTGGTGCTAATACTGGTGTTCATACTGGTTTTAATTGTGGTGTTGATTCTGGTTTAAGTCTGGTGTCAATACTGGTGTTTTTACTGGTTTTAATTCTGGTATTAATACTCGTTTATCGTTTGCTGTTAATACTGGTTTTTATACTGGTTTTCATTATGGTGTAACTTCTGGTGTTAATTCTGGTGTTAATACAGGCACCACTAAACCATTAGCCATTTTCTGTCACTGATGTTTCAGTTATAGTGGTTTAAATCTATTGTTAATATTGGTTTTAATACTGGTGTTCATACTGGTTTTAATAGTGGTGTTAATACTGGTTTAATTTTGGTGTTAATACTGGTGTTAATACCGGTGTTCATACTTAATTTAAATCTAGGGTTAATATTGGTTTCAATTCTGGTGTTAATACTGGCATTTAAACTGGGTTAATTCTGCTGTCAATACTGGTGTTCATACTGGTTTTAATTCTGGTATTAATACTCGTTTATCGTTTGCTGTTAATACTGGTTTTTATACTGGTTTTCATTATGGCGTAACTTCTGGTGTTAATTCTGGTGTTAATACAGGCACCACACATTGTCTCTAAACCATTAGCCATTTTCTGTCACTGATGTTTCAGTTATAGTGCATGTAACACAGTTATGCAAAAGATTAAAAAAAAGCACTAAAATAGTTTCTTCCAGATGGGATGCCATTTGAATTGGATTGTAAAAAAATTTGCAATGTGGAGATACAAGGTTGACATTCCCTCTGATTCGCCTCTGCTGTGTGATAATTTTGGTGTTTATTTTTTTGTTATTTTTCAATTTTATTTTGTGTAATTTTCTATAACTGAAAATATGAAATGTGTTTCCTAGTAGCAAGAACTGCATACTACTGAAGAAGAGAAGTGAGGTTGCACTTGTAGAGATAAAAGACGAATGAGCAAAACGTAAGCAAATGTTCATGCAGGTAGCATTTTGTAAGTAACTTTTAGAAATCTGTTACTTATCTTTTACTCCTTTGTGTTCTCAACCATTTACACTAGATTTAAAACTGTGAATGATATTTTGTTGAATATATGTTGAAGAACCAGCAGTAGATATACAATCATGTCTAAACCAGGATAGCTTAAAGGACTCTGGAGGAAATTCATTTTTACTATAACAGGAAGAGCCAAATGCCAGATTATGAGATTCTCAAGCAATAGTAGTTTAAATAGTAAACTGCTAGGTGTTCTATAAGACTAAAAAAATGCAAAAATGGCAAGAAAGCTAAAAAAAATTCCAATCCTACAAAGAAGGTGTAAAAACAATGAATGAATGAAGTATGAAGAGAACCAGTGGATTCATACTGAGCTGAACTTTTGTCTGGATTTGTCAGTAGCTGACAGTTTCTTAAACAAAGTGTTGGTGTTTCACTGTATGTTGTGTAAGTGAACCCATGGTGGAACATCGATAAGGATGTGCTCCAGGACAAAGTGACACATCAGTGATATATTCCTACATCTAATGCATTCTGATGAATATTATATGTTAATGCTATATTTTATTTTGTTGGTTAAGAATTCCAGTTAATTTAAGTTAAAAGCTAAGTGTGGGTTAACCACTTTCTAGGCCTGCTGTTGGTTTATTGCATTTTATATTATTGCATTTATGAATTTTATTTTCTTGTAAACAAAACCTCAGATTTTTTTTTTTCAGATAAATTTAGAGTTTTTCATAATTTGTCGTTCATTTTCTGTTATTTTTTTCACTGATGCTACTACTACACTGAACAAGCTTCTTTTACCCAGAAAAAAAGAAGTGTTTGTGTGTGTGTATATATAGATTTATAGATTTATATTTTACTTTGGACTAACAATTACTATATATTATTTAACCTCATGTGTACTTTGTTGTTTGTTTAACCTTTTTGATTATTGAGACTGGATCACTGCCAACAGGGTGAATAAATACCCACTGTTTATGCAGGTAGCTGCATCATCTTCAATCACCACAAGGTGGAGCAATGGAATTTCTTGAAATATCTGTTCCTTTTGTTTCTGGGAAAATTCTATTACTACTGGATGTAATAGTCTTCTAGATTTATTAGAGTAATTCCAAACCTCAAATAAATTAAAAAACATGATTGACTACAGTTCTGACTGTGAATTTGATAAATGCGGGAACACGAGAACTGTGCCTCAAGCAGCTGCATGAAACAATTCAATATAACATGCCAATTTCTTTCCTGCTGCAGGTCATCCATTCACTGCTCAGCCATAATGTTAAACATTGAACATTAAGTATTAACTACCTGCTTCATATTGTGTAGGTTGTCCTTGTTCTGCTACAACACCTTTGACCAAGAAGACCCCTGAAGATGTGCCGTTGTGAGCTACAGTATTTGTGCTTCAGTTGCTCCATTGTGGGATCGAACCAGATGAGTTAGCCTTTTGTTCCTCAGTAACATCAGTGAGGTTTGTACGAGCACAACAGCTTGTCACTGGTTAACTGGTTGACCTTCCTTGGGCGATTTTTGTTAGGGACTGACCACTGCATATCAGGAACACTCCACAAGACCTGCTGTTTTGGTGATTCCCTGAGCTAATCATCTAGCCATCATGATCTGGTCCTCAGCTTCTTAAACTTGCCTTGACATTTTTCCTGCTTCCAACACTTCAATGTTGAGAACTGACTGTTCACTTGCTGCCTTTTTTACTTGTCACTTCATTCACTTTAGTTATTTCTTCCTTCATTTACCCATCATCCTACCATCCCAGTGTAGAAATTAACTACATCACTAAGAATATTTGAATGTTAGTTTTATGGTTGTCTGAACTTTGGGATGAAAAAAGACAACAAAATGAACATTCTAAAGATATTTATTATGAGAACATCTTAAATGTGTTCATCCCGTGACAATAAATACTGTCACCTTGTCCCTAAAAACAATAGTGTCTGAAGGTAAATATTTGTCCGATCTGACATGGAAAATACTTTTAGAGAAATCTAGATAAGCAAACTGCAGCCCGGGTTCTTGCACTTAATGCTTAACAACATAAAAACACTATAAAGCCTTTAAAATATCAACAAGAAAAGCCACAAGATGAGCTCTAAAAACAATCTGAAACAGTTTGTATATACACTGATTAATTGCATACTAGTGATATTCAAGTAGGAAAGTCTCAAAAATGATCAGGGGTTTAAACGTGGTTAAAACCCACAGACCCTCGTAAACCCATACACGTGTTTAATGTTTCGACAGAGAGAATAGGTCCTAGTGGACAGTCCCATATTAAGAAAAAGCACAGGAGGTGAGAGAGAAGATAGAACTTAAGGTGGGTAAAAAAGAAAAACACACAGAGAGACATGGTGATGTGTCTTACAGTTTGTGGAGATGATCGTGATTTAGTTTTAGCACAAATTCTCTACAAAGGATCAAGGTTTAGCTATTTGGTGGGTCCAAAATTGGTTCTTTGGCAGTCCTGGGATTTCAACTCAACATGGCTACAATACCAGAGCTGGGAAATATTTCTGCTCTTGTGGTGCAAATACAATTAGAGCAGCCAAACAAAATACAAATGATTGAAAATGCTGCCTGAAATAGTTAACACTGCAGTACACTGTTTTTTTTTTTACTAGCACATGTTATTTAATCATTATATGCAGCCTTTTCAGCATTACACATTATTTCACTGTGGAAAAGATGACTAAGGTTCCTGCTGTGCCCTCATATTCCTAAGACTGTTGGTTCAATTTGCTCATGAGTCAGAACCTGCATTAGGCCAATTTTCACTTGCCATTATACCAGTAACTGCATGAACAGGCGAGTCTTCATTTGCGCTAAACACACTAACAGGCACTGCACAAACAAGTGAGTCATTCCACAACACCTCAAAGTGAGAACACAAAGCATGATCACAAAACTGGTCTTAAGATAAGGCTCAAGAGAAAAGCAAGTGTATGAATGTGGGAAATAAATCTGGTGAGCCACCCCCAGATGTGGTGTGGGTGGATGTCTTGTGATAATGTTCTTGCTTAGGCTGGGCATGCATAATAGGCTCTGTGTTTCTTATCAGTCTGGTACACATTAGCACTGACTAATCGTCATAAAATACACCATAAATGCTTACCTCAAAGCAAAGGAATCTGGCTCGCCTTTTTGATGGTAATTTGTTGGTAATGAACTTTCAGTTATTGTACTGTAATGGTAGATTGTGTACTAAGAGTCTACTGGTATAATCATAGTCTTCACTGTGGTTGTATGGTTATTTAAATTGAGGCTGATTACAAACAGGGTACTAATTGATGTCAGTGTCTGCTGTAAATTCTCCAACTTTATTAGCTATGGACAGGAGGCACTGAATTGAATTGAAAAGCTAGCTGATACACAGCTCAGAAGCTAGAGCGTCGAAAGGGCACAAGTGATTTTATTCTGCAAATGAAAGGATTGTTGCATTTCCCCGTGGCGTGATTGAAAAGGGTTCGTGTTTAAGTTCAGTACGAGCATTGTACTGGCAGGGAGCGGAGGGTGAGCAGCAGGTTGTCAAGGCCCCATAAGTATCCGTCCTCTCGGTTGCCCTCGTGCCAGGGTTTATCGTGATCCAATGTCTGACCCTCTGGGAGAGCTGTGGTTTTACCGAAATCGATGAGCCAGACTTCAGCTCGCTCTGTGTGGTCGTGGATAAACAGCATCGAGCTCCCAATCACCTGGGAAATGAAATGTTCCATAACATGTCATTGCAGACGTGTGTTATTTGACAGTACAGCAATTACAGCATTTTGCATACGCCTGTATCCAGAGTGACTTACAGAAGTGTGTTGAAGTCTCTATCAATAAATACATCCTGATAATGGTTCACTGGGTCACAGACTAAGAATACCATCAGTCTAAAAAACTCTCAGCTTAATATAGCAGGAAAAGCACACAGACAAGATTTCCGGGTTTATGTTTAAGCTTCACTAATTCAGAAAGATGTACTGTAGGTCTTTAGATGTTTAGATGTGGGTGCTAGTCTTTTTTTGGCTTTGTATGCAAACATCAGTGTTTTAAATCTGCTAGAAGAAGCAAGTGAAGGGAGTGGCGCAATGGGTGGTGTAGGAGATATTAGGTAAATTGAAAACAAGTCGTGCAGCTGCATTCTGCATCAGTTGCAGAGGTCAAATAGTGCTTGGAGGCAGACTTGCTAGGAGTGAGTTGCATTAGCCCAGACTCGACATGACAAGAGACTGAACAAGCACCTGAGCACATTCATGTTGCATCATTTGAAAAGAAGGAAGGTCTTGTCTGCCATAAGTTCAAACCATAATCACAAAGACAAAGAGCAAAAGCACAAAAGTGCTTGAAGTTACCTCATGTCTCATGAAGAAGTCTGAAGCTGTCAGGGTCTGTTTGATATCCTCCAGCCTCCTAATGTAGGAGTTCTGTAACAGACAGATGTGAGAATTAAACTAAACACTATATAGCAAATACCAAAGTTAGTGTCCAGACTAGTGACTAATTTAATTATAGCTTAATATTGAAAAACCTTTAATAATACCTTTTCAATTTGTGTGCATCAAACATGAGTACAGCTATCATAGAAAGTCATTACGCATGTGTCTTCACTGGTAGATTTTATGGAAAAAAAAGGCCAATAAAACCCCTCATGGTGTATTGCAAATATTGAAAAAAGCTTAAGCAAAAACAAACATTTTCAACCGAACAATCACAAAAAAGATTTGATTCATTGCATTGTTTCTGGTCCTCTCTAGTATTCTATAAAGTCCCACTTTCATCCATTTAAAACATACAAATTATTCATTCCATTTCAACACACGTTCACAGTTCACAACGTTTAAACCCCTTAAGATCAAATCATTTTATTAATTTCTTCATTAAAAAACAAACCATTTCATTCAGTAACTTATTTACATTATTTAGTAACAACAGTAAAAATGTATGTTTTAGGAATCCAAGTCTGAATCTGGCAGCGAGTCCTGAGAGAGAAGTGAAATATTGAGGAGATTAAAAAAACTATCAGATGAATCATCATCATTCTAAAATCTACTAAAGTCAGATAAATCCAAGATAAAATATTGCATCTGGGGTAATCAATCTGTGTGTTCTTAAGTACATATTTTCATCTTAAGTAATAGTGAGAGTATTGGCTAAGAGAGTTGAACCAAACTGGATGATCTGGTTCTTCTTACGCACAATTATTTTTCCGTTCCCGCTGACAAAGTCCTTGAAGACCTGTGTGACTTCTTCTTTTGAGTGAGTCTTCTTAAAGTCTGTCCGGCATGTTCCGTCTGCTTTCTGATAGATAGATAGATAGATAGATAGATAGATAGATAGATAGATAGATAGATAGATAGACAGACAGACATACAGATAGATAGATAGATAGATAGATAGATAGATAGATAGACAGACAGACATACAGATAGATAGATAGATAGATAGATAGATAGATAGATAGATAGATAGATAGATAGATAGATAGATAGATAGATAGATAGAGTGGCAGACCGACAGACAATCAGACAAACAGATAGATAGATAGATAGATAGATAGATAGATAGATAGATAGATAGATAGACAGACAGACAGACAGACAGACAGACCGATAGATAGACAGACATACAGACAGACACAGATAGATAGATAGATAGATAGATAGATAGATAGATAGATAGATAGATAGATAGATAGATAGATAGATAGATAGATGTGTGAAATAATGAGAAATAATAAATAGCAATTCGTTTTATTTTTATAGCTTTAAAAACAGACATTGTCACAAAGCAGCTTAACAAAATAATAATCCAGGATATACATTCTATCCTGAATGTATGGATATTCTATCCATCATTTATCCCTAATGATTTAACAAGAGCCTCTGATAGGAAGGAAAACTTCCCGAGACGATATGAGGAAGAAGCCTTGAGAGGAACCAGATTCAAAAAGGGAACTTAAACTGATCTAAAGGGTAAATAATTCCCTTCTGTAACTGTCTACTACAAAAAATAAGCAAAAAGTACAATTTTATAACCAGGAAATTCTTTCTTGTTCAGCACCTAAATGACGAGGCAAAGTGCTTCCTTTAATCTTGCTAATCTGCAGAGATGATTTTCGGTAAGGAGACAATTTACCAAACGTGAACATAAAATCTTTCGTTCTGGCTGTCTTTAAACGCCTTTAATTTTACTGAATGCTACTGTACCTGTGGTTGAGCTCCATGCAAAAGGCTTCATTTTTTAGTTTCAGGAGAAAATTCTATGTAAATTTCATGTTCTTATGTGACAGGTTTTCCAGCTCAATGTACATGTATGTGATATACATACAAAACCGTTGCCTTACTCATAAGTGCTGGTGATTTACACGGCGATTACGGCGAGTCAATATTTGCGGCCTAACCTTTATATTGACATTTACATGCAGGTGGGATCACGTTAAATAATTCAGATGCCGTATCCTGTTTCCACTGATACTAAGTGTGTCTTCCCTCATCAAATGTTTGGTTTTTTTTGCCTGTGCAGGTACCTTGATGCCCTCGATGCGAAAGCCCAGAGTGCTGGTGGTGCTGATAGTCTCCCTCCACTGCATGTACCGGAGCTTGGTCACGGCCTGCTGCTTGTGTTCCTCAGCAGTAGGAGCCTCGCTGTCCACCTCCAGCATTTTGTTATACAGATCCCTGCGCAGTTTGGGCTTATCCCTGGCTCGCACCAGCTCTTCCTCCAGATAGGTTCTGATGGAAAAGAAGAGAACACGTACCGAGGTGTGAGTCACTCTCTGAAAGACGGGCTGTGAAGAGCTTGATGATGCCTGCTGAGAAATCTGATGAAGCCTTTTACAGCAGACAAAAACCTTTTCATGCTTGGTTTTAAAGGGTTGCCGGATTGAAAAAGACTCTCTAAAGCTAGGATTTATAGTATCCGTTTTATCTGAGCATTTTCAGTGATAGCAAGTGATTGAATGGATCGACTATAATTCTACACATCTGATTGTCGGGCCATTTACTGTACAGGACTACTGAGAAAAATGAGGTGGAAATCACAGGAAATCTTTGGCCTCATTAACAAAAAAGTCCCATAAATAATGTAACACTTCATCATACTTTTTAATAGGTCTCTACAAACATTTCAGCATCAGACTTATACAAATAGAACAGCGGAGTTGCTTAATCCTGTTGTTCTTATTTTTTTTAATGCAAGTTTCAATTACAATTTTTTTGTGATTTCCTGTGTAAAAAGAGGAAGTCAACAGGGGACTCCTCCAAAAACAAGTCTAAGTATCTGTCATGTGTAAAGTGTATGAGAAGGAAGCCCTAAGGGACACCCCATGTGTGCTTGTGTGTGTGTGTGTGTGTGTGCAGAGACGAAGAGAGTGCTCTGTGCCGGAAATTCATGCCTCGCTTGTTAATTGTGAGTGTCTTCATTTTTTATGAGCTTAAGCTTTAGTCTTTGTGCTTCGACAGGAAACAGACCAAGAGCTAAAACAGGTGTTTAAACAGGCTGAAGTTAACCACACACAGTCACTCATTTCACAGTTTTACATGCACAAGTAACAAATACATAAAAATGAAAATAATATATGTTAGCTTACATTCTCTCGATGTGAGATCCTTACTGAAATGTGTGTAAAGTAGGAGTTTACATTATCTGTACCTTATTATTATTAAATAGAAACCATACCACTCTGCCCTGCTAAAACACAGAAAAACATCTTGTTTCTGTAAATTCAATTCAATTCAAATTTATTTGTATAGCCCTTTTAACAATGGTCTCAAAGCAGCTTTACAGAACATAAGTAACATACAAAAATGTAATATTATACAAAGATTAATATAATACAAAAATTCAAGATTAATCAAATAAAAGTCTGCCTCTAATAGTTTCTCAACTTCCTCAAGCTATATTGCTGTCTGGATTATAAATGTGTATGGGATTATATTTTTTTTAACGATAAAGAACATATACACTTATCCACATACTTTATCTGCAGTTTGTGCAACAGTGGTGTGTACAGTTCAGTGCGATTAGACCAGGTGTACTAGCTTTCTCTCACATGCATCATACCTGCTGTTTTGTAGACGTTATGACTCAGTCGTCTTACCATCACCATGTGGTGCTCAGAGTTTCATGCATGCCTGTTTTTTCCAGCATCCAACAAATGAACGTTGAGAACTGACTGTTCACTTGCTACCTAATATATCCCACCCCTTAACAGATCCCACTACACAACATAATCAGTGTTATTTACTTCACCTGTCAGTGGTTTTAATATTATGGCAGATCAGTGTAAACAACATAAACAAACTATTAGCCTCGTTTAAACCTCTATGAACCTGACCACAATAACTTCCTTTCTGAATAACACGGTTCTTCAGTTCGGTCCTTTACACAAACACATCTCTCAGTCTTAACAAAAATTATAAGCTTTTTCATTTCATATTTAAGTGCAGAGATTAAATTTGATTTATTAGTAATCCACAATGTTTAATACATAAATGAGTATGTACAACTTGCTGGGTATTAAATAAATAGACAATTAGCACTAGCATTTGGCAGTTCCAGCAAAATGCAGTCATGATGCACTCAGCACTGACTTAAACATTTGCATCACTTTTTCATCCACCTCGTTTTATCCACAGCAGCTCTGTTTTTTTTTTTTTATTTACATGAGTCTTACTGACCACATGGAACCCTAATCTGTTAATTATTGCATAACACACCATCTGTTTTAAAGAAGCATTTAGTAATTTTGTAAAAGCACAGATAATGGTCTAAATCCAACAAGTCCTTTGACTGAAAAGGTTTGCATTCTATAAATCTACAATTTTTCTACAAGCCTTTTTAATTTCTAACCTCACTCCCATCTTGCAGTCCATGACATTTGGCCCGTCAAAGCTGGTCAGCAGGTCGCTCATCTGCAGGAAGAGCTCTCCATCTCTCTCAACCGTTCCGCGGTACGCTGGTACAAATTGTTCCAACACATCTCCGCTTAAGCTCTCGAAGCACAGCTTCTCGTTCTCGGCGTACTTCTTCAGGATGGTGCCCCCTTCTCCTGCTTTGAAGCTGCCTGCATTAATAATAATAACAATAAATGAAAGAAAAAAAACACGAGATGGCTAGAATTCACTGGTTGTAAGTTAGTACTAATTATATGTTAAGATGAAGCAGTCTTACCTTTATGACCGGCTAACTGTACCCATGACAACCGTTTTCTGTGCGAGGCTACAACTTGCCAATGGACGACAGTCTTCAACATCCACCAGGGTTTGACCTGCTGAGACACATTAAACACGAGTGGTAACTGCTTGGTTAATTGTATGCTGCGTTCATTTTGGCTTAGTGCTCTTACACACAACATCCAAATATACTAAGAGCAAAAAAAGCTGATTATCTTGGAAATATTCACTCATTCGGTCAAGTAAGGAATACAACATATACAAATATAATCAGCCAGTTTCTCTCCTGAGAGGTGAGTTTGAATTCTGACCATGGCAAAACCCGGGAACCAAGGCAAATGAATGAAATAATACTCTCTCTCGCTCTCTCTTTCTCTCTCTCTCTCTCTCTCCTAGCATCAATCACGGTAAAACTAGCAGATCACGGCTGAGCTCATGTGTGTGAAAGAGGGCTCATCTCAGACAGGGTTGTGCTGCCCTGTGATACAACATGAGCAGACGTTCAAAAAGATGAGGGCTTCATGTCTCTCAGGGTAGTCTGGGGTTGGTAAAAGTACCCTGTCAGGTAAAAATAGCTTATCTTGCTAGAAGGTAGGATGTGGCAGGATCCCAACAACAATGCAAATTTTATAAAGTTTATACCTTTATACCATATCAAACTGCTGAATATTTGTAATTGTCAACAAATCAGTATGTTTTTTTTTCTGTTTATATTTACAGTTAATGTTGTGGAAAAGCCATGAAGCTAGTTTCTGTTTAACACTTTCGTTACAGCAGCTAGAAACACTCATTCCTTCTTTCCAGTTTTTTACTTTCACTCTCTTTTACTTTACAAGTTCTGAGATCTGACTATGGGAAACTTCACCATATCAAAAATTATAGTAACAGTACTAAAAGTAACAAAATTATATTAAAACATTATTTCTAAGTTTATCTTTGTTATATATATTCAGTCTTAGTTTGAAGTTATCTTTTAATCTTATTTTATTGAGGTTTATTTATAAGGTAATGAGGAGCATGTTGTATGATAGGGTGAGGAAAAAAAACAAAAACATTTCAAAAATTTGGATTCTTGAATCTCTTACTGCGTTTAAGTCTAAACTGTGCTGTAACACAAAAGATCTCAACTCATTGTGACCAGGTCAGATTCAGGTAATCTGCAGTACGGTGGTGTAAATGGATGTAAATCTTGTAAACGTGTAGGTTCTTATTTCTTAAGTTATAGGACTTGAGTGAAGTTTAAGAAAAAAGCATCCAACTCAGTATAATACACTGTGTATAATGTGTCACTTTATCTCTGTCGGGATGTAACTCTGTATCCGACCCATGGAAAATCACACTTGGATCTAATTCTAGATCATCAAACACGGTGAGCAGTCGGATCGAGTGCCAATTTGGTTTAGGATTAAGCTTCAAATGTTTGACTCCCTATCTACCAGCAATTAAGCTGCAGAAATCCAAAGAATGTAAATATTAGCAGAATTTCATTGTTGGTCATCCTGTACCAAAGTATATATACACTTCGAGATGATTGTTTGTAAAATGTGCCGTGTGGAGCATTAGCAGGGTTTTATTACGAGGACACGACTTGGGTTGAGCTGCTTGTTTGTGTTACTGCTCATTAGCAAAGCTGACAGAGAAATCGGTGTGTTTTTCCAGTAAACGCGGCCAACGTGACTGTTGGCACAGATGTAATTCCATTTGCAAGTTAACAGCCTGGTCACCATTCTATCCAGAGGGCCATCAGTAATTAGACAAATGAACAAGATATTAAATCAAATTGTCTAAATAAATAAAATAGTAGGTCGGAAATGTGACCCATAGACGACACCAAATGCTGGCAAACTTGATCAAACTTGAACAGCCATCTTTTAGTTTTTCACTGAAGCTAGTTTTGAAAGATCACAGAGCAAATCTGTGATCGAACTTCACAGCAGTTATTTCATTTTGATACTAACATGCAGAGTGCTAAGCCAATGTCAGCCGGATATTTTCAAACTGCTTCTGTGATATTTATTTGAACTACTTGTGCTTCTTATCATATGAATGGATCATAAAAAAAAAAAATGTGGTCAGTCAGATAAAAGAAAAAATATTACGCATACTTCAAATAAAAATATTACGTTTCTCAACAAGACATGACTTCCTGTATGGATTTATGCAAGTAAAGTGTTAAAAAACACCAGCATTGTTTGTTTTTAGTCTCAGCTATGGGTTTATTTTTATTCAGGAATTTGAAATGCTTGGTGTGTTTATGCTAATTCTATCACGTGGGACCAATGCACGCATTTTATTTTTCTAATTTCATCAAGCTTTTTGCAGTGTAGCTATTTTATAGTTTCCGTGTTTTTTTCCGTGTATTCACACCACAAAAGGCCTATTTTGGTTAAAAGTTTATTTCCTATACCAACATGCCAGTATCCATAAAGTCTCAACACACTCGGTGTTTGAAAATATTAAAATATTAAGTGTTATTATTATTAAATTCACTTTTTTTTAAAGTCACATGCACAATCGTACACAGTACAAAACGCTTTTTACGACTGTCCTCGATATAAAAATAGAAAAAATAGAAGAGAACAAAAATAAAGTAAAGGAATAAAAATAAAAATAAGGCACAAGTTAGATAGAAATTAAGGAAGGAAGGAAGAAAGAAAGAGGTAGTGTGAATATGAACATAATGTCATATATGCTGTTAAAGTACAAAATGTGCAATTGTGTAAAAGTCCAGCTGAGGTAGTGGGTGATGTGGCAGTTATTTTTATTATTTATTTATTTATTTATTTTAATTATTATTAATCAAACAAACCTGTGTGACCTGTGTGTAAGTGAACATGAGTTATAAATGAGACGGCTGAAAGGAAAAAGTGCAGTAGTGGAAATATGTCATGCTCACAAATAATTGAGGTCGAACGTGACACGTTACACGTGTGCTGGAATGAACAGAAACTCTATTTTAGTTGAATTCGTGTTTAAGATTTCTACTGAGTGTGTTTTTCAAGAGCGCATTTTTGGTTGAGTTTCAAAACATTTGACAGTGTTTCTTTTTGTTTGTTTTTTCCACAGAAAGTCATAGTGGCAGTCTTGAAATGTTTTTCACATCTAATTCCTCCTCTTTTTTTTTTTTTTACAAAGTATCGGTATCAGTACCGGGAAACGTAGTCTTGTTATTACTTGGTACTGGATCGAGAAAAAAAAGATTTCTGCTTCTTGTTTCTCGGTCAGATGACCAGCTGTGTTTGTTATTATTACATGAGAATGACTGTTTAACGTAAGTGAATTCTATATTTTATATAATAGTAAGAAATAACATGCAGTTACTGGATACTGGAAAATAATTAGCCATAATCGCACAATCACACCACCCACATTGTTAAATATTGTTTGTGTTGTTTTGGCCGGACATATGAAAAGTCTTGAAGGCAACGTTTTAGATTTAGATACTATTAACCTTCCTGAATTCAAATGCCATTTTCCTCCACTAACATGTGCACACACCTACACACACTCCCCACCTACACACACACAAAACACATATTCTGACACACAACAGTGTTTATAGTAAAAGGTCACAGCTGAAATGTTGAGCACACAATCTGCTCTTACTATGAAAGACTTTTTTTAATCATTTAAATGCTTTATAAATAACTGCCCGTGTCCTAGTTTTAAACAGATACAGACATGTGCGTGCAACATTAACCTCAGGACTCTAGGTATAGAACGCTAAAGAACGCAAAAGATAAAAAGGACCAGGTAAGCTATTTTTCAAACGCTATCTACTTTCCATGACAGAAGTTGTATTGTGGATTTGTAGAGAACTCTCATATGGACAGATAAGCAATAAGAACAATCAAGCTTTTGCACAACATCAAACTTGAATCTTGTACAAAAGTAAATGCACAGATCTGTAACACACCCATAAGGCAAATATTGAATTGTGCAGTCATATTGGATTTTATATGCCAACATGAGCGAGTCAGCTCTTAAACTCTTATGAATCTTGGGTGGGAGAGCAAAGTGGCTGCTATGCTTGTATTAAAACAACAAAATGTTTGTCTGCAGCAAATATTACATCATGTACTCACCAAGAAATACTTTACCTCAAATTTCTCAGTTTCATTACGGCGAAAAAAGTTAAACAAAGTAAAATACTGTATATATCTTATTCGTTTGTATGTATACAGAGTGTATGTATGCACAGATGAACCCTAAGAAGATTATAGCACTTTATAAACCCACTTTGCTTGACCAAAATGTCACCTCTCACACAGACGTATTAAACCACACTCTGGTTTGATGTATTAACCCTCTACAGTGAACAGCTCTTAGTCATTTTACTGAAAATATCCGAGAGCCTGACGCTTTGTTTTCATTAACTGGATGGATGTGCAGGCTGTAAGATGGAAAAAAAAAACTTCAGGCAAGAGTAGCCATTAACACTGCATTACCATATAACTGTGCGCTATTAAACAAGAACAAGCTAAATAAAGAACTCATTGTTTAGCCAAGTTAGGAATATATGAAGCACACTCAGTCTAATCATTGTGATGATCTGTCGAGTTTTATTTCAACAGGCCTGAAGTTGTTCCTTTTTAAAGAAGTGGTGAAAATGCCCTCTGAACGATGTAGCTTCACTTTTAAATGTCACTGCACTAAAGGTTTGTTTTCTACAAATGTGCCAAGATAAGACTGCCTCAATCCTCAAGATATTTAAGGGAAATAAATGCTCTAATGCCCTTTCAGGTTTATGTCTCTTTTGTACAATTAAAGGGTCAACAAAATAAGACCTTCATGTGGAAATGAGCTTCTGAAGGCTCAGGTTGGATACTGTACAGACATGACACCCAGACTGTGAGACGCTGCTGGTGTTTAAAGCTCTGAGACTGTTAACGCCTTCTATGGATGCGATCGTCCAACAGTATTCCGAGAACTGCACGTTTATCCAAAACAACAGTAGACACTTGGCAAACAATGGAACACACACACACACACTTCAGATAAAATACTACTCTGTGTTTGTTCAGATAGCATATTAAATGCTACTTTAACGACAGATTACCACCTACAGTAAGTTTTAGTCTCGAAAGCTTATAACGTGTTGAGTTTTAGCTTTGATCACACCACTCCTAAACTCCAGTGAATTTTTATGCAATAAATGAATAAGCATGTTACAAACGAGTTATGTCTATCAGAAAGGTCTTAGTCAACTGTAGTCATGCGTACAGTAATGGTGAAAAATGATATCTGTTTTCACATGCCGTCGTGTTCTACTTTGTCCTCGCAGATTACAAACATGTCCTAACATTAACTTCATAAGTTTGGCTTCTTGATCCCACAACGCTCTTGTGATCCCATCAGAGATACATGTTGTATGTGTTTAGTGCGCACTTGGTCAACTTTTAACCTAAAGCATAACTTTTAGAAAAAATTTTTTTTGGAATGTTTTTACCTTAAATCATTTTAAACATATAGTATGTGCAGGTTTCTATGGAAAATATACAGACTAAAGGTACAACAATGATCCTTTATAGTACAATGACACAATACAGTTACCTTCATGTCTGAAAGTGTAGTTTTGACCTAGTAGGTTGTTTGTTTTTCATATTAAAATCAAATTGCAGTCTTTTCACTGACAAAAAAGTCTATGTTTACTCACAGACAAGTGAATAATATCATCACTACAAACAGAGAGCGAGAGAGACACTGACTGAGTTTCTCTAAAGATTAGTCCAGTTGTTTTGATTTATTTCTGCTGGAGATTTAAAAGTCCTGGCCGACAGAAAACCTTTAATTCCGCCTGAATGTGTTATCGTCGTGACTCACCTCTCCTCCGTCTCCTACATGCTCTAAAGTAACGATCCCTTTGCTCTTCGTTTCGTTGTCGCTCAGAACGTCGTCTTCAGACTCTTCTAACCCCACTGACGAGCCAGTGGACGACACGGACGAGTTGGAGAGTTTGCGGCGGAGCGGCGCGCCTCCGTTCAGCGCCTCCACCTCCTCGAACTCGAGCTCCCGCGCGCCGCTGCCTTCCACCGCCGTCACGGTCACCTGCGGCACCTGGCGCGCGCTCGCCATCGGCAGCCGCTCATCACAGACCGTCGTGGACGAGCAGTGGCCCTGGCGCGCTTTTCCGCTGCTGGGGGGAGAGTGGAGCTTCAGGTCAACGCCTCCTTCCGAGACCTCCGCCTCTCTTTTGGCATCGATTATGGAATAATTTTAAGAGGAAAATGTACGTGCACTGATCCAGAGTGCTGCGATTTTTTTACACCGCGATTGATCGCTCCATGTTCCGTTTACCAAGTCGCCGTGCATTAATCATCGGATTTTAAAAGTCCGTCACAGTGATAGAGCAAAGATTTGAGCCGGTCCAGTTGGTCATGTTTGTCTTGACGCGCACTGCAGACACAGTGGGGAAGCCCTGTGACACACTTCACTTGGACAAACGTGATCTTCCGCGTTTCAATCTCTCTGTTCTTTTGCTTCCTGATTCTGCGTTTGTTTCACTCATTTCCTCGTTAGCTTCTGCTCGTTTAGCCTATTGCGTCTAAGCTACAGAGGTTTCCCTCTATTAATGTGCAGGACAATCACAACGCTATACTTACTATTAATACTAACAACAACAAATCTACTACCATTAATAATGATAACAACAATTACAACAAAAGTACAACCACTACTACCAACAACAAATCTACAACCAATACTAGTGCTAAAAGCAACAAACTTAGTACTCTTATACTACCAACAACAAATCTACTACTATTAATAATAATAACAACAATTAAAACAAAACTACAACCACTACTACTAACAACAACAAATCTACAACTGCTACTAGTGCTATAAACAACAAACTTACTACTCTTATACTAACAACAAAACTACAACCAATACTAATGCTAAAAACAACAAACTTACTACTCTTATACTACCAACAACAAATCTACTACTATTAATAATAATAACAACAACAATTACAACAAAACTACAACCACTACTACTAACAACAACAACAACAAATCTACAACAGCTACTAGTGCTATAAACAACAAACTTACTCTTATACTAACAACAACAAAACTACAACCAATACTAGTGATAAAAACAACAAACTTACTACTCTTATACTACCAACAACAACAAATCTACTATCATTAATAATAATAACAACAATTACAACAAAACTACAACCACTACTAACAACAACAAATATATTACCACTACTAGTGCTAAAAACAACACACTTACTACTCTTATACTACCAACAACAAATCTACCACTATTACTACAAAGAACTAACATCACAATTACAACTAATACTAAAACAATACTGTACGATTACTTCTACTTCTAGTGATAACAATAAAATGCTTCTATTTGTAAAAAAAAAAAAAAAACACTACTTACTACCACCAGCAACAACATATTACTACTGCTATTTTATGGGGAACCTGGAGGGAACTCAAATGGAATGAGAAGATGCACAGAAACTCCAACGGAACAGGATCTTGAACCAGGGACCCTGGACATGCACTACCTTCTGCATAACCATGTTGTACTCACAAAATAGTAGTAGTAGTAGTAGTAGTAGTAATAGTAATTACCAGTGTATAAAGCTGTCAACCCATGTGCATATTATATAATGTGTCTCTGACATATCCAGACTTTTTGTCATGTGGTGGCATAAACAGACTAGAGATAAGAGCAGAATATGCTGTGCTTCTTTATTTCCTAATTGCACTGTAGTTCCTCATGGTAATTTAATGGAAGTCTGTATGAACAGCAAATACCAAAGTTGTGTCAAGTTGTATTTCAGTACATTTTAAATGTTCAATTTCAAAACTTTTAGACCTTGACCCACACATCTGACTAAACGTCCCAGGTTTACATGAACAAAACTGGAATCCAGACCCAAATTATTCTCACTCACTCATTTTCTACCGCTTATCCGAGCTACCTCGGGTCACGGGGAGCCTGTGCCTATCTCAGGCATCATCGGGCATCAAGGCAGGATACACCCTGGACAGAGTGCCAACCCATCGCAGGGCACACACACACTCTTATTCACTCATGCAATCACACACTACAGACAATTTTCCAGAGATGCCAATCAAACTACCATGCATGTCTTTGGACTGGGGGAGGAAACCGGAGTACCCGGAGGAAACCCCCGAGGCACGGGGAGAACATGCAAACTCCACACACACAAGGCGGAGGCGGGAATCAAACCCCCAACCCTGGAGGTGTGAGGCGAACGTGCTAACCACTAAGCCA
Source organism: Tachysurus vachellii (assembly GCF_030014155.1). Classification (NCBI taxonomy): domain Eukaryota; kingdom Metazoa; phylum Chordata; class Actinopteri; order Siluriformes; family Bagridae; genus Tachysurus; species Tachysurus vachellii. The sequence goes on from NC_083469.1 coordinate 18,470,716, forward strand.
CCGTGCCCCCCCACCCAAATGATTGATTTTTAGAAATAATCACTGTGCAGAATCCTTCACCTCCTGTACACTAGATGGTAGTGAAGTATCAAGTGTTCACGTTGTCACCGAGAGAAGAAGTGACCTCTTCGTGTGTGTTCGTATAAATAGGCTTTTTATTTACGTTCTTGATAATATATCGTTTTGAGCTAAACATGTTTGCAGTTAGAGGAGTTTTGCGGCTTGCACAGAGGTTGGCTGGTGTTAGTGTGTCGAGGAGGGGATGTGCTGGTGCTGTTCCTGTGGACGACGTCATAAACGGACTTACAGAAGAGCAAATGCAGGTGAACTAAACAAAACAAAATGCTGTCTGTATTTTATGACTGAGGTGCAGTCATTATAATGATAAGGATATTGGACGTTAGTCAGCTAATTAGCCAGCTGTGCAACAACGTCTGAAAGTCTGTACTGAAAACACTGCTTTTTCTTTTTTTTTTTACTGTAATTCCAGACTTCATGGCTTTTCAGTGAGTCTTCTGTAAAGACGTGTTAATAACAATCTCCACACATCTATTTACAGTGTATACGGGTTTCCCTTTCCGACTAGCTAACAATTTATTTATTTATTTTTGAACAGCTATAGAGTTTAACCAATACAAACTCAGTTTAGTGGTTACCTAGGTACCTGTGACGTCACTCCTGACCTTGTACTATGCTCTCTAAAATAGTGTCACATACAGACATGACAGCAACACCTAAAATAATAAGAATAATTTACTAAATAGCAGTTAACACATACTTTTGTTTCATCTATTAACACAAACTACTGCATTAAGTTGTATGGGAAAGTAGTACGTTTCTGCAGCTTCGCCATTTCCCCCCCAGGGGGCGTGGTTCGTACACCGTTTCTGATTGGCTGCCATGGTTTTCCACAATTAGCTGTATGAAAATAATGTCTAAAGTGTAATGTAAATAATGTATAAAATATACGCATACGTTATACATAATCAAAAATGGAGATTTGTTTCTGTCTTTTAAAACCAGTACTTTTAAAACAAGTACAGTGGGTGTTGAGTCTCTTCTGGGTTTTGTACCCAACTTCCTGTTACGGAGCTTCTTCATCGATCCTGATTTCCTAATGCTGGCTGGAGTCTCGTCGGCTGGTGGTCACCTTGCCAGGGATTGATCTACATGGTCAGCCAGTGTCTCATGGGATTGTTGTGTATGAAGCCGCCCGGAGACTGTCATGCCTTCTTTTGAACCAATGTTGAGTCAGTCAGCTGTATGGTCTGGTCTTAAGGCCTGTGCTGATCTCAGAGTTTACGATGACCTATTAGTTCCTCAGGAGCTCTTGGTTGCACTGTTATAAACTGTTGTAGAAAGGACATTATTTACATTTACACTATTTACTGTAAAGTGTCACCCAAATGAGGTTCCCTTCTGAGCCTGTGTTCCTCTCAAGGTTTCCACCTCATATCCTCTCAGGTAGTTTTTCCTTCCCGCCATCGCCGCCGGCTTGCTCGTTAGGGATAGCGATTAAATGTATAGTATCATAAATTTTAAGTTAATCTTTTAAATTCATTTTAAACTTCAATTGTATATATTCATTTATTTATTTTTATCCTTATTTTTTCTTATTATTATTGTATATTCATTTATTTTTCTCTCTCTTCTGTTTCCATACTTCTGTAAAGCTGCTTTGAGATAATGGAAAATTGTTAAAAGTGCTATACAAATATATTCTATAAAAATTGAATTGATATTTAGCTGTAAATGGCTTTGACATAATGTGCGTCAGCTTTATATACAATATCTATTCAAAAGTATGTGAATACCCTAACATCATCCCCATATTTACACAGCAGTTCAAAGTTTAGAGTACATTTGTTGTTACAATAACCTCCACTCTCCTAGGAACACAGTCCTTTGAGTTTTGTATCATCTCTATGGGGATTTGTGGTCCTTTAGCCACAAGAGCATTAGTGAAGTCGGGCACCGATGTCATACGAGGAGTCCCAGTAGCTGTTCCTGTTCAAATGAGTACAGTAAGGGAAATAGGTTCCAGTGAGGGGAAATTGTAATTCAATAGCTTACAAAGACATCATATACAATCATGTGCTCCTAATTTTGTGCTAACGGTACGAGGAAGGCCCACATATGAGTATGTATTTAAATACAACAAAACAGACATAAGCCTGCATGCTTATACACTTTGTCCAAGTCACAGAGGACAAAGTTTTATGTTTATGTTGTTTAAATGACCCAATAAAATAAAATCCTGAAACAGATCAGAGATGAGTCGAGTGAAGAGAAGATAATGAGACTTGTGTGAGAGAGTTACAGGTGACTTTTACCTCAGGTGATGAGACTGGCTGATCTATGTGATGCTGATAGTCGATGTTTGCACACATTTCCTGATGTAACTGCAGAATACATTACAAAAATGGCAGCAATGTTGTTTTTTCCATGAGCAGATTAAGTTCTAAAAATAGAGGAATGTGCAGTGTCTGTCCAAAGTATTGAAATGGGTTCAAATGTGATTTTCTCCCTTTTTGACTTTTAAGGATAAAGAAAAAAATTTTAAAGGAGGAAAAAAAAACCTTTGTGATTGAAATATATATATTTTAGTTTATATTTCCAAACCTATAGTATTCAAAGCTGTATTGTAAAAACAATTAAAATGTAACAGTGTGAAGGGATCTTGCTCCTTGCCACCACTGCATACATGCTATGTTTTTTAATCCAGAATTAGCATCCTTGATTATTACTTTTATGCTGTCTGATTACTACTGCGCAGTCACTGACTGATCTCATGTTTTACACCAGCTCAGAAACACAGTCACTCGGTTCTGTCAGGAAAAGCTTGCTCCCTATGCTGATGAGATAGATAAGGCGAATGATTTTCCACGTATGAGAGTAAGTCCTAACACAAATTCCATTTACATATCATGACACCACAGCTCTTTATAATTAAACAGAGGATATTGAATGTAAAAATATCCCATGTCATTATTTTTTGCTTTAGGACTTTTGGAAGGAGGCAGGTGAACTGGGATTGCTTGGGATTACAGCTCCAGGCAAGAACTTTTTAATACATTTTTGCTCAGCAACCTCCCTGTGTCTGATAAATATATACTTACTGAGCACTTTATTAGGAACATCTGTACACCTACTCATTCATGCAGTTATCTAATCAGACAGTCGTGTGATAGCAATGCAGCGCAGTGCATTAAACTGATGCTGAATCAGATTAATATTTTCATCAATATGTGATCGCCATGATTTTGACCGTGGCATGATTGTTGGTCGCAGATGGCTGGTTTGAGTGTTTGTCTAACTCCTGATCTCCTGAGATTTTCACACAACACTTTCTAGAGTTTACTCAGATTGGTGCCATAAAGATTAAACATCTGATTCTCCAGACTGGACAGTTGAAGTCTGGAAAAATCATAGTCTGGGCTGATGAATCTCAATTTTGATTGAATTGCACAAATTGTAGGGTCAGAATTTGGCACCAACAGAATGAATCCATGGACCCAACCTGCCTTGTATCGACAGTTCAGGCAGGTGAAGGTGGTGTAATGGTGTGGGAATTTTTTTTTTCCTTAGAGCTGTTTATAGTCTATATATGACTATAGTCATTAGTTTTAGTATATATTAGTCAGTCATTAATGCCACAGCCTATCAGAGTATTGTTGCTGATCATGTCCATCCCTTCATGGCCAAAACTTACCATCTTCTAATAGCTAATTCCATCAGAATTGTAATGCACCAAACAAAAAGTCATCTGTTCTTCCTAGACACTGGATCTCAGTAGAGAACAACAGCTTTGGGATTCACAGCATGAAAGTGCACCTGAAAAATCTGCAGGAATTGTCCCAAGATCTCAAAGGAATGTTTTTCCGAGATCTTGTGGAATCCCTTGAATTGAGGCTGTTTTGTGAGCAAAGACAGGCCCTCCCCAGTGTAAAGAGTGTTCCTAATAAAATGCTCAGTCACTGTATAAGTAGTCTCTAAATGTAGTAAAGAAAGCACGGCCATCTTAAACCCTGTTTTCATGACAGTGGAGTATGGTGGAACAGGACTGGGCTATCTTGATCATGTAATCGTGATGGAGGAGATATCACGGGTGTCAGGAGCAGTAGCGCTCAGCTACGGCGCACATTCCAACCTGTGTGTCAATCAGCTTGTGCGCCATGGCAACCAGAATCAGAAAGAAAAGTATCTACCAAAGGTAGGAAGTTAAATCATGTTCAAATAGTGATCTCTCTTGCTCTCGCTCTCGCTCTCACTCTCTCTAGCTCTCACTCTCACTAGCTCTCACTCTCTCTCTCGCTCTCTCTCTGTCTTACCTTTTCCCCTTACTTGCTTACAGGCATCTGTACAGGCAACAGGCTTTACATAAAATATACTGTATCAGTCATATTATTTAGTATGGATCGGTTTAATTACAATTGACTCCAGAATTGTTGTAATGATTATTGAGGAGTAAAAAAAAAAAAAATGTTTTATTAGCCAGATCTCACACTGAAAATATGAAAATATTCCGCTTTATTTCAAATTAAATGTATTTTTAAGAAATGTGTTTAAAATTGTTTGTAAATAATTGTTTTACAAAATTCTGATAGACATTCTGAGCAAAAATGAAGTAGAGTGGTTTGACTTCAACACCGTTCAATTTCCATTTCCGTTCTAATTCCATTTAAAATTTTGTTTTAAGTTTATTTGAGTTTTTAGAAGCTCTTTATTTTTAGCCAGATCTACCAAAGATCCTTCGTTTGCAACAAGAGCTGCTGTTTGTGACTAGATGTGGGTGTGTCCAGTGATGCAACAAATGTTGGAAAAGTTTAACTTTATGCAAATACAGAGCGGTATGGTGCAGCGACTACTATTGGGAGTGAAGACAATAGAGCAAACACTGCTTTTCCCCTTTCAGCTCATATGATATGATACAGATATACACTACTGAATTTTATACACAAACGGCAAATCTCCCTCCAGAAGTTTCTAATTTAGCAGCAAGAAAACTAAGTTTGAATGCTAGTTGCTCCATCCACTGTTTAATCTTATTACTACAAGCAGTAGTAGAAATGCTTCCTAACTGACCATTAAAATGCATTGTGTGAATTTAGCTTATGTGTTCTTCCATGACTTGGTATCACCATGGTGTGTAAGACAGGATAAAAATATTTGTAGCATGATTACGATGATGATGTGTATTCAAAAACGTATTGTTGTTTGTCCCAGTGAGCTGCTTAGCATTAATGGGGGGAAAACCTGGAGAACTGGATCTTGCCTCATGACCGTGCACCGTGTACACCGTGTATTCAACCAACCTGTGTAGTCATTTTTAACCTGGTTAGCGCTTCACATTCTCACTCTCGCTCTTTGCAAAATATGTTTTGCTTCTGAAATGAAAAATGAGACTGAAGGATAAAAGATGTGGTATTGGAACCAGGAAAAAAAACAATAAGAGGCTCTAAACACAAGGACAAAAGAGGATGACGAAAATAAATGTTTCAAGAAATAAATGAGACGCTGAGACGAGTTCCTCCATGTAAATATGAGATTTATATAGAAGTCAAAATATTTCTTTAGTCACTCCATGTTTTTCATCTCTGGCAATATTCCAAAGCTGACATAATGTTGAAAAACATTGAGAAGATCACAGCAGATGTTTTTCTTGTATTACTTACAAGTAACTGACTCTTGAATGTAATCACTTCAGCTGCTACTTTTAATTGAAAAAAAAGGTCTCTTTATTAAAATGGTACCTTGAATGAAGAGGCAGCTGATATATATATATATAGGGCATGATGATGTATTTTCCAGTTAATTACAGGAGAACACATAGGTGCTCTGGCCATGAGCGAGCCCAACTCCGGCTCTGATGTCGTATCCATGAAAACGACTGCAAGGAAAGAAGGTGAGCCATGGCCTTGTTCTTCCTTTCTGTTACAGCCTAAATGTTGTGTAATACACAGTGATCTGATTTTAGACCCTGATTATTGCATTATATTGTGGCACAATTTATGGTCATGTGGCTGGGTATTCAAGATCAGCTGTGCTCAGGGCAAATCTACCCCTGCTTAGCCTTTTATATGTGATACATTTCAGAAATGTCTGATCAACATTGTTTTTTTTGTTTGTTTGTTTTTTGTATGTTGTCACATGTTCTTTCCCTTTTGCTTTGACTGCTTGTGCCCTTTTAAGGTGACCACTACGTGTTGAACGGGAACAAGTTCTGGATCACGAACGGACCTGACGCGGACGTTCTGATCGTGTATGCGAAGACGGACGTAACCTCAGCTGCACGTGGAATCTCTGCGTTTATTGTAGAAAAGGTTAGAGATGCACATGCACTCACTTTGCTCAGATTCATGTCCAGCTAAATCAGAATAAAGTAGAAGTTTTATTTTGTCACATATACATTACAACACAGTGAAATTCGTCTTTGCATATTCTAACTTTTGATGTTCAGGGATCAGAGCGAAGGGTCAGCCTTGATATAGCACCCCTAGAGCAGTGAGCGTTAAGAGCCTAGCTTAAGGGCCCAACAGTAGCAGCTTGGCAGTGCTGGAGCTTGAACCCTGATCTTCCAATCAGCAACCCAGAGTTTTAACCACTTGAGCCACCACTGCACCAGGATCAACTGCTGAATCCTGTAGAAATTGAATCCTGTTGAATTGAATTGAACTGCTGAATCCTGTGTCTCAGATGACGTCCTACACATTATGCATTTACTCTATGCATTTATGTTTGTTTACTAGATGAAAAATTGAAGGGGAATTCTGTCTCAATTAGAACACTAACGTTTGTGTACTAGCTGGAAGTACAAGCCGTTTCGGAGTCGATGGCGAATGGGATCAAACGCACATAAAACGTCACTTCAGTACCTTTAGCACTATAGAGTGAATTCTACAATATGAGCTAATTTTAAAAACATTTGTGAGATGTGTTGTCCATCAGATTGTCATCGACCATCTTGATTTATTTTTCATCCATTGTCAGAGCCTGGTCACTCTGCACTACTTCTGTATTTTAAGCAAAACTTGAGAGTGCTGAGTGCATGAAGTGTCCAACATTCCACACTTCAAATGTTCGCTTGAATAAGTGCATCATCCTGGTACTTGAATTGCAGTTGGAGTGTGAACACACTATTTATATGTAAGTATGAGATTGTAGGAGGCACCTTCAGTGGCGATTCAATTCTGTGTTTGTACCTTGAAGGGAATGCCTGGATTCAGTACTGCACAGAAGCTGGATAAGCTGGGAATGAGAGGCTCCAACACGTGCGAGCTCATCTTTGAAGACTGCAAGGTTCCAGGTCTGTATTTTGTGCAGATCAGCATTGAAATGAAAGTCAAACTGTTTCTTTTTGGTTTTACTGCATTGTTTTAAAGCTCATTGCTAATTTTAGAGAAGAACATGTTGGGACCATTGAACAAAGGCGTGTACGTACTGATGAGCGGACTCGACCTGGAGAGGCTGGTGCTCTCGGCTGGGCCTATAGGGTAAATTAAGCACCTTGTGTTCAAACGGATTTCCAGATAGGTTTGTTAATTAGGTTGTTTTATCTTTTATAATCTTTGTCTTGCAGCATTATGCAAGCAGTGCTTGATCACGCTATACCTTATCTGCATGTCCGAGAAGCTTTCGGTCAGAAAATCGGCCACTTTCAGGTCAGTTCTTAAAGTAATTTCTGATTAATAGGTTTTTAACGTTTAAAGTTGACAATTTTTTTGTAGATCTGTCTGTAGCTATCTGTATTGCAAATTGTTGACATTTGTTTAGAATAAACAGCAGGGGAGGAAACATCTTTCTGCCTCAAATAACTGTTGAAAAACAATTGTGAACAATTGTTGAAATACAATGTAATGTAACCTGCATCACTTAAAAACGGAATATGCGGTTAGTCAGAATTAAGAATTAAAATATTCCATATATTAGGCACAGGCTCCCCGTGACCCGAGGTAGTTCGGATAAGCGGTAGAAAATGAATGAATGAATGAATATTCCATATACTTCAGTTTACATAAATATTACATTTCTCAGCAAAACTCAATTCAATCACGTGAAACCGATGTACACCTTTTAATGACATTAATTCAGCAAGCTTTTTTGTGGTTAGGAATTGAACACCCTTGTAAGAAACTCTTTAAAGAGAGCTGTATGCAGAAAAAAGTGCTTAGATTCTGTTTTTTTTTTTCTGTTCCAAGTGCTGTGGGATCACTGAACTGCACAGTGTTTTTCTGGCTTTAACACTTAGGAAGGGCTTTGAAATAGCTGAGTTCTATCTAGTGTACTGAAGCGGGCAAGATGTCATTTGATAACAGATTACGGATTTCAATAATAACACTTGTCGTTTTTTTCCCCCTCCAACTGTCTAGATGATGCAAGGAAAGATGGCCGACATGTACACCCGACTTAGTTCGTCTCGCCAGTACGTGTATAACGTGGCCCGTGCTTGTGACAAAGGCCACTTCAGTGCCATGGTGAGTTGTACAAATAACTTTCCCCTCTTTGAATTGAAGCAAGCAGCTGTTCAACAGCAGTCTAGTAGCTGTATTGATTTTCCTCGTGCTGTTGTAGGACTGTGCTGGGGTAATCCTTTATTGTGCTGAGAATGCCACTCAGGTTGCCTTGGACGGGATTCAGTGCCTGGGTGAGTGTTTTTGCAGTTTCACAGCAAAAAAAAAAAAATAGAAGTAGGGAGGTGTATCATTCAGTATGTTTTTGGTGAGGAGGTTTAATACATTATTGCTTCATGCATTTGCGTACATAAAAGCTTGTATTGACTTGAGTTGTAATTGTGTTTAATTGTGTAATTGGGCATGGAATAGGGTGTTGAAATAGAGACTATGTGCGCTTCAAATTTTAATTTTAAAACACTTGAGCTTTCAGACTATACTATTAAATCTAATTTGTAACATCTATCATTGTGTATATATGTGAGTACTATAAAAGAATCAAATCAATAAAACCATAATATTACAGTATTCATGAGCAACTGATAATTTTATGAAGGATTATCATTTATGAGACTCAATATTATTGTATTCAAGTCCTATAATATTATATCTAATAATGTACAAAGTAAGTTCAACACTTTTCAGATCAGGCCAAAGTCTGAGTTCTTGTAGTGTTAAACTTTACTCAGTTATACAGTATATTTATTGAATATATCCTTAGCCTAATCTCATTAGATTAATTTAATCTTAATTCTTAAAAAAATGAATTTATTGGAGTGCCTTGTATCAGATTGGTGTTTGGTTCATGCTTACTTACTTCTTCTGTATGACTCTAACAGTACATCTGTACCCACAGGTGGAAACGGTTACATTAATGACTACCCAATGGGCCGCTTCCTGCGAGATGCTAAGCTCTACGAGATCGGCGCAGGCACCAGTGAGGTCCGAAGGATGGTCATTGGCAGGGCGTTCAATGCCAGGTTCAAATAAGACTGCAGCCAAACTGGACGTTATCCCCAGGGATCTAGTGGATCTGCCTTTCACAGACTTGTTAGGTTACAATATGCACAGATCAACAAGGAGACAAACTTGTAAAGCTTGTGAATTTGCTGTACAACAGAATAAATATTAAAGACTGATCTATAAATGCATTTCAAGTCAAGTCAAGTCAAGAAGCTTTTATTGTCATTTCAACCATATATAGCTGTTGCAGTACATAGTGAAATGAGACAACGTTTCTCCAGGATAAAGGTGCTACATAAAACAAAGACAGGGCTAAAGACTTGTAAGTAGTAAGTAGTAAGACTTGTAAGTAGTAGTTTATTTCCAAGTAGGAGAAAATTGCTGTGCAATTAACAATCTCTGTCTTCACATAGTATGTGTTACAAAGCTCAGCAAAGCTAAATGCATTGCTGGAAATTAATATTATTGAAAAACTGATCTCACAGGTCTCTCTCTCTCTCTCACTCACATACACACACACACCTCAGAATGTTTGTTCATAAAAGCACTAAAAAAGTCCCTGAAAATCTGTTTTAGTTTTGTGTGATTTTGTAGTATATAGGGAAGTGTGTAGAAAAGCATTGGGATTCATTGCTGCGTTTTGAATATAATCGTCCATTGCAAACTATTTTGTACATCAGTGTCTTTAATAACAGCCTTAAATCTTGTTAGATGTTTTATTTTGAACATTTAGAGGCTACAGTTTTGTGGCAAATATAATTTTTGCTCAATGAAATGTGTCCTCTGAGCATTGGGCACAATTCAATATCTAAAACTCACTTTGTTATAGAATTAAAAGATTGAAAGTTTTGATTAAACTTTTTTATTATTATTTAAACACTGACCAGCTCTTTAAAAAAAAATTACATGCATCATCACATGGATATGCTCTCAGAACAGCTTAAATTTTGTGTGTGGCATAGAAATGTTTTGCCACTAAGGTTTTGAAAATGTTCCTCTAATATTCTGGTCCATGTTGACATGACTGCAGTACAGAATTGTTGGAGATTTGTCAGCTGCACACTGATCCTGTGAATCTTCTGTACTACAGAATCCCAAAGGTGCTCTTGGCTTCAGATCTAGTGACTGGGGAGGCCACTGAAGAACAATGAACTCACTGTTTTGTTCTTGGAACATGTTTGAGACAAATTGTTCTTTGTGACATCCATCATGCTGGAGGTTGCATTTATAAAGTGGGTAAACTGTGGCCATTAAAAAAGAGCCACTTGGTCAGTGACAATACTTAGATACTCATACTGTGGCATTCAAACGATGCTTAATTGGTATTAAGAGGCTGAATATGTGCCAAGAATGTCATTATCCATGCCATTATGCTGCAATGCAGGTCAAGTTCACAATACTGATGCCAAATTCTGACCTTAACATCTGGAGGAGAAATCAAGATTCATCAGAGCTCCCCATATTTTTCTAATCTTCAACTTTCCAGTTTTAGTTTGTCCATGCACACTGTTTCCTATTCTTTTCTGACAGAAGACAAACATCATGTGGTCTTTTGATGTTGTAGCTTTGCTTAATCATTTTTTTCTTTGTCTGTCTGTCTCTCGGTCTGTGGTAAAAACTGATTATTTGAGTTACCATAGCCTTCATGTCAGCTCATACTGGTCTGTCCATTCTCCTCTGACCTCTCTCTTTAACAAGGACTGACATTCTATGGATGTTTTGCTTTTTGTCTATAGAAACTGTTTGCTTGGAAATCTCAGGAGATCAGCAGTTTTGGAAATAATCAAACCAGCCTGTCTGGCACCATTAACTATGATATGGGGAAGTTACTGAGATCACATTATTTCCTCATTCTGATGTTTGATGTAAACATTAACTGAAGCCCTTGACCTGTAGCTGCATTGTGCTGTTATTACATAATTGGCTGAAGGCCGAGGGTTTATAAAGCGTTCAGAGCCCATTAGTTTTTGCACATTTTATTGGATTAAATGTAAATGTATTAACTGAATTAAATGTAAATGTATTGTCTAATCTACAAAGCTTCTAAAAAGGACTGAACAAAGGGTCTGAATGCTCAATGATCAATTATAATAATAATACTTGCTTTGTCTGCAAAGCCAAAAACGGACCTATTTACCTCAAAGCACACTCTGTCCAATTCTCTATCACTGCTTGACTGATCCCGCTAACTCAGTGTAAAAGGAAGACATGCACCAAGACTCTTCTCTTTTCTGACACCCAGGTGATGGAATGAACTTTGACTAGATGTCCAAACAGCTGAGTCACTGACTGTCTTCAAATCACATCGAAGCACCTACATCTTCACTGAAGTCCACATTTTTTGTGTTTTCTTTGTGTTTTTTTTTCCTCATTACCTCCCCAACAGTTTTTATACTGATGGGGTCCTTAATCTGTGACCTAGTGAACCAGAATCAGGATGTATATATTGAAAGAGACTAGCTTTAAATGTAAATGTGTGTAGATTGATTTGATTTATAATAAGCATTCAAATGTCTTTGCTTTGACTTTATGGATTATTTGGATTATAATCCAAACCAACCAAATTGTAAAAAAAGAAGGGGAGTGAACCAACTGTAGACAGATGTTTATAGATTTACACTTTACATATACACTCATGTATACTGTATACATTGTGCAAATATCTAACAAACCTGCAATGGGAGAAAGAGCTTTACTTCAGCTTGTATCTATAATTAATGAATATTCAAATCAAGTCTTAATTTGCTGAAATTTACATCTATAGGCACTAGAGCATGTAGACTGCCTCAGTTTTGCTTTTCTTTTTTCCGACCCTAACTGCTAAAGGAAGGGAAAATTACCTGGATACCTTATTGTGCACACACATGCTGAGACCTTTAAACAAAATCACATGTAAGGGCAATAAATACTGCTGACATACAGCCATTCTTCCCTTTCTTCTATTTGCCTCTGGGTTTTGGTGAATCTCAGCTTGTGTTACTGAGATGACTCACAAATGATGCTTACAGAAATAGACCCCAAAGGGGGGAAAAGAAAAGTGAAGATCTATACTCAGATCTATATTTGTGTATATATATGTCTTTAATTATGGACATGAAAATCCATTCCCAGGCTGCTTAGTTGTTATGTTTAAATTGTGTTTTTACAACCCATACCACTACATATTTTGTTCCATTTACTCCACGTGACTTTGCATTTAGGATCAATGACAGTTTCATTCATTCATTCATTCATTCATCATCATCATCATCATCACTCTCTCTCATTTTCTACCGCTTATCCGAACTACCTCGGGTCACGGGGAGCCTGTGCCTATCTCAGGCGTCATCAGGCATCAAGGCAGGATACACCCTGGACGGAGTGCCAACCCATCACAGGGCACACACACACTCTCTCTCTCATTCACTCACACACTCGCACACTACGGACAATTTTCCAGAGACGCCAGTCAACCTACCATGCATGTCTTTGGACCAGGGGAGGAAACCGGAGTACGCGGAGGAAACCCCCGTGGCATGGGGAGAACATGCAAACTCCACACACACAAGGCGGAGGCAGGAATCATTTTCTGTCTTCTTTTCATAGTGTGGTAGCATTGGAATAAGAAGGTTAGGCTTTCTCTCCTCAACAGATTCCAGCTTGCTTGCTTAGCAACTGACAGATATAGTCTATCTGATGGGTTCTGGATTTATTCTGAGGACTCTGTCCATTACCATTGGGAAAAAACTGTCCAGAATCATCCTTTTTAGATGCCCAACCCACTTTAACTGGCTCTACTCTAGTCATATGAGCTGTGGTTATTCCAAACATTTTTATAAGGTAATGAATCTCTTAAAAATTCATTAAAAACTGCTTATAAAATGCATATGTTCTCAGTGATAGTTGTAATGTTTCCATATATTGTGTGTTGGATTTTGCATTTTGGAGACTAACGTACACAATTTAGTTCAGGAAAAATCGTACTCATGAAAAACATCCAGTCTTACTTTAGATCAGTGCATGCTATGATGACTTGTTCAGCTATCTACAACTACCATGAAAAATCGAGCCATTGGAACCTTGATTAATTTAAGCAAAATGATATCATATTAAGACTATTTCAGCATAATGTAAATGTTACAAAACAATAAATCTTTCTTTAGCTTTGTTTTCTCTCACAATTGTTTGAGAAATGACTGCAACCCTGCCTACTTCCCTGCCTCACCTCAGCGATTAATATCTGATGATGTGATAAGTCTCTTCCTGTAACGTCAAACACCAGTCTACACTTTGTGTGTAATTTCTATAACAGTTTGAGATCATTAAAATCATTTGACAGTATATTTATAAATGATTCACTTTTGCATAAAACATTCATGATACCATCCTAACAACAGCCCTTGTGATACAAGGCCAAAACAAACCACCAGAATCACAGTATTGTGTTACTTTTATTTATTTCATCCTTCTTTTTTTTCTCCAATCATCCAAATAATGATCCAGAGCATATCTAAAAGGTTTGTCTTATCTTTCCACAATACACGATTTAGCTTCAACGATTCTTGAAGTTCTTATGCTGTGCTTTTCTGTTGCTTTTAAGAAGGGGCTCTTTTCATGTATTCCAAACAACTGGTTGTTCAGGAGGTGGAGGTTAAATGTTGATCTTTGTGTTTTTCATAATCATCCTCAGCATCTTCCCCACTGTATGCGAGGGCAGTATTTTTACAGACTTCTAAAACATTATTTCACAGATTGTGGTCAATAGAAATGTAGCTGTATTTAACAGTAATTTGTATGTCAGTGTATTGTGTTTTTCCCCCCAGCATGATGGATGACATGGGGATTTTATTTCTGATTAATACCCCAGGGAAGTACATAGTCATAAGCTTTAACAGAGAATAAGAGCAATTAAAGCATTCATTCATTCATTCATCTTCTACCGCTTATCCGAACTACCTCGGGTCACAGGGAGCCTGTGCCTATCTCAGGCGTCATCAGGCATCAAGGCAGGATACACCCTGGACAGAGTGCCAACCCATCACAGGGCACACACACACACACACACACACAATCACACACTAGGGACAATTTTCCAGAGATGCCAATCAACCTACCATGCATGTCCGGGGGAGGAAACCGGAGTACCCGGAGGAAACCCCCGAGGCACGGGGAGAACATGCAAACTCCACGCACACAAGGTGGAGGCGGGAATCGAACCCCGACCCTGGAGGTGTGAGTGCGAACGTGCTAACCACTAAGCCACCATGCCCCCGCAATTAAAGCAATTAAAAATACATAAATTCAATAGGGATTGACAAGTTGCTTATATTCATTATTAATGTTGTCGATTAATTGTAAAAAAATGATAAATTGTTTGTGATAGGATTTATTATTTTGAAAAACTGACAATTTATGCATAAAAAGATGTAACTAACTAATGTAAACCTCAACTTATTGGCTTTAAGTTAGCACTTTTATATAGGAATTACAATAAAATATAGTTTAAATACCTTGTACATTTCCGTTAATTTAATGGAACTGTAGTGACGTTTCATTCATTTCATATTAACAGCATTTGAACATATTTTGAATATGGGGGAAAATGTATTAAGAAAGCAAGGCAGCATGAATCCTTATATTAGAGCAAATACGACTATTCGGTTCATTAAGAATGCTGCTGTATAAAAGGGTTTGTATGGCTCAGGCAGTCTGTGTAAGTTTGCTCCATTTGTCACGCCATTTTCTTTTAATGCTGTGCAACACCTCATTAACTCAGCACTAAGCGACAGATAAGTGAAAGATCTGGTATGGCTCTGGTATACAAGCTGCCGTATACTCCCAAGTGCACTGTGTGCCAATGTTCACTTCCTGTTACACATAACCTCCTGCTTTTCCAACACAACATCAGGAAGGGTGCGCTGGTGTGCACAGAATTTCTGACCAAGAGCTGCTGAGACACTTTGTTTTGATAAAAAAAATTAAATGAAATGGCAGTTACTTGCTATCTATGTCCATGATCCCCTGGATAAAGTACCTTATAATTTTCTCCAATTTCATGTCAAACCCTATATCATGCTTTGAAATGAAATCTAATTCACCTTTTCTAAAAAATGTGGCTTCAGGTTTTGGCCTTTTCAAGGGTTGTTATGCTGGTAAATAATATATATTTTTATATGGAGATTGTGGGCAATCCTAAATGTAAATCATACACCTGGTAAATAAATTACCAGGTGTATGATTTACATTTAGGATTGCCCACATTCAATATATTGATTGGTTGATTCAATATATTACAGATGGTTCGCATTCCATTAAAGTTGTTTATTTTGTCACTTACAAGAATTTAGACTCCATGTTACTGAAAGATTGATGAATCCGTCTTGGTGTGAGCAATATTTATTCTATACTATAACCTGCACATTCTCCTGATGAATGCCAATAAATCTGGATTTGACTGTAAGTGTAGTTTGCTGCATGAACAGACTTTTACAGATTATAATCCACCTCTGCCTGGACTTTATGTGAAATATTTATATGGTTAACTTTACCAAAACTAGACCAAGCCACAAATTACAAATATAGTAACATTCATTCATTCATTCATTCATCTTCTACCGCTTATCCGAACTACCTCGGGTCACGGGGAGCTTGTGCCTATCTCAGGCGTCATCGGGCATCAAGGCAGGATACACCCTGGACGGAGTGCCAACCCATCGCAGAAATATAGTAACACATACAATTTAATTGATATTTTTTAAAGGTAATTCTATTTCAGATTCCA
Organism: Tachysurus vachellii; assembly: GCF_030014155.1. Taxonomy (NCBI): domain Eukaryota; kingdom Metazoa; phylum Chordata; class Actinopteri; order Siluriformes; family Bagridae; genus Tachysurus; species Tachysurus vachellii. Next base: position 18,486,889 of record NC_083469.1, read on the forward strand.
CATAAACAGAAAAATGCATGAAATGTATTTCTGCCAGGGACTGGATCAATGTGTGTTAGCCTAGTGGTTAAGGTGTTTGGCTACACAATCGGAGGGTTGTGGGTTCGATCCCAAGTCCACCAAAGTGACAATGTTGGGCCCCTGAGCAAGGCCCTTAACCCTCCATTGCTCAGTTGTATTAAAAAAAAAAATGAGATAATGCAAGTCACTCTGGATTTGGGATTTGGGTGTCTGCCAAATACTGGAAATGTAAATATGTATTATTTAACAAAAGAAAAATACAGTGCGGATTTATTATTTTATTTTTGTTCAAATTTTTATTTTTTGTTTTGTGAGTGGGTTTGAGAAGGATTGTGAATAATAGCATAATTCCTGTTTCACATTAATTCCTTAACTAAGAGAAAAGAAATGTAAAAGTGTAATAGAGAACATTCCAGGGTATTGCTTATCAGAAGCATATTGCTTTCTTAAGAATTGAAAGTGAATGCAATTTTCTAGTGCATTGTATTCACTTTCATCAGGCCATTGCATCAGTTCCACAGTGAAATGCAATCACAGAGCTAAGCTGCACTTGGGGGTGTGTTTGTAATCTGAGAAGGGCCTGAAAGAGTCATTTTCCAGGAATGAGATAGACTCTGGATCTCAGATGGCCAGAGTAAAGTGGTTATGAATGAATATCTAGGTCTTCACTTTATGCTAACTGTATAAAAAAAAACAACTGTGTTTGCAATATGTCAAGACTAAGGCATGTTGGACATGATGTCAAATATCAGAATAAATGACAGCAAAAATTTGGCACATACTTTTTTCAAATTTGGCTTATATTTTAACCTACAGTTATCTAAATGTTCAAAATTTCTTACTTTCATACAATTCCATACAATGCCACAACTCATCCTCTACCAGACGTGAGCCATATAAGAGAAGATTATACGGACCACATCTGAGCCCAGTGGTAACTTGGGGTATTTATATCTCATTCACAACCCACAATCTTCAGCTTAAATTCCACTGTATAGCACATTTAAGTTTCCAGGGTATTGCTTATCAGCAGGGTATTGTTTTTTTTTAAGAATTAAACGGGAATGTACTTACCCATTGCATCACATTTCATTTTCATTATTGCCACATTGTAATATAATCACAGCCCTAAGTTATACTTAGTGTGTGTGGTTGTGTTTAGAGAAGTCCTAGAAATATTTATTTTTTCAAGGGGATTTGTGGTTCATACTGTACAAAGGACTTTATATAAGCACTTTATCTCGACATTGAGGCAATCAGTAATAACATTAAATTCACTGACAGGTGAAGTGAATAACACTGATGAGCTTGTTACAATATAACCTGTCAAAGGGTAGAATATATTAAGCAGCAAGTTAACAGTCATTTCCACAGATTCCACAACTGGAGCAAAATTGCTGATAAAGTTAATGCGGGCTATGACAGAAAGTGTCAGAACACACAATGCACTTGCTATGTGTGTGAATCAGTGTGTGGTCATAGTGCATTCTATCCAGGGTGTAGTGGATACTGAGTGTTTTATTGACGTGGACATAATTAATGCACAATTTAATGATCCAGTCAACCTCGGGGACTGCTGTGTTGCTTGGAACAATGTATGATATACTGTGAAATTTAACTATTGCCTTAAACTCCAACAAGCAATTTATCTACCTGGCGCCTAGTGCCAATTTAACAGAGTTTGAAATCTGTTGTACTTACAAGCCCCTGTACTTACAATATTGTTGATATAAAGCGCAGCTTTATCTCATTTGTCAGATAACACGTGTTGCTTCTGTTAGTGCCGAGGGGGTGAAGGGAATGTGTCTGGTCACTGGGTTGATATTTATAGAGTTTAATACACACCAAATGTAATTAAAGTGTGAACCTATGATTTTTGTAGAGGTCTCGCCTTCCTGGTCCCCCAGTTTAAGGTGCCACTGCTATGGTATGGCCAACCATACCTGTAGCCCCCAACCTTGGATGCACTTGGACCACTAACCTCAGTACTCCAACACTCCAAACACTTTTTATGTCTTAAGCTGTATGTGCGTTCTTATCTGAGACTCAATGAAATGTATTTAAAGAATATCTAACAAAGATTCATATAAGGTCCAGTTCTGTTGTCATACCATACTATCAGAGATGGGAGACTCGAGTCATATGACTTGACTCGAGTCAGACTTAAGTTGCAAATTTGAGACTTGAGACTTGCTTGACAAATATTAAAAAAAGACTCTACTTGACTTTGACTTGACATTCATGACTTGAGACTTGACTCGGACTTGAGTTAAATGATTCAGAGATGGGGGACTCGACTTGACTCGAGTCAAACTTAAATCGCAAATTTGAGACTTGACACTTGCTTGACAAATATTAAAAAAGACTGGACTTGAGTTTGACTTGACATTCATGACTTGAGACTTGACTCGAACTTGAGTTAAATGATTCAGAGATGGGGGACACGACTTGACTTCAGTCAGACTTAAGTCACAAATTTGAGAATTGAGACTTGCTTGACAAATATTAAAAAAAAAGACTCGACTTGACTTTGACTTGACATTCATGACTTGAGACTTACTTGTGACTTGCACATGTGTGACTTACTCCCACCTCTGCATACTTACTCACTCACTCACTCATTTTCTACCGCTTATCCGAACTACCTCGGGTCATGGGGAGCCTGTGCATATCTCAGGCGTCATCGGGCATCAAGGCAGGATACACCCTGGAGTGCCAAACCATCGCAGGGCACACACACACTCTCCCTCTGCATATTATACACTGTATATTGTCCAACTACATAACAGTCTCACGTGGCCAAAATACGCATGGTATAAAACATTTGCAAAAACCTAGTCACTTAAAATATTTTGTTCTGTTTGTGAGATACAGTAGGTAGACCTTCCTGTCAGGTACTTTTCTTTAAAAAAAAATAAAGAAATAAAAAAATAGATAGGCATCGATGTATTAGTCGCCGTGGCCCTTTAAGAAACTCCATATTGTCCAAGCATGTGATGCGTCAACACTCACCGAGGGAACGGATGGTGCTGTTACGTAAAAGCATAAACGATTCAATAAAATAATAAATAAAAAAAAGTGTTCGTCAGTTGTGCTCAGGTATTGGTCTGATCCACTCCGAGTCGTTTGATGGCACGGCAGACTGGCAATGCACAGGGAAATCCGTCTCGACAGGGACACCACAGCCAGAGAGCTGCACAGAGACTGAATTAAGACGTCAAATTAATCAGCCGCATGCATTAATAGGTTAAAGGTAAGGACTCGGCGTTACTGCAAGTTTTACTGTAAATGTAACGAGGATTATTCGGTGCTTTGCGGTGGGGTTTTCTGTGTGGGGGGGCAGTCGTGCACAACAGCGTTTTTAACTTCAGATTAACACGTTTTATCTTATCGTTTAATGTCCTTCACGTCGAATCGGCGTGTTGGATGCGGTTTAAAACGTATCAGCAAAATACGAATCGTTTGCTTTTGACTCTTGTGAGTTTTGTTTTGACTGCGTTTGTTAAAGCGAGATATTATTATTAATAATAATAATAATAATAATAATAATAATAATAATGTGGAAATGTCCCTGAAAACCGTCCTAAAACACAAGGAAGATGAAAACGCTCGACTCTGCTGTTTGTTTGTTTGTTGTTTTGTTGTTGTTTACGGTGTCGTTTTCACGTCGAAAGCTTCAGAACTCGAGCTAAAGTTCAACTTCCATGTCAGAGAGTCGAGTTTAGTGACAAAAAGCTGAACTGAAAACTGCTCCAAGACTCGAGCCCTATTCGGACGGCATTTGCATCTTGAGTTATAGTCATTACAAATATTACACTTATATATATTTTTGTTCCTTAGTTGTTTGCAATTTTTTTCCCCTTGTGTCTATACATTTCTTTAAAAAAACAAAAACACACACACACACACAGTATCAGAGAAATTTAAGAAAGCATGCATGCTTTGGAAGGTTGTTTAGGTGAAGCTGGATTTTTTTTTTGGAGTTTTTTTTTTTTTTTAAGATTATTACTGTTTACATATCTATGTGTCAGATTATATGATGATGATGATAACGATAGATCTGTGGTTAAAGAAAATGACCTTGTTTGTGCTTGTGCATGTGTATGATCCAGGTTTGTGAGGAAACACCGGGTTGCGTAAACCGTGAGCTTCAGATAAGGAGGATATTTTTGTTTGGTCTTTATTGTTTTATTGTAATAAATTTTATTTTATTTATTTATTTTATTTTGCAATGCAAAACACTGAGATTTTAAATAAAAATTCCTGACACCAACAAAATCGAGGCTGTCTTCGGTTGCAGCGGAACTGTACGTGCTTGACTTGTTACAAATAAAGAATAAAAAATATACTGAGTATAGAATTTCAGGGAAATTATATTAAAAGATTAAAAGCTCAGCATCCAAGCCCTGGTCGATGTACACCCTGTCCTGCACATTTTTGAGTTTTTTCCTGCTCGAATGCATGCATTTCATTCCAGGAAGGGTTGTTAATTAGCTGATTAGTTGGATTAGGAGTGTTGATAGCAGGGAAGACATTAAAATGTGCAAGAAAGGGAGTACTCTTGGGTACTGGAAACTGTGCTGTAAGGCATGTGAGATGGAAAGTTAATGAAATTTCATGAAACCACAGGGTGAAATAAATGGGCTATTATACTGAAAGCAGCATGTGTATTTATTCGCTAACTGTGTATTCACTTATGCCAGGATGTCTTTAAGTAAAAAAAGTTTGGATACTTTGTTAATTCATATCTTTATATTTGCAAGAGTTTAGTGATGGAGACATGCAGGTATTTCATGCACGTTACACCAATACACGGTCAAGACTCAGTAATACATTTTAATTACCTAAATAATACCTTATTTATATGTATTATTGAGGCTGCATACCAAAAAGTCTATCTACGGTCTGTTTCCCTGGGTGGACCAATTTACCGAGCATGTAAATGTAAAATGACCCAAATCACAAAGAGAAAAAAACAGATAGTTGGTTTGTTCAGTGCTTTTGATCACAGCTTTAATAGGGCCACCTGTGGAGTGCTGTGTGCCAGTTCAGACTTCATTAAGACCAACCGAGTGCCCTGAGAGAGCTTTCGCAATCAAACGCGCGTTAGACTGACGGATCCCGCAGGACCCAACAAAATAGTTGCCGGAGCAGGAGGTTTTAACGGTAGCAGGTGGTCAGATATGAAGCACACAGGACCAATGTTCATTAACAAGGGAATGTATTTGGTGTTAGCGCTGTGCTTCCAGACACATCGTTCAGCATTTGTTTATTACAAACTGCTTTTTGAGTACCAGCTTATAGGACTGTTCAGATATATTGCAAGCAGATCCAAATAAAAATAATAACCGCGGTGTCGGATGGGTTTGTCGGAAATTCCCCAGGAGTGTATAGGATTACTTTCAGTGATTTTGTATCAAAGTAGTAAAAGCTAAAGAGAAAACCCTTTACTGTTTGGCTCTGTGCATGGGTTGAGAGAAACACATACCGCATCAATAAATGTAAATGTACTTCTTTCTCTAAGAGGAGATCAGTAAGATATACAATATACTGTATTCTCTCTCATTTAACACAATAGGGGTCTTGTTTATTAAACATATAATTTTTTTCTTGATCTGAATTGTATATAACAACGAGAGGATGGTCGAATATAGTTGAAGTAATTTATGAAACAAACCTTTTCATGGACTGCCCTTGAACCGGTTTCTCATTTCCTTGTGAATCTTTTAACAGAAGTGCAGGCAATAGCAGAAATGTTCCTGTAGCCAGAAGTACAGGTTGGTTTGTAGCACAATTCCAGCGCATTCTTCAGACTTTCTGCTAGCTGTTGCAAAGGAAAATGTTATCAGCTCAGGAGCCATTCATCATCATCATCATGAGGTAGAAAATCATGGCAGTCTTGAACGGTGTGCTCTGTCCTCACTGCTCTTTTGAGTTAATGCAGCCATTAAACATCATTTAGTAAAAATGTCCAGGTCTTGTTCCACTTAATTTGTCCTTAATAAACAATTAATTAAAGTTACGTGATCAGCTAGTAGGTATAACCTTGATATTTGGAATTATATATTTTAAAAAAGCACAAATTATTTTGTACAAATGTCCCCAAATGGACATTGTGTTTTCTGTGAATTCTTGATCACTCTTTATTAATAAATACCAGAATTATAATTGATTTTTTTTTGTAACTGTTGAAGACATAAGTAACATATGTGTAATATACCGTAAGCGAATAAAATGAGTATTCAGTGCATTGACTTACCAGTCAAGTGGGAAAGGTGAACATGTGTGTGTCTTGACACAACTTCCAAATACTCAGGAGGAATGCTTGAAAGAGGGATGCTTGAATCTCATCCTCTCTGCATGTGTAGACGCGGTGGCAACACCAGCGGCATCCTTCACATACTTGCCCAGCTTTCTAGTGTACATCTGGAGGATTAAATGCGACATTTACTAGATAGCACGTCAGAGCCAAAACATCCCTGTAACTCAGGTTGTTATAGTTACACAGTGTAAGATATAATGCTTACATTGTGTAGTAACTTTATTTAGAAAAATGTTAGTTGTACTGTAATTGTACACTTTTAGTGTACAGTGCACAGTTTAGTATTTAGGATAAAGATTTTCATAACCTGTCATTTTTGTTATGGCAACAGAAGTATTATAACTGCTATATTAATATGTCGGTACAGTTTTCAGCTCACAGAAATTGCTCTAATTGATGACCAAAGATAAAATCTTAAGATTAAATCAGTTCTTATGATATTTTTTTTTTTTTCTCAGGTTATGAGATAAGCATCAAGTGAGTTCAGTTACAATAAACTTTTCGTGTTAACTGAAACGACACGAATTACAACTGATTTACACACAATTAATCTAATTCACCTGTTTGGATGCCATAACCATTGTTTTTTGGCAAACATGTCGGCTATAAACAAGCCAACAAAAATAGCAGTGAATCAGATTTGAGCACTTGTGACATTCTTACGATACTTAATAAGTGAGTAATGCTATGAAAGGCATTCCACTGACTATTCACTGCATTACTCAATGGCTCCACAACAGCAGACATATCTGGCAGTATTGACCTTGTCAGGAATAGGTTGGTACCTACAAGGAAAACTGAACGGCTAAGAAGAAACAAATGAAAGACGGAATAGTTTCTATTTTGGTTACTGAGATTAAGGTTAAGGTTAGAACTAAATGGCTTAGCATGAATTGATGGTTTAATTATTATGTCATTGTAAGTTCTGTGTGTGTGTGTATGTGTGTGTGTGTGGTCAGTCTATAGTTTGTGCTGTAGACAATACTGACATTCAAAGTAATTCTAAGTAAAATGCATTAGTCATGAAAACCATGATTATAGTCATTTAAATCATTCTTATTTATAAATGGAGGTTATTTGATCAGTCCCATGACCACAATAAGATCCTGCTCCACAAAGGAGCCAATAAAGATTCAATAATGTTTCAATCTGTTGATTGATGAGTTCATGGAAGGTACCTTACTTCAGCCTGGGTAAGACTTCAGCAAAACACTCCTGAATAATTATAGCAAATTATATAGAAACATCATCAGGAAAGAGTGTTTGCACCGTCTATCGCACCTGATCCTGGAAAAATTACCTCATATACGCTGGCTGATATACAACCATGCAAAGCAAACAGTGAACCTGACGATGTGCACAACATGGCTGCCTGTACTTTTATGAATCCCTAATCATACCCAAGAGTTGGAGGAGGACGTAGTCATGTGTTGCAGTCATCTTTTGGCTTCCTCCAATGTATGGAAATATGATAAGTTGGCTCTTGAGAGGATTTTACTATTTCCGGTGTTCAGGAGTCCTAAGTTATGTGTTTTGTACACCAAGTTAGGCATCTTTGCACATTTGTCTTTAATAAGAGAGGTTTTTACATGGAAGCACTGGCATTCATGCCATTTCTGTAAAGTTTGCAACATACAGTTTTTATTAAGCCTAGGTCATAGAGGTGCTTGTGTAATTATTTTTGAGGCTCTTTCGGGGTAGCTCTCTGGTAAAGAGTGTCTATCTTGGATGCTTTTATAGTCATCATGGTTGTAAAGACAGTCACCTTCCTGTCAGCCCCAATAATTTTGGCTATTTTCCTCAGACATCAACAAGGTGCTTCCGCCTGCATGTCTGCCTTTTTTTTAATTCAGTCCCCCCCCCAACAATGATATGTCACCTCTAGAGACTATCATGCATGAAAACCCCAGGAGATTTGAAATACGCAAAGCAGCCCATCTGGCACCGACAACCACGGCACAGTCATTTGCTGCCAGTCACCACTTGTCCTGCATTGTGGTGTTTGAAGTGAACTTTAACTGAAGTTCTTGACCTAAGGCACTTATCTGCATGATTTTACACAATGTGCTGCTGCCACATGATTGGCTGACTGGATAATAGCATGACATCCAAACTGGCTTCAGATTCTACAGAACAAGGAGCAGCCGGTATTTCGGGTGATCAAGAATATTAGCTTTCCTGTATATATAATTCCTTCCAGAAGTTTTGGCACCCCTAATTTCTGACATTTTTATATCTCAGAATGAAACCTACATGCTTTTGTAGCCTTTTTTATCATGTTCTGTTTCCTTGGCATATAAATATGATATTGGATACATGAGAAATCCCCATGCCACCCATTATTTTGAGAAATATAAAAGAACTTTTAGCACCTATGACAAATTATTGACCTGCCTGAATCGTGTAATGGGTATAAAAATACATATGAAGCTTTTAATCATGACTGGACCATTAGAAAATGCTTCACATGTCTGGAGCAGCTGGAAATTTACAAGGGATTGGACCTATGAACCCAAAAAGATCACAGTTTTAGAATTGTACAGTTTAGTCGATTCTTGTGGTTATCAGGCTGTTTGGAAAAGGTTGCAAGGAAGAAACGTTTTCTTGAAGAATCTTACAAAAGGCAGCAGCTTGGCTTCACCTACATGTGCTATAGTGTGTTGTAGTCAAGATTGCACAAAAATCCAATTTTATGTTCAATTTGGTTGGAAAAACAGGATTACATGCAAGGCAAAAGCACTGGGTGGATGCTAGAATATATGGAGGCGGGTCGCTGATGCTTTGGGGTTGTTTTGTAGTTGGTTCTGGGGCTCTTGTGAAGATTGATGGATCATGAATTCTCTTAGGTACCAGGATATTTTTGCTCAAATGTCTCCTTGGTTACTTTAAGATGATTCAGACTTAGCCATAAAATAACATCATGAGAGGAAAAATGCTTTGAGATCAACAGAGAGTTTTGCATTGATTGAGTTAGCCTCAGGGATATAAACCTTTCAACGGAGATGTTTATTACTAGTCTGTGCTACATTAAAAGCTGTAGTTTGACTATTGGCAAGTTGAAGAGTTTTTTTATGTGGTTTTTCATTATTCGCATTGTCCGAGATGTTTTATACCAGCGTCTCTGAAACAGTGTTTCTCCTCTGAACAGCATGAACGCAACCGAACCAGCCATCTTTCATTTGAGGTTCAAAGGCTGCTTTTCTTTTGAACAAACTAAGAGAACAATACATAGCAAGTTTGTTTTAATGGCTGTGTTGATACCCAAGCACGTGTGTGAGAGTGCTTTAATTCTTTAGTGTGCCTACAAATGAACAAACCTTGAAGAAATGAACACCCAAAGACAGCAGACTGTGCCAATACTTTCATCTTCGGCTCCATTCTGTTATATCTGATGTAGGCAAACACAGTGAATTGGAAGCATTTTAGTGTTTAGGCTTTGACGATTGTGATTTTCCTTGGATCATGTGAAAGATATAAGCCAGAGCATTAACTGTGCTTAAAAAAAAAATGAATCTTAAATATTAAAATGCAGTTTAAATCCATGATGTTGCCTTTTTAAATGAAAAGGAAAACACTTTCAGAAAATCATGACTACATTTGTGATGATACCAAAGCCAGGTGTAGCTCTGTGGATTTCTGGACCAAATACTTTAAAGAAAAAATTATAAATAAAGCACACTCCCACAGACTAAACATCCAAACAACATACAGACTAAACAAAGTCAGTCAGTAATGTACACAACACTTCAAATTAGTCTCTTTTTGATGCATTTTTACTTCGACTACATCTACACTAATCCGGATTTATTCGAAAACGTCCTTTTCATCTATAAACTCTCCGCGTCCTTACTACCATTTTCAATCATTAAGTTTCTCATCCACACTGAAACATCTGCAAAGCCTTACGCCCCTGTACTAAGATGCTTCGACGTATGTCATTTCCGCCTAGCGTTTATTTACTTTCCGGCTCTTCGACAAAAAGGTTTTTTTAATGGATCGACAGTGAGGTGGAGTTGCTGCTGAGAGTAACACAGGAGTATAAAGTTGCAAAAGCGATCGAGAACAAAGACTGGAAGACGTACCAAAACAAATGCGGCGAAATATTATATTATTATAAATATTATTGTCTGAAATGGTAACATGACTGCGTCACTTGACTACAATTGCTTTATCGTTTCTGAAAGCCTCAGTTTTCGCAGGCCACACTGCAACGCAAAAGTTTACCTATAGTGGTTGTTGTCTCACTAAAGAAGTTCGAGTTCAGTGTACCGTAGACTAATCGGGACTCAGGAAAAGTTGCTGTTGTCTTAGTGTTAGCTTGTCTTAGTTGTTGCGTAATATTCAGATTTTGTGATTGTAGAAATGAACACAGAAATGAACATTAGGTAAACTATAATATAATATAATATAATATATAATATAATATAATATAGGAATGAACAGCTTAGAATCTAAGCTGTTCATTCCTATATTATATTATATTATATTATATTATATTAGCTTTCAGTTGCCTTACTTGCCCATGTATCATCTAAGCCTTAGATGATACATGGGCAAGTAAGGCAACTGAAAGCTAATAGCATGGGTTCTCGAGTGAAGCATGGCTCGCACAGAATAGGAAACGGCAACAGCATTATGAGAATTATGGGGTAAATAAAATCAGTTGAGTTGTTCCTAACCGTCCTGTATAAAATCCTTAAAAAAATATGTGAACATTCTTATAATGAAATCATTTTTGTTCTGGAATAAAAATGTAATAAAGAGATGGTTCACATCTTAAGCTGTCCAATTGAAAGAGCTAGGTGACTGGACTGGACTTATTATAATATTAAAGGTTCTGAGGAAATTTCCCAGCACTATTCAGCAGAGCTACAGGGATAGACATAGAATGGTGAGAAGAGGAAGAAGTATGGTTTTGTTATAGGCAGAGAAATTGCTGTTCTAAAATGTTTTACAGATATTTAACAGATTTATGGTCAGGCTGAAGCTTTCAGGTTATTTTTTGCATGCCGGCTATTTACAAATCCATGGGTCTCTAAATGCGGGAAGTCTTTTTTCTTTTTCTTTTTCTTTTTCTACTCTATAGCATATTCACTGCATGCCATGCTATTTTAAAGCCTGTGATTCATACGCTTCGACACCAAACATTCATTTTTTTTTCTTTACACTTTTTTTTTTGTGGGTAAACAGACTTCATGACCACACTAAAACATTTCCATTGTTGTCTGTTTTGCATCCAGCCAGGGATTTGATGATCTCTCGTCTTAAATAACTCCATGCCAGAGTTTTGTGTTGTTATTGTGCTGAGTGATCCTGATCCTGATCCAGCCAGCGAGTTTGGCGTTATTTGATTTCATCCTGTTCATGCCTTTCTTAATGAAGATTAGTGAGCCAATTTAGTGAGCTCTAAATGCCCAGTCTTATCATTGTGGAGACTATTAAAAATACTAAGGATGATGCAAGGCTTCCTTAAACATTGTGTTTTAAAAAATCACTAGCAATGACTTTTGCCAGAGGCCATCTATCTCACACCAGAGGCTAGAATTACAGTAGATGAGAAAAATGGGAAACAAAAACACTGGCTGGATTTATTTATTTATTTATTTATTTATTTATTTATTTATTTATTTGTGTGTGTGTGGTGGGGGAGATGGGGGGTTGGTGCACACCTCCACCCCCCAACCACACACACACTCACACTAGCAACACTAGATCTGGCTACTTTAGATTTGCATATTGCACTGTACAGAATTAACTGGCTCGAGGTATTTGTACACTTTGGGATGATTTTTGAATGTTCACATTAAATAACTATATTATTTAACTAGTATTTACTATAAGGATTTTTTCCTGTCTGAAATATCAGTCATTTTTTTCAGATGACTACTATCTTTGCACAAATATCAGAAAGGCCTCTGCATATTTATGTTCTCTGTTCAACGGAAAAAAGGCTATGATGGCATTTGTAAAAGATTAAACATCAAATCAAAGGTTCTAGTAGACTTTGTCATCCCAAATTTGAAAACTATGGCTTCCACATAATAAATCACAAATCTGACTTATACCCCTGAGCCCTGAGGTGACTGAGAAAGTGTGACCTCCAAAACATGTGGGGAAATACAACAGAATGGGACAAAAGCCTTTCAGTAGGCTTGCTGTATTGTAGTTGAAAGCTATTCAAATGAACCCTGCTGTGATTTATTACAGTAAACAAGCTCAGAGACTCAGGAAGAGATGCAGAGAGCCATCGCCACCTCCTATCACGGGTAACAATACTGAGACTACTGTTAACCCAAGCAATATCTCATCATAATTAGTAGTAATTTACATTCCAGTAAAAAGACCACTGAATTCATGATTGAAAGAAACCTTAAAACCTGTATATTCATGGTGGGTTATTATGTTTCTTTACAAATCACAAAGCAGCTGACTCGACATAAGTCGTGTAGAACATGGATTAGAAACCTCCAGGAGAACAAAGTCAATCGAACGTGTAGGAAATCATCACTTATGGTCAAACAAGTAATCATTGATCTCCTATAACAGGCAGCTTATGCGTAGGAAATTGACTTGTACGGCATAACCGACTCAGATGTACACAGCGAGGATTTATAGTCTGAAATGCTTCATCTTTAACTTCATGTTATTTATTACTGTGGATCTGCATACTGCTCAGAACAAGGCTGTGTTTATTCTAGCTTTTAATCGAGCATACTTTTATTAGGATTAGGGTTAGGGATCACAGTAGACTGAATAAACTGCCTCAGAGTGCGTCTACGATTTGGGACGATTTTTGAGTGTTCACATGAAGTGATTTTAGTATTAATAACAGAGAAACTAAGAGTTCATGTGTTTAACATCTCTGTGTTGCTGCACAGTGATAATTTGTGTAGCCTAACAGTGAACGGCAATGAAATAATCTGTCAGACATGGATATTCTGCCTCTGACCTGCCCTCTAGTGCAGGGGTCGTCAACACGCAGAGCAAATTCGCCAGCAAAGCATTTCAACCGATCACGCCGAATACTTGGGGGGGATGGGAATAGAGCAGAGCTCTATGAAGCAATTAAAGCAATCATATGAATATAAATCACATCTGAAGCAATTAAACAAAAAAATCCAACACGACTTCTGTAGCAGATCCACTGTTGCTGCTCAACCCAGCAATTTTTCACCCGAAAGCAGCTCATCGGATCAGAGATGAGCAAAATAAAGACTAAAGGCTTTTAGTCAGAAAGAGAAGAATTTTCTTCAATTTCGATCTTGTATTTGATTGATTAACTGTCGACATGGCTTGTTTAAAGTCAAAGATAAAAACAACGTCTAAAGATGATCGCACAGAAAAGTATGCGCTTGTTCTCCCACATGTCAAACTCAAAGCAGATGTCTGTTCAGCATCTGTGTTAAAAGAAGTAAAGAAACAAAGCGCAACCGTGTCCATTTGTCGCATGCATTTGTCGTAAACATAGTCGGTTTAATAAGCCTAATCATTATTGGTTGAAGGGAGACAAAGTGGCTTCGTAATTACACCTCCAGGATCGGGGGTTTGAGTTCTGCCACTGCCAGGTATGGTGGAGACACATGTTCCTCATCAGACACATGTTGTAGGCTGATTGACATCTCTTAATTTGTCTTTAGTGTGTGTGCGATAAACGGGCATCCTGGCCAGGTGTACACTGCCTTGTGCCCCCGAGTCTCCTGGGATAGACTCAAGGTTCCCTGTGACTCAGTATGATAAGCTGTGGAAGAATAATTGGTTAAGCATTTAAAGGAAACTGTTAATTACTACTCCAGGTCAGTTTTTTAAACCAATGTTGCTAATGGATAATGCTTATAATCCTTCAGATGTACATGAAGTATGCAGATGACAATGTGAGCAGTACTGCATGCGGTGTCTCATATCAAGAGTAACACTAACCTGAGCCTCATTTCTTTTTAGCAGTCGGTCAAGCAATTTAGTTTGGTTTATTCGGACTAGTAATCAGGAGTCAATTTGAACTGACAAGATCTTGGGTGCACATGAGAAAAAAATCCTCAAACTCCCTGAGATATTCCTTAAACCAACGACTTTAATTTGGGCAGTGGTTTAGTGGAGTCTACATTTATAGCATTTGGAAGACACACTTATCCAGAGTGACTTACATTTTATAAACCTGAACAATTGAGAGTTAAGTGCCTTGCTCAGGGGCCAATAGAGGCAGCTTGAGGATCTGCGATTTAAACTCACAAGCTTCTAATTGGTAGTCCAACACCTTAACCCCTAGACTATCCCGTCTGCTGAGTCTGTTTTGGTGTAAACATTTTAACAGACTTGTGTTTACCGCACAGTTAAAGGCATGAGATTGCTGTGTCAGTGGATGTAAACTTCACAACTGTGTGTGGTCCTCTTGTAGTCCCGAAAGTGTTCGTTTTAAATCTTCAGTGCATCGGCACGAATGTGCGCGTCTGCATTTTGTTTAGAATTTTATCCGTTGTTATTCAAGGAACAACTGATAATTCACTGCTTTGTCAATAAAAAAAAAGCAGCATTTTGAAAATACATCTTCTGTAAGTCACTGAGGATAAGAGCAGCTGCCAAATGGCGTGAAGGTAAAGCACAAATATATCAAGGGAGAGACTTGTTTTGCTTGTGATCTTGTCTCCTCTGCGACAGCGCTGTCTGTCGCTGACTCTCATCGACTTTGATTTAATCTCAGAAACTAAATCCTCCAAGGTGAGAAATTGCTCAGGCCACATCAAAAGCAGCTCTGGTACATCGTCCTAATATTTCAGTGAGCTTTGTGCCACTGTGGAATGTTTTTCATTCCCTTGAAGCATTTTGGCTTCGACAGTTCCAGCTCTTGTGTATGTTTAAAGAGAGATAATTTGTTTCATATGGCTAATCTTGAAACAAATCAAATTTATCCTGATCGCTTTCCAAAGCTGTGGCGGTGAATTTACTAGCATGTTGGGATAAAGAAAAAGAGGCGGTGTCGAGGGGGAGGGTTACTGAATACACACTCAGCTGTTTGCGAGCACAGTGCAGCTGAGATAGATGCGAAGCATCGCCCGGAGCTCCTCAGTCTGTTATCGCTCTTCAAGTGATTACACTGAGAGGACGGTAAATCCTGTTTATGAGCCACACAAAACGCTTTCCAAGTGAATGAGAGATTCCCGGGCTTCCACTGGAAACCGCAGCGCACATTGGCTTTAAAGTGTCAAATGACAAAAAAAAAAAAAAAAACTATTCAGACACCTCCAGCTTTTTTTTTTTTTTTTTTTTTTTTTTTTTTTTTTTTTGTGTGTTGCTTTTTTTTCCCCACTTTGTTGTTTTTTTGCATTTACCTTTCAGTAGGACACTTTACAGAGTTTGACGTAGTAAGTTAAATGACCCTTTTACACCATCAGCTGCCTTTTTTTTCACTCCCAAGATTTTGTAATGTAGTTTGAATGAGGGATCTTTGTCATTTCACCCTCAGCATGTTGCTTCACATCTCATCTTTGAAGACAGGCTGCTTAACATCCTACAAGGCTTCCTGTGTCATGTCCTGTCAGATCAGGGGTGACAGAAAGCCTGTGAGTCTGAGCCAACACAAGCAAACACATTACAGTGCACGAACACTTTCAGGCTTCTCAGTAGGAGCTTTTATTCTGTGAACATCACTGTTAAATACTTGCTTCTTGTATCGGTGGGAAGCGCTGATGCAGGACTGGTTCAGGAGCACAATGTAATATGTAATAGCACACGGACAAATCCAGTTAAAGCAGTTTATCCTTAAACAAATCAGTTGTTTGCACAAAATGTGTGACTAAAGAAAAAAAACTGATTTGCTGATATTTTTTCCTCTACATTCTGGTCAGTAAGCAGTTTATACAGTGAAATGATTTTGGTCATGTTGCCTCTGTACACAGACACAATGGATTTGAAAAGCAATCAAGATGTGATTTTAAGACTTTTAACCAAAAATATTGGATCTCCTTTTTAGGCTCAGAAATAATTGGACTAAATGATAAAAATAAGGATACTTTTTAATAGTTGGATGCAAGTCCAAGTCTGGACTTCATGAACATCACCAACTGCCTTAACAGACCTTAACCACATTCAGTTCTTTCTTCTTGAAAAGCTAGTGAAAAGCATGCCCATTTATTGCTCGTGGCCATTTAAAAACATTTCATGTCTTTGCATTAAGTAGCTCTTATGTTGCTTTCACTGTTTTGGGTCATTATCCATTTGTACAGTGAAGCCCGTTCCGGTTTTGTGCAGTGTTTGAATTTGAGCTCGAAATGCTTTGTAATTCATCCTGCTGCTTCCGTCAGTAGTCCCATCATCAGTAAACAACAGTACGCAGTATCACTTCCATTAGCAGTCATACTGCACCTGCACATGCTTTAACACAGCCTCCACCATATTTGACAGATGGTGTGGTATGCTTTAGATCATGAGCCCATCCTTTCCTTCTCTATACCCTTATCATCATTCTGCTACAAGCTCAATTTGGTTTCATCTATCCAAAGAATCTTGCTTCAGAACTTGGCAGACTTTATTACCCATAGGTTTTTTTTTTTAAATCAATGTCTAATCTGACCTTTCTGTCCTGAATGCTCCCATTGGTTTGCATCATGAGGTAAACCCTACAATATGTATTGATGTTTGTAGCCGTCTCTTGAATGTATGTTTTGACAGCGATACTTCTACCTCCTCGAGAGTCTTTTTGGCTTGGAAAGATGCATTGATGGGGTTTTTCTTCAATAATGACAGAATTCTGTGATCATCCACTTTAGTTGTTTTTGTGGTCTTCCTGGTCTTTTGGTGTTGCTGAGACTGAAAGTGTGGGTTTTCTGAGCCTGAAGGTCTCTCTGATAGGTCTGGGTTTAGTTATTCATTTAATTTTTTTTTCAAGTGATATCCTCCTTTAGTCGCAATCACATATTTTTGAACTTTTCAGTTTCAGTGGAATCAACATTTTTTGTTTTTTGTTTTAATTCGACTCCTTGAATTAAAACTGAAAGTCTACACTTCAATCACCTCTCTATTTCAATCCAACTTGATGCTACTTACTTATGAACCCTACTGTATTTGGAAACTCAGATTTGCATTATTGTATTTACCACAATGAAAAACCCATGTCTGCTGGAAGTCGGTTTAGAACCCAGGAAAATCTAATTGAAGGTTTTTGAACATCATTTTCCTGATTTGCAGTAATAATAACCACCATTCTGGGAATTCTTAACACTAGAATTTGGAATGTAGATTCAGGGATTTGCTCATTACAGTACATCATACTTGATAAATCGTTTCACCTCACTTTATACGCACAGGGGCATTGTCATGCTGGAACAGGTTTAAGTCTTAGTTGCAAAGACATCCTACACTATTGTGTGCTTCTAACTTTTGTCAGCAGTTTGAGGATGAACCACCTATTGGTGCGATAGTCAGGGGTCCACATACATGGCCATATATATTATTTGTTAAGTTTTATACACTCACTGTCCACCTTATTTATTTATGCCTATTCAGCTGTTCAGTTTGAGTGAGTCTGCACTCATGATAGCCTTAAATTCTTGTTCTGGGCTGGAAGGAGTGGGAGCTGATGTGGTCATCTGCTGTTGTAGATCATCTATCTCAAGGTTTGATGTGTTTTGTATTCTGAGTTGCTTTTCTCCTCACCATCGCTGTAAAGAATGCAAAGACTTCCTGTTTGGTCTGACGTCTCTGATAAACAACCCTCTGCTCACAGGCTACTTTTGGGCTTTAACACTATTTTGTGTAAACCAGTACACATGGCACCAATATCCATTCCACAATTGAAGTTACAGATATCACTTTTTTTTTTGTGAACATTATCTAAGGCTCTCGATTTGTATCTGTAACACTGTGCTGCGGCAACATGATTGGCTGATTCGATAGATTAGCGATTGTATTATTATATGCTGCTATATATGGAATATAAAATTTAATTGAATTCATTTGTTTGTGTAGCGCTTTTAACAATGGACATCAAAAATTCTCAAAGCAGCTTCACAGAATGTAAAATTGTATGTAGATTTATTTGCATTTAGCCCTATTTATTCCTAATGAGGAAGCCTGAGGGGAATTAAGTGTAGAGTGATGATGATGATGATGATGATATTCATTCATTCATCTTCTACCGCTTATCCGAACTACCTCGGGTCACGGGGAGCCTGTGCCTATCTCAGGCGTCATCGGGCATCATGGCAGGATACACACTGGACGGAGTGCCAACCCATCGCAGGGCACACACACTCTCATTCACTCACGCAATCACACACTAGGGACAATTTTCCAGAGATGCCAAGCAACCTACCATGCATGTCTTTGGACCGGGGGAGGAAACCAGAGTACCCGGAGGAAACCCCCGAGGCACGGGGAGAACATGCAAACTCCACACACACAAGGCGGAGGTGGGAATCGAACCCCGACCCTGGAGGTGTGAGGCGAACGTGCTAACCACTAAGCCACCGTGCCCCCACGATGATGATATTAGTATTATTATTATTGTTACAATTATTATTAATGGAGTACATTTACTTCCTGGATTCTTCTTTTGATATGGATTAGTAGTAATTCAGCCACACTTATTTATTTTTGTCAGGTTTCTCTGTGAGGCAAATTAGATACCCTCCTATATGCCTTGAAGCAACATCACAACTTCTCATGAGCTACTCAAGACGCAGACCTGACAGTCTTGTTCTGAGCTAATGTCTGGGCCAGAAAAAATGTAAACAAAAGCCTGTAGTGAGGAAACTAACTGCACAGATTGACTGCATGATTGTATTGTGGATCACCATTTCTTTCTCAAGCAGCCGTTTGAGGAATGATCGAATCATTACAGATCATGAAACACTTTTAAACTTTACAGACTTTAAACCGTGTTCAGTTTAATGAGCTGTTTTTTTTTAACATGAGCTACAGTGTCGAGGAGAGATTAGTGCTGTTGGGAGAACATTTTACTTAAAAATAATTTTATATGCGGAACAAAGTTTGAGTGACTCATTAAAAGAGGGTTAAAAGAAATCCAGGATTTCCTGAATGACATAATTAAGACCTACTAGATGGCCTTTTTTTTTTCCTTTTTCAAAAATATGATATTACTGTAACACTATGTTGAAGAGTTAGTGAGCTAGCTAGTAAGAACCACACAACCTACACTATGCTTAAATATATCTGCCTATTAAAGAGCTTTCTCCTTCAAATGTGCCAAGTAAATTGGAGAAATATTGAATAAAATATTGGCTGTATTAGTTAACACACTTAAATGCAGTGATGAAGTTTAAGACTTTTTATTTGACAGCGTGATTCGACGCTTTGCCACGTCTCATGTTCTATTAGAGAAGCAAGAGAGCAAGGAAAGGAAGCTGTGCTTTTTCAGAACAGAAGGAGAAGAAATTTCAGCACAAGTGTTCAGCTGGTTTCAGTGTGTGTATAATAGCTGGTCAGAGGCTGTGTCAGTTAGGTTAGAGCAGTAGCACTCCGGGTGATGACTCACCGTGTTAACCTTTGCACCTTTTGAGCAGCTGCATCAGTGACGTTTCCACTTTTCAAATGTCAGCGTGCAGATGGATGGAATGTTACTCTGGCTGCTCCACACGGTGACAAGCCTAATGGGTCTTAATTGCACCAACAGCTCCACAACCGACATGATGTTATTAGTATGATGGGTTGAATAAGTGCATGTCACCACGATATCTGTCTGGCGCGTCAATGAAATTCACTCGAGTTTGTGATTCTTGCTACAGGATGCGTGCTGTGTTTAAAGGATTATTCTGAGGTCGTCATCTTGTTTATAACCCAAGACGAAATTCTGATACGGAGAACCCGATTCGTTCATGGGTCTACCTCGACATGTGAGAAAATTAGCATGCTACAGAAGGGCAGCCTTTTTTTCCCCTTCTCTGTGCTAAGGGGCTTTGATAGATGCTAGATAGGAGCTTTACTGGAACTCAGGTGACTAATGCCTCCTACTTGGTAGCTAAGGTCATTCTTGTAGAGGCTGCGTGTGGCCTGCAGACGTCAAAAAAATATGTTTTTAACTCTTTTTCAGAGAGGCCGTGAAATTTGCGAAATGTTATTTGTGCCTGTTTTGTGGTGTTGATGTGATGTTCAATATTGAATATTTTGTCATGTCACACCACAGTGGTTGTTAATAATTTATATTAAAGCAGACATTTGGCAATTTAAGAATTTTTAGCTGTTCATAAGTACTAAGGCAAAGTTTTTATAGAAATTTAATCAAATACTTTCACTAAAAATCCTTAAACTATTGTGCTCTGACCTTTCATTTTAAACAGTGTATGGAAGACTACAATAATATTTTTGCAATACAGAAATTTAAAAATTGTACATGGTTTTCATTGTGATCTCAATTTATTAATAAAGTTAGCAACTATCTAATTATCTCTTTTTCCCAAAGGCCAAAAAATGGAATTTGCCTCCTAGGGGCAACAAATTTGTAGAGAATTTTTTTTTCCTCACAAATCTTTAAAGTAAATTATGATATCAAACCTATTTCTGCTCTGCGAGTTTCCCAAAGTGCTAAAAATCTGAAGGTGATATTTTAAGCCACTAAAATCCCATGTAAGGTTATCCCAACAGACGTAAAAACATCTCCCACTGTTCATTTTATATCAGACTTGCAGCCATGAAATCATTCATTTGTTTATACCGATTGAAAATGTCCAATTTTCAAAATGTTGAAAAGTCGAATTTCACTCCAGTGTACTGCTAAAAAGGATTAATTTGTCTGAAACCTGTCGGAAAACGATTCCAACGCTGTGAGGCGCTTTTAAGAACTTAATAAATTCAGTTGATGACTCTCTTTGACACTGTTTCGTAGAAATCCTTTGCTGTGTTGCGTTGTGGAATCAGCATTGCTTCCACATCACTGTTAGGATGCAGTCATGTGTCTGCTCGCTGCCTTCGTTACTCATTTGAGACATGTCAGGTTGCTGCTCGTGTCTTTCATGGGCCTCGTGTATTGAGCTGGATGCAACAACATTATTTGTAGATCGTTAGCAGGTGCATTTGAACAAGAAAGATTGGGGTTTTGTGTGTGTCTGTGATCAAGTTTGTATTACTATTCTGAACAAGCAAGACATAACAAAACAATAAAGAGACATGACGAGCCATAGCTAAAGACAAAACATGGGGGAAGGGGTGTGTTTATTTGTGTTTTTTTTAAAAACAAAAAAAATAGAGTATGTAGTTAGTTAGATTTAGGAAAAAATATTACTCATAATTTACATTCAAAAAATCATACGTTTCTGAGCAAAGCATGATTTTTTTTTTACTGATACTAATACTTAATACTAATACTGATACTTCATTTAAATGTGTTTGAACTTCATTTAAACTCCATAAACTTCATTTAAATACCACGGTGAAAGCAGTTTTGAATAAATTGCCTTTTTCACAGAAGTACACCCAGCAAATATTTTCTTCTTCTAATTAAACATAATACAAATCGGAGTCATCGTTTAGAGGATATAAACCTGGATAAGGAATGTAGTAAATAAAATCCCAGAACAGGTGGTATTAGAAATGAAAGAAATGTGAAATTCATGAAAATCAGACCAATATTTGAGTTGTGATGATAAGGGTCCAGAAACTTTGACTGACATGCTTCATATCGTAGTATAATTGAGAAGTTACTGCAGAATTAGATGATGCTGGAAAGTTTAAGTAGCTTACAACAGACACATGAATTTAGTGAAAATGTTATAAAACTCAGCCATTCAATGTTAATGACTTTGGGGGGAGGCAAGACAAAGCAAATCCATAAATTAAGATGTATACGACTAGAGATTGAAATATAACTTAAGTAATGGCACCCTGTAAATTGAGCACGTGTTTGTTACGTATATGCCGTAGACGACATGCCGCGGTGGCTGAGCTACGTTACTGGAAAAGTTAGCCCACGCTACACGCTTTTGTCATTTACTGTAGTTCCTTACTCTCTTTCTGGAGTTTGGTGGGTGACCCTGAAATTAAAATCAACATGCACACTCGAGTATGAGGAATATCAGCAGTACTGAAATAGTCCGACTGGCTGAAAAGGAGCAGAGTTATTGGAGATTCCGTAATCTAGGCCAAACAAATAGAGGCACTACGGTGGCAAGTGAGCTTTACTTTCTTTACCTTTTCACTGAGTGCATGTGTGGATGTGAGATTTAGTCTTCACATTTATCTGGAACATTTCCTGAAAAGGAAACGCATTTAAGACTTCAAAGAGACAACCAAATAAAAGCCTCTTTTTTTGTATTTTTTTACATTTTATGGTTCACAGTATCTCTAAAGTATACGCTATATGTCCAAAAATATGTTTGTCCTTTCTGTGCATTTCTAATAACCTCCGTTCTTCTGAGGTGGCTTTACGCTAGATTTTTAAGCACGGCTGTGTGGGTTTGTGTTCATTCGTGAAGTCATGTACTGTTAGAAATCTAGTGGGAATTATTTCAGTTCTCTTTGACCTTTTAATACATTTACACAGAGATTTAATAACAGTTGAAAAAATTAGTCCCCTAAAAAATTGTACTCATTAGTTCACGTTTTTAAGCCTGCGTACGTAATTGAGTCGTTACACTGATACGGTAACGAGATTTCCTGATTTTAGTCATGACATAAATGATGTCTTGTGGACATGGTGATGGAGTTAATTTCTCAGTAGATTACAGCTGCTTTTGGAAGATCTACCGATGTGGTGGAGTCTTAAATTTCACTTCAGCTGCCTGAGTGGTGTGTCGTAGAGAACAGTGAGGTATACTGTAAAAGTGTTTCAGTTGATAAAGAGGATTCGTTTTGTTTTTTGTTTCATTTTAAAGATCTATTCTGTCACATCTATTTTGCTCTGATTGTCCGCTAGTTTTTATTCACAAATGCTGTACTGCTAATGATTGTTTGCTCTGGTTCAGGGCTCAGCAATGATCTTATGACCTCTATGATACATGACAGGACATCAGAGTGACAGAACACTAATAGCTGTGGACATGTGAATGATAAACTGCTGAAACTCTAGGGTTGGGTGATGTAATACTGCGTGACATCATAGTAGGTAAATTCATTAATTAGTTTCATTTTACAAATAATGCTATTTTCATTCTATACCATTTTTTATATCCAAGTCACTAAGATTCAAGTTTTTATTTGTTATATACAGGATACAACTTACAGTGAAAGGAAAACCAGGCCACTTATCCTAGACTGTGTGTATAAATAAACAAAGTGTTAAACTAAGTTAAAGAAAAAAAATAGAATGAATAGAAATTAAACGGAATGGGGCCCCCACCGGCACGGTGGCTTAGTGGTTAGCACGTTCGCCTCACATTTCCAGGGTTGGGGGTTCGATTCCCACCTCCGCCTTGTGTGTGTGGAGTTTGTGGAGCATGTTCTCCCCATGCCTCGGGGGTTTCCTCCGGGTACTCCGGTTTCCTCCCCCGGTCCAAAGACATGCATGGTAGGTTGATTGGCATCTCTGGAAAATTGTCCATAGTGTGTGATTGCGTGAGTGAATGAGAGTGTGTGTGCCCTGTGATGGGTTGGCACTCCGTCCAGGGTGTATCCTGCCTTGATGCCAAATGACGCCTGAGATAGGCACAGGCTCCCCGTGACCCGAGGTAGTTCGGATAAGCGGTAGAAAATGAGTGAGAGTGAGTGAGTGGGGCCCCTACCCCGAGATGACAGCTGTGTTCGGACCCCGGCCAGGTCGCTCCACTTAGTCACTGATCTCACTTTGGGAACCGTGAAGTTCTCTCATTAACAATGTGGTGCAGAATTTTTATTTTTTTTTTTCAGTATCAAATCCAGTGTAACATCAGTGCATGCTGCTTTACGAGAGTTATTGCTTACCCTCATGGCACAGCCACCTGTCTAGATTCTTCAGGCCCATTTGTAAGGGATCTGCTGTATGCTGGCTTTTAATCAGATAAGCGGCAGCAGAAGTAGTGCAGATGGACTGAGCTCTGAAAAACTTTTTTTCTTGCTTCTCGTCTAAAAGCAAACTCATTTGGCAGCAAAAAAAAAACAAAAAAAAAAAAACAAACAAACATGGATTTAAGCATAGAACAATAAAATGTCTATCTGGCTATAAAGTGTGCTGTATCCCAATAACAGGATTTACTTAGCGCTGAAGTAAATCCCATTAAAACAAGCTGGATTAAGCTGTGTGATGGATGAGATACTATATGGTGATGACACATGTTGTCTCGCGATGTATTAAAACACCCTGATGAACCCTCGTTTTGACATGTACTAAAACTGGCTTCCATTGTTCCATTGACAGTCAGGGAGTGAATTACATGGGAGGGGTTGGGTATGACACTCCTTAATTCAGAATGCAGCTAATACAATAGTATTCTATAGGAGGACGATGACCCTTTGAATGTCACCATGTAATTAGCTCTGTGCATTTATTGGAACATATGAATGTTGTGATTCATCAAACCAACCTAAAGACTGCTCATCTGGAGCTCGTCTCAGCAGCGAACCATTATTTGTTTCGAGGGTTAATTGGAATATTGTTATTTTTCGCATCAAGCTTGCAACGATGAGTGTCATTCTCAAACGATATGCTCTTTTATTGGAGGTGTTATTAGAAGAATTAGTTTAGTTAAGCCAGCCTGAGACTGTATGTGTTTTGGATCGATTTTGCCGTCATAGACGCAAACTAACGAAGAATTGAAGAATTATTTAGTCACAATTAACTTCTTAGAAAATGAAATCTGACGTGCTCACCGACAGACATTATAATGCCACTGGCAACTACAGATGGCAGACGAGCATGTTGTCCCAGCGGCATCAGAACTTTTCGGATTATAATCTCCAGAGTGTATCCACTGCTATGACGCACGTTTAAAGCGAACAATGCGAGGATGAATCCAAACTCACGGTTCAGCTACAACTCTACTCGTCTCATAATATATATCTGAATAATGCTGATTACCTCACGCTCACTTCAAAGAATGTTTCTGTTCCTACGACACTATATTCTTCATGAGCCCAGATCGCGCTGATTAATGATGTAATTAGAACTTTTTCTTTAATCGCAGGTCCGTCAGAGGAGGATCTATGTTGTGTAATCCGTAGGCTCCTGGAGAACCCCCTGTTCTTTAAATAAATCTCCACCCGATGATTAAACTCATTAGCTATAATTTAGAGCCTTTTTTTAAGTTGCTTTCTGTGTGTGTATGTGTGTGTTGGAACAGAAAAACAACCCAATGTGCAGGACTGGGGGTTAGTCATCTTCAACCGTTAAAACTATTAAACTGACATCATCAAACTTTTCATGAGGAATTATTCAGCACACGCTGCTGCTCGTCTTCCTGGAGCTCAACCTCCCCTGTAGAATCCGGTTCCTAATCCGGATCTGGATAATCAAGCAGGCTGATGATCTGGAGCAGGTGTATGGAAGTGAAAGCACTTAGGGATGTTAGTTAGTGATCCAGGAGCAGGTTTGGTGGTGATGAGCCTGATCAGATCTTGTGCTTGCAGCATGTCAGGACAGATCAGGGTGAGGTTTGAAGTGACAGCTCGTTACGTAACAAACCTTTGATTACGTAGAAACTATAAACAGCTGATGAGTCTGGCTGTTAGATTCGGCTTTTTGTCCTTCCCTCCTAGTGAATGGAAATAAAGATTGGATCAGAAATGATCCTCTGGTCCTTTTCTTAACTCGGTCCCGGCGCGACGGCAGCGCATGAATATTATCGTGCGCGTGCTACTTCGGAAGTAGGTCACCGCTTCAGCCGCGTCTTGTCAGCTGCTGCTGCTCTTCTCCTCCTCGGTTCGCTTCCCTGCTGAACATCGAGCTTTTTTTTTTTTTTATAACCGAATAACCGAATCCGGGAATTTCACCGCTTTCGGAATGTGACGCTTTTTTCCCCCTCTCTCTCTATTCGGCTGACAGAGTGCACACGGAAGGTAAATGCAGGATTACTAATGTGTTTTTATTGCGTTTTCGCTTGTTTTAGCGTCTCTGTGTTTTGCCGTCAAGGGAAAGAAATGCGTCCGCGTGAAGGATTAGAGCGCGAGCGAATCGGTGGCTTTATGGTGTTTTGTTGAAGCGCTCGTGCTCGGTTGCTTGTAGAAGCAGCTCGTTTAGCGCTGACGTATCGTCGCTGGCTTTGGGGTCGTGAACAGGCTCGAGGAGGCGTTTGCTGCTCGCTGCTGGGCTTTTGGTTCTCGTTCTGAACACCGAGGTGGGATTCGTTTGTTCTGCTTTGGAGTTGGCCGATTCGTGTGTGTGTGTGTGTGTGTGTGTGTGTGTGTGTGTGTGTGTGTGTGTGTGTGTGTGAGATTGTAAGGTCTGTGTGAGGGGGGGGTGTTAAGAGCCCCAAGCGCCACGATTTAAAATCGGGAATGTTTGAGTCCGTGCAACGCCCTGTGTGATCTTATCTTAACCCCTCTACATCCCTACAGACCCCTCTACATCACTACACACCCCTCTACATCACTACACACCCCTCTAGGTCTCTACACACCCCTCTAGGTCTCTACACACCCCTCTAGGTCTCTACACACCCCTCTAGGTCTCTACACACCCCTCTAGGTCCCTACACACCCCTCTACATCCCTACACACCCCTCTAGGTCTCTACACACCCCTCTACGTCCCTACACACCCCTCTACGTCCCTACACACCCCTCTACGTCCCTACACACCCCTCTACGTCCCTACACACCCCTCTACGTCCCTACACACCCCTCTACGTCCCTACACACCTCTCTACGTCCCTACACACCCCTCTACATCTTTAAACATCTCTAAATGCGATTATTGTCTGCATCCCAGCAGATCATTAGATCATTAGTCTCTCTCTCTCTCTCTCTCTCTCTCTCTCTCTCTCTCTCTCTTTCTCTCTCTTTGTTTTTTGTTTTGTTTTTCGTGTCCGTTCAGTCAGATCAATCCCCCAACCTCAGCATAGAGAGAGAGCGAGAGAGCGAGAGAGAGAAGGAAGAAAAGCTGATCTGATTTCTCTGTAGATTACTTTTCAAAGTTAACATCAATTCACATGGAGGTTTGATTAACTAGGCTACTTTGTCTCTGGAGCCACGTTCCCAGTACCAAACACTAAACCGTTTATATGCTCGCTTTTGGGGTCATTCTTTATTATACAGGCAGCACCCCCAAAAGCCATCTACCAGCATGACATATATAACAAAAGGATGGAAAAAGGACAATTTTTTTTTTTATTAAACACAGTTCATTAAACTGTTAGCAGTTGACCCCTTTTGTAATCTGGAATAATGTTACGTAGAAAGAAAAACAACAAAAGTAGTAAAAGCTGTTATTTTGTGGGGTTATTGCAGGTTGCTGAGGAAGTGTAATCCTTCTATGATTTTTTTTTTCTTTCAGTAAATGCCACTGTCTTAAACCTGACCATGAAATTAGTTCTGATACGTGTGTCATCTTTATGTGAACTCACTCGTCTAACAGCTTCATGAAGTACAGGCCATGTTTTTGTTTTTTTTTTCTAACCACAGATTGCCTCGTTATTTGTCATCATGGCTGAGGAAGTAAAAATAGAAGAATGCAACAGGACAACTAAAAAATAATGGCTATCCGAGTAGGGAAATGCTGCAATAATCATTTCACTGGAAACCATTTCCTGGCCATCTTGACTTTCCTCCTGTAGTGTTGAATTTTTGATCACATTTTTATTTCTCCTTGCAGATCAATTCTATATATCTATCTGTCTGTCTGTCTATCTATCTATCTATCTATCTATCTATCTATCTATCTATCTGTCTGTCTGTCTGTCTGTCTGTCTGTTTACTATTTTCTTCTTGCCTGAATATATAACGCTGCCGCTGAATCTCAGCTTGTTACACGTTAAATTTCCAGCGCTCTTTCAGTTGTATGCGAAAGTCCATTCATGTACAATAATATCTTCTGAATCTTGTCATTTTCCAGCAGCAAACTACTGGTGCCTGAGCTCTAATATTCTGATTACATAATGGTTCAGCACTTAAAGCAGTGGAATGTGGGCTATTTCTTAAAATGGATTTACTGCTGCTTTGAGCAAGTACCAGCAACTTGTCAGTGGAAAAAAAATGACAGGAGGAAAAGAAAGGTTTACAAATCATAGCTCCCTCGAGGGAGTCGAGCGGGGTTAGGGCTAGTGTTAAGAACATGTCAGTTGGTCAAATCGGGCAGTTTGCATGAACAGTTATCTCAAATCAGGCATCCCTGAGGTAGTAAAAATTGTAATGTTTTAGTAATAGAAGTAAGAATGCATGGCATGTTAAGGAATCTCGAGGGGACTGAATGGATAGACTGCCTTCAACGTTATAGACTGTTTATGCTGACCTTTATTGTAAGCATGTGTGGTTTATACAATATGTGGCCAAAAAATGTAAGCAGGAATGTTGGAAAGCGGAAAATCTATTTATTTCTGTTCTTCCGCATGATGTATAGTGTTAATCTTTAAAGAAAATAAGTAGGGAGTAACTGTCCTAATCATGGAGATTTATTTACTATTTGAACTTCAGGTTCTAAATATCGACTTCAGGATTAAGTCCTATACTTATCTGAGCGTAGACGGCAGAATATTTATGGTGATAAATAACAAAATCAGCATACTTAAAAGACCTCATTCATCACGGGTGTATTTAC
Source organism: Tachysurus vachellii (assembly GCF_030014155.1). Classification (NCBI taxonomy): domain Eukaryota; kingdom Metazoa; phylum Chordata; class Actinopteri; order Siluriformes; family Bagridae; genus Tachysurus; species Tachysurus vachellii. The sequence goes on from NC_083469.1 coordinate 18,515,837, forward strand.
ATGCTGCATGTGTTTTTCCATGGCAGTCAGTTAGCGTTTATATGGGAGATGATTTTATAAATTCTTTTGACTGAAGGTTTTTGAAAATGTATGACATCTAGGAATTCAGTGCAGTGCTTATAAAATAGTTATTGGATCTATCTTTACTTTGCATAGTCAGCCGCATCGATTTCAGCGTCCATTAGCCAAAGCTAGAACAGGAACCATCATTTGAATGAATCAACTAGAGTATTTACAGACCTCCATGCTTCTAACACAACTGAGTTTGAGCATTTCCTTTTTCTCCCCACTGTAGGATCTCCATGGAAGGTTGTAATGACACATGCACGGCAGAGGAACTCTTTATGTAGATACCGAAGTGAATCCAAGGAGCAGGTGAGCTGCCAGACACATGCTGAAACCATGGGCAGAACCTGGCCAGAACGCCCAGTGCTAGAAAAGAAGACTAAAAGGCATTCCTATAAGAGAGGAAGAGATAAGGAAATAAAGCAGCAAAGCACAGATAGCGACCGGAAGCTTTATCCCCTCAGAGGACGGCAGGGAATGAGTGACGTGGGTTCCTTAAACTGCTGTGTTCTACTGACTCGCTTAGAAGAAGGAGGAACTTGTAAGGGCAGCATGAAAGCTGTGCATAAGAACAAAGGGAAAAGGAATATGAAGGTAAAGAAGGGAAGGCCCAAACACTGCAAGTGTCGGAAAAAGGGCTGCAAAGCATGCCAGCCAACGCCTGGACCAAAACGCAACCCCAAACTTGACAAAACTGCCTTATACTTGGACCTCCTAGAACCTCGAAAGCGACGGTTGGCCTCTCTTAACGCAGAAGCAGTCAACAGCCTGTTGTTGTTTCGAGAGGATTCCCAAATGTCCAAAAAACAGCAGAATTCTCAAAAGGTTGATGGTGAACTCCCAAAGGGAGAACTCGACAGTTCAAAGAAAGGACCAGAAGGCCAAAAACGGACGCATCCAGGAGAAAGAGAGGAGAATACAAATCCGAAAAAAAAAAAGAAAACAAAGACAGAGTCTGAACATCTGGACCAGCTGAATCTCAACAGTCCAACCCCACGGCGTCTAGCAGGTTTAAATGCGGCTGCTCTTCTGAAACTAACTAGCACCTCATCCGGAGCAAAACGGCGAGTGAAAACGGACGGCAAGCCAGGAAGCGGCGGAGCACGAACAAAACAACTGCAGGGAAAGAATAAAAAACAACCGAGCCCACCGTGCCTGTCCAAGCCGTCGTTATCTCAGCAGTGCTGCAACCTCTGCAAGAAGGAGGTGCTCAAGACTGACACTTTGTGGGAAGGGACTTCCGGGGGCCACGACTTCATCAAACCTGGATACCAGTGCAGGTCTATGCTGAGCTACTCCTTGAAGCCTGTGAAAGAGGAGAAAACTGAGACTGATGTGAATTCATGTTACTGCTGTTCCCAAGAGAGATCTGTGGAATACTGTCACCGGTTAGCCCTGTTCCTTGGCCAGAAGGCGTATCCTGAATCAGAACAGCATCCGTTGCCATCTGTAAAAGGATTCCTTCCATCCCCTCACACACTAACCCACCCAGCTTTGACCCTAGGTGCTCATTCTTACCCATGCTACCCTGGTTACTATGTACACATTTCGCACCATGGGACATCCTCACTTCCTGTAAGTACGAGTCCCGGACCCCACGCGCCACCTTCCGTACCTCCTATTACACTGTGTCCTACTGGGGTCCAGAGACCCAAACTACTGCCCTCGCCAGTGTCTCATCCTTCAGCAATTCCTCATCCAGTGTACTGCAACTCTTTGGGGACGTGTTATGGAGAAGCGTGTAGAATCAGCGGCTGTGCCTACAGACACACTCAGCCCATCGCTAACAGGACCTGCTCATTCAGTGCCGGATGCTCCAGCTGCAGCCACAAAATCAAGATGGGTAAGACAACGCAAATGGGATGTAAATTCATTTGCCCTTAGCATGAGCTCCTTAATTGAATCAGTTATTCAACACTTGTGTCATAACTGGGGCTGTTCTGGTCAGAGAATATGCATACTGAATAACAGAATAAATAGCATAAGGGTAAAGGGTAATGTTTAGCAGAAGGTAAAATTCAGAAGCCTGTAATGGAGAAAAGCTTGAAAACCATCCATAGCCGCGTAGTAAAAATAAAAAAAATGAACGTATTTATTTCCCACACCCCTTTTGTTAAATCATTCTATTCTACCAGATCCTCCATGCTGAAATGTAGCATGCCTTCAGCTATGAAGGTTGTCATTGAGTCAGGCGGGTAATATCCCCTGCCTCATACTGGCTATACTGTATACAGTGCTTTTGAATAATGCCTTGGAATTGGTCATGTGACATGACCGGGTGCTTGGTGTGGCCCTTTGCTGACTCAGAGAGAAGGTAGATGCTGGCAGAAGACGCTGGACTGGTTGTTTTAAATGGCGTCACTTTTTTTATAACGACTGAACCGCTGTAGGCAATTTTATTTTTTTTTTTTACCTCTCCACATTCTAAGCAGGAGGATTTATAAGTAAAACAAGTTATGACACATGTAAGGAGAGCAAAAAAGAGTATTGTGTGGTTTGTTAGAAAGAAAAAAAAGTAATAACTGCACGAGTGTTTCTTAATTAAATTTTAATGTCATGGGACAATATTAAATGCAGTAAGTCCACTTAACCGTATCCAGGCAGAGGTTTTAGGCACAAACACTTTAACTCCTAATTAGCAACTGGATACAGGATATATTCATCCTTTTCTCACAAAAGCCTCTAACTGTCAGTTGTAAGGCCTATCTTTAAGCATTATGTGGCACAAAAGAGTGAAATAGGGAGATAAAAGCTATTGAGATGCTTTAAAAAGACAACCCAAAAAAGAAAAATAAAGTAAGGATTTGACTCAATGATGAAAATCCTCTTCCCCTTTATGCAGCCACTCCACTATGTCGGTCTTCTCACTGCTCTCTTTTCAATGCTAGTTTGAATGTGAATAATTGCCACAGGTGGGCAGGGTGCTGGTTATTTTTTGTTGGCAGGAGACTTGAACTGGCTTTTCTTTGTAAGGTGGCAGCTGTAGTCTTTTACCAACCTTGGAACAGCCACAAAGCATTACAGGACTAGCGCTGGTCGCTAAATAACCGACGGACCTGACACAGTCCCTGTTATTTCTGGTTAATCAGATGTTGTTAGGGGCTTATTCAACAGCTATAATGCTAGGTATACGGTTGTACTTTAGTGTAACCAGTATGCTTATTATATGTGTGTACAGTGGCTATAACTGTATGCATGTATTGTGCAAAATATCTACTGAGTTTTGGTGACTTTTATTGTATATTTGTACCAGACATGTTAGGATTATGATATTTTATTTAATTGTGGTATTAATCGACTATTTAAAAAAACAAGCCTGCTGGTGAAAATGAAGGTAACAATTGACTACAATCTCCCTGCACTTCATTTTACTTGTGTAACAAAAGCCAAAAGGAAACTAAAAGATCAAATCTTCTAATTGTTCTTTTTTCAGCTGGATAAGATATCTGGGTATACGTCTAAGTAACATCGCTGGAGGATGTCTGCAGTGATTATGATTGTCATAGGAAAAGCGATCTCTGTATCACATAGACGTGTGCCATGTCATCATCCATTTAAATGCCATGCATGCTACACACACCTCATTTTAATTCAAACCCTGTGTGTATCCGCTGTTGTAGCGCACTCACCTGTGCCGGGTGTTAGATCAGTAAAAAGGTCATATAACCATAACCTACAATATGTAAGCTATGCTTGTGACAGTAATTCAGTCATTTAAGTAGAACTTCCAGAAGTATTTTCCAGGGGCCAAAATAATGGAATTTGCCTATTAGGAGTGAAATAAATTTGGCCAGCATGTGGCTTCCTCATTTGCCTTTAAGGTGCCAAACTACTTTTTTTACTGTAGGATGTAATGAAGTCTTTACTGAGATCTAAATTCAGACAGGATGTAAAATCTGGCATTATTTCTATTCTATATTCTGAAAGGTAAAATAGAGTTAAGTGAGAAGACAAATTGCTGACTCGACAGATACAGATGGGACTAAAATTTACTCCACATTCTTATGAAAAACTAGTCCAATTTAAAAAGGGCTTCTGAAAGATATGTTTAAGGATTAATTTAACGTAAGGGTTTGTAAATAAGAGCTGAATTTACAAAAAAATGAAGCCATCCGGTCATATGGTGTTCACTAACCTTGAAACTACAATAACTTTAATTTGAACAAACGATCTACTGACCACGAGGTGTTTGTAGGTGAAAACTGTTCCATATCAAGTGGAAATTTACTGAAAATACAGAATCACTTCGAGGAGAAAGCCTACACACGACAGGCTGTTGTGGTAACAAACGATCCGCTCTGTGTATTTCAGCGAAAACAGAAAATGTAGGTTTGTTTGACCTCTGGAATAAAAAAAAAGAAAAAAGAAAATTTATGCCTTCAGAAAGTTGCAATTATTTCAACTTTTGCTGCATTAATAAAGGAGCAAATCAGCTAACAAACACTATTTTGCAGCATGAGGTCCTCTGTAAATAAATTACTTTTTAGTATTTTTTTTTTTTTTTTTTAATAATCTTACGCTTGTGTTAAATATTTGACTGGATCAACGGACAGCTGAGAGGAGAATTGTGTAGAATTTACTGTGTAGCTGATATACACTGCGATTCCTTACACTGTTTTGTAGGCGTGCATGTCCGCTTGTAATAATATAGAGACTTAACAGCTGAGTGAACATGCAGTGAGCTGCACATTCTCTCCCATGCTTGGCCAGTCACCTCCCTGAGAGGCCAAAATAAGCAAGCAGGGTCTATTAAGTTCAGAAAAAGGATTGATCCACAAACGCATTTGCTGTTACCTTTTATTTGCGCTGGCCCGCTGCCCAGTGACCTCATAAGGAAGTGCGATTATAGAGTAAAGTAGCACATCAGTGCTTTGAGACCGTCTGATGGCTGTTTGAAAGGAAGTAAATTACTCTGGAATTCCACAGCTAGCGTATCTCTGCGATGCTCAACGAGCAACCGAGCTAGAACGCGAAGGCCGGATTTCGAGGACGGCTGTCAGAATGGCAGAGGTTCGGTGCTTAGGATATGGTTTCGGTGACGTGTGGCCAGAGTGTTAATGATTTTATGGCCACCTTTTGAAAAGCCTCTTAGCTGTTTAATGAGCTATTAAAATGTAGAATCACCAATTACAGCTCTAAACCTGTCCACAAATATTACATACTACTTATGTAGCTATTTAATTTTCCAGCTGTGGAAAGGTTATGAGTGTGATCAGTGTGATTCAAATCTTATTATCCAGGCAGCATGTGAGATTCCTTCCTGCTCAAGGGTCACATAGAAAAAGGCACCAAGGATTTCAAGAAAGACAGGGTAGCTTTTTAATCTATCAGTCAGTTAACCAGTTTATAGCTACAATAGCACATGAATACGTTATACATTCGTGCAGACTGGAGTTTCCTCCAGTTAAATTATTGCTGCATCTTAAAGAAATTTCTCAAAGAGGCTCTTTTTTAAAATTGACATAATTGCAGGAAATGTGAATTACTAATAATCACGTTTTTCACATTTTGCTAGGTAAATATGCAGCATTGCAAATACTATTGTATTTAGGTTGTTTTCACACTAACCTCAGGCTTTTCCTTCCCTCTTTTTACAGAGGACTACCCCTACCCATTGGACAAGCACAGCCCCTCTATTTCCATGCCCCCCACCTTGCCCCTGTCTGTCTGCCCCATCCCCAGCGTGCCAGCTGCCACCCAGGCCATGCCCCACCTGCAGTCCCCTCTGCCGGACACTGGGCGTCCTCAGGTCCAGTTACACGTAGGCCGAGAGTGCCCTCAAAGTGCCAAACCACCCAGCAGCTCCCGCTCTGCCATACGGGACACAGCTGTCTGCCCCCATGTGAAGGAGGGCCAGCTGGGAGCCAGCCATGGCAGTCCAAGCACCAAACAGGCCAAGATCAATCGGCGGCGGGCCACCAACGGCTGGCTGCCTGTGGGCACAGCAGCTGAAAAGGAGGTATTCATAGTGGTGCGTACTCAAGTTCTCTTCTGTTCTGTTCTGACGAGAAAATGGCTGGGGGAGGATGTGAGAACAGGCGAGTGTTGCCTTGCACTACTGAGACTGTGGAGGGGTGTGTGTGTGTGTGTGTGTGTGTGTTAGAGAGATATGATCCTACTTTATGTGTATTCCTCTATTAAATTCTAATCTGAAGTACACAAAGGCCGTAACCTAAAGATCGTAAACTATTTGTAAGATACTGTAATTGTACAGAAAAGGATTTGATGTCATCATAAAAGCCCATCTAGTCTTTGTGTTATAAAGAATAAATTAAAAAGTGTGATTTAATTCTACAAAAACAGGACCAAATGCTGAAATCCTTCAAACGATAAAAAAAATAATAATACAAATATTTAAAACAGAGATACTGTCCATGTAATAATACCAAAATATTAGGTTGAATGTATTTTGTTGTAATAATAGTATTTGTCTTTGTGTATGTAAATAATATTAACATTAATGGGGCCTGCATGTTATTGTATATTATTAATAATAATAATAAGAAGAAGAACGATGATGATGAGTGAGAGAGAAAGATGTGAACAGATTTATTTTTAAACTGTAAAATTAAACAAGAAATTTCGTTTTCATGGAAACCTCAGAAATTCAGAAACACTATTCCTTGTGTGTATATGTTAGCATGAGAAGACTAACTCTGCAAACTCCTATGAAATCCATTATAAGACTAATATGATTTCATTTAGAGGTAAATTAATACATCCAGCAAAAAGATGGCACATTTCAAAGACAGAAAATCGAGTGCTCCAAGTGTCTCACAGCCGCCAGTGAGCCGTTACTGCCTAGCGTGTTGTATACCATCATCCAGCGTGTTCCTGAATGCATCAGCGCCCATTTCTCCTCCATCCCTAAATGAAGACCCTAGTGAGGTTGTGGTTAGCGCATGTCTTTGGCTCATCATGCTTCTGTAAAGCAAAGGTTTCTACCGTAAACAGGAAAAATTCAGCTATCTATTTCGTTTATTGTACATAGCAAGCTTTATTTCCAGCTTTTCACATTTTGTAGTTATTGCCACATTTGCTTTAAACCTGAACTAATGTTTCTTGAGAGTTGCTGCCGTATCCTCCGCTCTGGGCAGAGTGTCAGTGAGGATGCACTTGCTTCCTCTCTGTATTTTGTCCTTTTTCAGGTGCTGTGACTCCACTGGTTACACTGTGAAAACACTTTTTTTTTTTTAAATCCTCACAGACGTACAGAGACTTTTGCCTCTAAGAAATTTATTTTATTTCTTTTTTTGGCTGGTCATCTTATCACTCTGAGATTTTCTTTTTTTGGAGCACAAAGGTGTCACTTAATTCATAGAAAATAAGCATTTCTGAAACTTTTACAAATCCAGTGAAGCCTTTTAGTCCAGTTTGGCTTACGCAAATGTTTACACACAACTTTATTATTTTTAAAAGATTATTTGGGCTTGTTTGTTTTGCACATTCATAGAGGCTAAAGTTGTAGATGTGAGGAAGCTACTGTGCCTTGTCCTGTTAGGACCTTTCTATTTTTTCAAACAGCATTTTGTATAAAATATTGTACAACAATATTTTAATAATACATAAAGTTAAAAACTTGGTGTGCTGATTGTTTTCAGTGTGATTTTACTTAATTATTAAAATTAGCAACTTTCTAATTCACTCCAGAGGCCAAACAATGGAATTTGCCTATTAGGTGTGACAAATTTGGCCTGTATTTGGCTTCCTGGTTTTCCTTTAAGGTACCAGACAACTTTTATTATGTCTTTTCTGAGATCTTAATTCAGATAGGATATAAAATCTGGCATTATTTATATTCTATTTTCTGGTTAAGTGAGAAGGCAAATTGCTGACTCGACAGCTACAGATGGGACTAAAATCCTAAAGATACACGTAATGCATTACTCCACATTCTTATGAAAAACTAGTCCAATTTAAAAAGGGCTTCTGAAAGATATGTTTAAGGATTAATTTAACGTAAGGGTTTGTAAATAATGTGAATTAAAAACAAAAATGAAGCCATCCAGTCATATGGTGTTCACTAATCTCGAAACTACAATAACTTTAATTTGAACAAACGATCTACTGACCACTAGGTGTTTGTACAGTAGGTGTTCCATCTGTTCCAAACTGTTCCATGTCAAGTGGAAATTTACTGAAAATACTTACAGCTGTACAAATTCCAGGTGAAATAATTACGTCAACCACTAAAATCCTTCATAAGGTTATCCCGACACACAAAATCAACTCGCACTGAAAGCCAACAGTGTCCTGATTCATTTTAAATCAGACTTGTGGACATAAAATAGTTCATTTGTTTTGTACTGATTACAAATGTTTGATACGTCAAACTCATAACAGTGTGCTGGTAAAAAAGGGCCTTTCTTTTTTTTTTTAAGAAAAAAATAACGTAACTAAATAATTGCAATTCTCGACAATGTATAAGCATCTATTACTTTAGCAGGTAAGAGTTTATGATTTAGAAGTCATAAGTTTATGGAAACAGATCAAAATTCCATGAACAGCATTTAAATGTTCTTATATGTTCATGATATTTTTGAAGCAAGGTGTCAGTGAAGTAGAAATAATAAATACTTACATGCCAATGATCTACAGGCTGAGGAGACACCAGCACTACGCAGGTGCTATGAAGGAGTGCAGAGAGACGGAGAAGTAATCAGGGTGCGAGACACCGTGCTGCTACGTTCTGGCCCCCGAAAGAAGTCCCTCCCCTATGTGGCTAAAGTGTCTGCCTTCTGGGAGGACCCTGAGTCAGGTACAACAAGATTCATCACTGCTTCATTCAAGAATTACTCGAAAATCTTGCGCTTTTAAATTACAGATTGGATAAGATTTTACTAGCTAACACAATCGTTCCAGTCAAACAACCATAAATATTATAAAGTTAGTAAAATTGGTTTTTATTTGTCCATTCTGCATGTTTTGATCTAGGTATTGCATATCGTCACTGTCAGGCGGAATCCTCGTATCTCCAAAACCGTTATTTTTCAGGAAATTAAAAAAACGCTGTACCTTATCTGCAGTGCACAGGGTTTAGTCCGCGTTGCAGTGGATTTTCTTGCGCTAAATTCCTGTCCTCAGGCGAGCACCAGAACTAGCGGGGGTCAAGATTTTTTCTTTTTTTTTTGAGCCCATTGTTTTGAAGACATTTACTTCAGAAGACGTGTTGATTCGTTGCGACTCTTCTTGAGGAGAAATATGCCGTGAATCTCTCCCGTGGAGTGAGGAAGAGGTGGACAGTTGAAGTGTAAAATGGAGTTATGAGATTTGCGCTCAAGCTATTTTCAAGACTTTAGATTGGTTAATAACTTGTAAAAATAACAGACCCACGTGGGGACTGACCAATAGCATCGATATGTGAAAAAATATGAAATTGACCAAATTTTGATATACGTGGTTTCCGCCCGACAGCGACGATATGGAAAAAAATGGTATTATTTGTAATTATGGTTCTGTGATTGAGTGCTACTTGTTCCAAATGATACCAGAGGACTTTTCCAATGTCATGTCAACTTTCTCTAGCTGTTATGATCAAACTACATGACCCCGGTGTCTCTTGTGGACTTTCATTCAGTTTACAAGTATAATCGTCTGTTCTATGTCCTGTTGTACTAGTTTCCTTCATAACTAGTAGATGCTGTATGTATTTAAGCTGGTACAAAGGTTTGTGACTTATCTTAATGGTGGAACTTGCAAGACAATAGCAGACAGCACTCATAAAACAAGCCTTTTGAGACTGAGAGGAGAGAATCACTCAAGCACACTTACCTAAAAGTTCTTTTTTTTTTTTTTTTTTTGCATATTTGTGTTGTCAACATTCATGATTGGATAAACCAAGCTCTAAATCTCTATCAGTTCTCAAAGACCGCTTTAAATAACAATATCATTTTTAAAAAATGTGCCATTTTGCACCCAAGCAGTTTTTTTTGTTACTTTTTGAACAGCTTTCTAAACTTTTTTGGATCATCTTGTGCTCGTCATGTAGTTGACAAGGCACTTGGTCACAATGTCCAGTTCCGCAAATTTTTCTGAGTCAAAAAATTCTACCTGACTCTCTCGTGCCGTTACTATGATCAGGTTTTCTCATTATATGGGGCACATTCTGTTTCATTTCTGATTGGATGTCTGTTGCTAAGCATCAAGCCAAAACATTCTAAAACCACATCGTTTCAGACTGTACACGTTTTGCCCCACAGTGTAGAGTTAGCACCACTTTTGCTTCAGAGAAGAGTTACTTAACCCTGGGGAAAAAAGCTGTGCTAATCCTGACAAGTGTGAAACATTCCCCTGTACGGGATTCAAAGCAGGGTTTTGAACGACAGTAAGCTGGGGTTTAGCTTTTTATTGTTATTATATTGTTGATAAGTGGATTGTGGACGGTGGTCTTGATAACGTACTCTATTGAGGATGAGAATCAGTCGAACTCACCGAAAACCACAGGGCTGTGACGAAGCAACATTCAGATTATTATATCTGGTAGTGAAAACTTCACATTGCTGCAAGCGATAGGTTTCTATTTGGGGTTCAGATTGTAGCAGAGATCTAAGTCCAAGTATGCCCATACAATCACTTCCATTACCCAATGGGCAAACTTGTCTTTATAGAGTGGTGCTCCTTGTCTTTATAGAGTGGTGCTCCTCAAAGCATATAAACTGTTATTCAGTGACTTGACATCTGTCACTCACTTCCACAAAGTGCTTGAGAGCCATTAATTGACACTGAGCATGCCTGGGCACATTGTCATCTGCAGATAGGTTGGTGTTGGGTATGAAACGTTATACCAAAGACATGATACAAGAAGTATCACACTCGATATAGAATTCATGAGACCATAATGACACGAATAAAATATACAATTTTAATACATTTATTTTATGACAGCAAATGTAACCACTGCAATATCAGTCCTTATTATTATTATTATTATTATTAGCAATGACGCGAATAATATAGTCATTTTTGCCCACTTATTATTGTTATTTTAATTTTTTCCAGGGTCATAAATGTATTGGTATCTTTATTAATATGAGAAGTTGATTAAGAGCAGATTGTGCCATTTTAGGCTAAAAAAAGAAATGAGTGTCATCACCACTGCTCAACTGTATAGATTTATTTAGAAATGTTCTGAAGTGTTTCAGACCTGAATGTACCTTATGATGTTTTCGCATCATAAATTCACATCAGACCAGAGTCAAACCAGCTATGCTAGAAACCAGTGTGCTGGTATAATAATATATAATGATTAATGGTATTTAGCTTTTGGAAGGCTATGGTACAGATATGCTGTAAATTCTGATGGTATGAAAATGTTGATCAATAGTTTCTCACTGTTTCAGTATTTTTTTTGAGGCTGCAGGGCGGACTTGTCCTTAGAGACTAATGATTGACACGTGTGTTATAAAGTTCCTTCTGATTAGCTTCACTTTTTAGACTGTTTGGTCCCCACTTGCAGACTGTGTGCTGCTATATCTAATGTTTCCACCTGATATGTAAGAGGATTTCATAATGAATATTAAACATAAATATTGCAAAAAAAAAAAGAGCAATTAGTCCAATGTGAACAGACTCTGCTGACACATACTTTTAGGGTAGACCAAGCAAGAGACTGTTCTAATCAACTCTAAAGCATTGTTTACAGTGTCAGTCATGTGCTAATGCATTCTGGCTGAAAGCCTGTTTCCCTGGCCTGTCTATTTGCATCAGTGGCCCTTGCCTTTCTGTATGATTATATCAGCCTGGTACATATGTGAAACCAGGTCTGCTGCCCACCTCTGCTGCCCTCCAGAGCAAGATTTCCCCATATGCCACTACCCTACCTTTGCTGAATGGCATCTGTTACTAATTTTCTTTATGGGAAAATAGAAAGAACACCTAAGGGCATACCTCAAAGGAAATTCCATTTACCTCACTTCATTTTGTCTCCAATACTGCGAGTCGGCGAGCATCTACCCAACACAGAATTTGTCTGTGGTGCAGTTTTGCCACACGGGTTGCTGCTATCAATATCCCTGATGGACCCAGAAAATCTATATGTTCTGAAGGAACTTATTCTTGTCTGGCCACTTTTCTTTATGGTGTTATGGTCAAGAAATCTCTTCCTTCAGAATGCTTTGCATAGCCAACATGTCAAAAGTCACATCTATGAACTGTACAGATGCATATATCAAATAGCTCTTCCTGTAAATTGCTTTCACTCCGGAGCTTCCAGACAAAGATTAGGAGCTCTGCCTGGATGGTTCCTTTTTGCTGGAATCATCCCCAGAGCAGCCGTTTGTCCAGATACGATCATACACATAGACCCTGGCATTGCAGGAGCTCAAGGGCAATTCTCTCATTTCATGAACACCATGGATGCCAAAGCTAAACCAATGGGAAAGACCCTGATCTGACAGTTCACTCCATTTACATGATTGCAGAGGAATAATAGAGGAATCCTCCCTGCTCCTTACAATTGGAATGTTTAGATCTTTCAGACCTACACTTAGAAACCAGACATTTTTTCTTCAGCACCAACAGATCATGCATTTGATCCAAGCCTGCTGTCAGTGCCTCAAATCCTTATTCCAACACATTATACGGGTGTCTCACCTCTTTATATGACTGCACAGGTGAGTCTTCTGCCTGATTTTGTTCCTGCTGCTGATACTTGGTTAAGGATCTTAACACTTTCATCCTAGCAGGCTCTGTAGCTGCTTTATAACTGCTTTTTGCTTCATTCCTCACCTTAGCCATGTAGCACCAGATAAAGGTGATGAATAGAGAGCAGTATATTCATACCGTGATATTATATACGCATTATACAGGGCTCTCCGTAAGGGCCTTTCGGAGATGTTCAGATCCCAAACAATTTGGGTATTCATCCTGTCTGTCATCCAGCTGTACTGGAGCCTGGCAGAACAAACTGCACTCATGATGTCACAGTCCAGAGTTGATATTCATGCTATTAGTCTTTAAGGATACAAACACAGGTGAAAATTCCAGTAGCGCTAAAGGAAATAGAACTTACTGCACAAAACCTGAGAAGTAAGGGAGATGCAATGCTTTCTTGATAGATTCTTAAGAACTGATTGTTAAAAACATCATTCTCAGTTGTGAGGTTAAGGTGTCAGACTACTGATCTGAAGGCCCTTAACCCTCAATTGCTCAATTGTATAAACTGAAAGAAATATGTAAGTCACTCTGGATAAGGGAGTCTGCTAAATGCCCGAAATGTAATGTAAATGTAAGTCGTATTTACATTCATAATATGAAACAGGAAGTGGTGTCATTGGAAAAAGCCAGTACGTAAGGAACATTTGCAGCAACTCAAACCAGCAGTTTCTTTATTTAAAAGATGATGTTTGGGAACACTGGGTTTCATGAGGCAGATTGTCATAAAGGCCTTGACAGGAACATGACAATTTGCTACTCCTATACCCCTTTTCCACCAAAAAGAACCAGGTGCTGGTTCAGAGCTAGCGCTGGTTCTGGTTCAAAGTTGGTTCCACTGGCGAACCTTCTAAGGACCGGTTTGCTTTTCCATCAGTTAGAGAGCCATCACACAGGGCCGAGTCTGACGTCACTGTATACGTGTCACGTTGCACAGCAACGTTAGCGCAGCAGCGGCAAACACAAACACATCAATAATGGTGGATGTTGCTTTACTGTTAATGCTCATGGCTTTGTGAACCTACATTGACATCCAAACGCGGCGGATCCAACGTGTACGTGCAGCTCCATGTAATCTGTATAAACGGATGTTGTTATCGAGAAAATACATAACATTATTTTATCATTAACACAGAAAAAAGTTAGCCTTAGCATGTAGCTGCCTACTATCATGTGTGCTGATAATTGATCATATTGCGGTAAAGTAAAAGTGTATTAAACATTACTATACTTAAGGTACACTATCAAACGCACTAACAGTAGCCCCGCCCACAGCCCCTGACACAAGCGGTTCTTAAGTCTAGCCGGTGCTTTGGCTGTAGAAAAAGGCTCTGGCTCCGAACCAGCACTCAAACTGCCTCGGTGGAAAAGGGGCACTAGAGTAAAGAGAAATAAAATCAGGTGCTTCCTCCTGAAGCAAGAAAAACTGTAGTGGTTAACCAGGGATCCCTTGAAAAGGCATTTGAATCAAAGTTGACACTCAACTCTGATAGGGCAAAAAAGCTATCACAGTTGCTAAGGATATGTGCAGTTAATCAGTCATGTAAAGCAAAGGCTGTGGTTTTCTCCTGCTCACCTTGGAACCGAGGTACAGTGTCTCAACGTTTTAGTGGTTTTTCACAGACAGCACTGTACCAACACTGAACAGCCACATATACAGTAAGCTTAAGTAATGAATGAATGTATTGATAAACGGCAGTGTCCTGTGAAACAACAATGTCTTTTGTCACAGATGAAATAAGTTAAATCACTGGATTGGTTACTACAGACAATAGTACTTGAGATGCATTGAGAGTCTATGTATAATCAAATCCCCTGAATTGTAAGCGGAATGTGAGACAAGCGAAGATTCCCATCACTACAAATGCTAAACTGCTGTAATATTCCATCACAGTAGCTGAGTAGCGCCTCACCTAGTCTCAATAAGATGATTACACCCCTGCGTCTAGAAGCCTAACAGGTGAAAGCATATAAAATTAGGGGAGCAGTTTCTGGTAATTACAGTGTAGTGGAGAAATGATCCACGTTGCTCTGACAAGGTATTGTGTAGGAAGATGCTGCATTGGGAAGACTTGAGAAATTTGATCATGGTACAGAGGTACTGATGTTTCATTGGAATATAAGATATTACTTAATAACCTGTTATAGCATCTATAGCAGCTGTATACATTATTTAATACATTTATGACATTACTGATTTTGTCTTTGATGATTTGTCTGTTTTTTTTTTAGATAGATGGATGAACAGACAGACAGACACAGAGAGAGAGATAGATAGCAGGAAAACTTATTAGCTGTCTGCTGGTTTATTTAGAGTAGCTGCTGCACCTGGTAGATAAACTAATAAGTGATATGACTTTCCACAGGGGAGCTGATGATGAGCCTGTTTTGGTACTACCGTCCAGAGCACACTCAAGGGGGCCGCAATCCCAGTATGCACTGTGAGGTAAGTCGCCTTTATCTACCTTCGCTGAGGTTCTTCTTGAGAAAGCAGTGCAAACATTTGACTTGCCTTGATTATGAGTTTCAAAGAGGCAGTAGGCAGCACAAGCTTTCTGCACTCAGTAAGCCCTGGAGACCACGGCTAAGGGGAGGAGGGAAAAAAAAACAGCCGACTTGCATTGCTCTTTGAGTGCTTTTGAAATTGGACACCTGTGTGCGCTGCACTGATTGTATGCTCTCGTTGATGTGGTGAATATTTGAGTATCAAAGCTTTGTGTCTGTGCTGTGGGATTTCAGAACGAGATTTTTGCATCCCGGCATCAGGACGAGAACAGCGTTGCGTGCATCGAGGATAAGTGCTACGTCTTGACATTAGCACAATATTGCAGGTAAGTCTTGTTTTACAACGAGTCTGATTTAACACATCGTTGCTCCCTGTTTATTGTGCATCTTGTCACGTTAGATTTTGTGCCTTGGTGAAGCGTCGTGAGGAGGGTCATCCCAAAAGTGCCCCACTGGTCCCTCCGGCTCACAATTACACCATTCCAGCTCATCGCAGCGTGCCCACTGACATCGACCCTGACCTGGTGTTTGTCTGTCGCCATGTTTACGACTTCCGCTACGGCCGCCTTCTGAAGAACCTGCAGTAGCGCTAGTAGTAGAAACGTTTGCTATCGTGGAGCCATACACTGAAAACCCAGAGTCCATAAGGTGAAGATACAATCAATATCCTAATCAAAGGAATTCCTGAAAGGCCACAGGACTGTCAAAAGTTAGGCTGCTCTTTCCAGACTCCATATTTGTACAAGCTGAAACAAATTCAGTTTGCTGTTTTAGCAGAATGCTATGTTGAGCACAACTTGGGACAGATCTGATGGCCAATGTGTGATCTGTAACTCCATGAAACTGCTTATATATTTATTTGGCTTGTCAATAGTTATATTTTATACTCGCTGGATTTGTGTGTGGAAGAAAAAAAAAAATCAAAGTTGTAGGTACATATTTAAGAGGTACCTTAAATTATGAATTAGACTATAAATATGCCCATATTGGCTGTAGAGTTATTTATTTATAGATATATGGTGGAAATATTTATTTTTAGAGCAATTAAATGAATGGGTTAAGTAGACAAGGCCAAGAGTACTTCCCCAAATCAACTCTTAACCAATCACATACCAATTTGTCTATACCATGCAGGACCATATGATGTATTCTGGTGGACCAAATACCCCAGAGTTCCTCATCTAGCAATTGGCTAATTTTTGCTATGGATTGACCAATTAGATTTTTGAACGATCTCTCATCCTACTATAGCTCGTGAGGACTTGCCTTACACCTTAGAAAGAGAGTGTCTCACCTCCCTTCGTCACATCCTGCCTTTCCAGCAAACCAAAGCTTTCACACGGCGCCGCTAAACATACAAGCCCCCTCCCTCCGGCCATCCAAAGTTTGCACTAATACTGCTACTGACTTTAAATGGAGGAAAAATACTGTGTATTTGTTGTATGTGTAAATACAGAACAGAGAGAATTAATGTCTCCGATTCTATAAACCGAGGGAGGTAATCTGTCCCATTTCCAAGCGTGCGAATAGAAAAGAATTGCCTTGCACACACACTTCTGCTTTCAGTATGTGCCATTGTCCCCCCCCCAGCGTTACCTTTAGATACGCTTGTTTCATATACAAGATCAATATGAAAAAAAAAAAAAAACTATTTCATATGGTCTTTTTGTGCCTTTAATAGTAATAGATAGTCTGCGGTGGAAAAAAGAATCAACTGGAGGTTTTCATCCTCCCATTCATGGCTCTTTTGCTTCCTTTACCCAGCTTGGTTTGTATCATGCAGCAGTTTGTGATAACAAAAAAAAAAGCCATTCCTTATGAGTCTCATTGCACTATAGTGACCCTCACTCTCAACTGCTCAGATAAAAAAAAAAAAAGGGAAAAAAAATTGACCTGGAGGTCAATTCAGGAATAATAGAAAGGCCGGAAAAATCCGGACATTTTCCAGGCAGCATTATCACCTGGGTGCATTGGACCACAGAACTGGAATGAGCCCTGCCATTTTTTTGCAAAGAGAAAAGCATGATGTAGGACGTGTACTTTTCTTCTACTGAATCAAATACAAAAGATTTGACAAAGCATGATTTCCTGCTGTTAGGAAAAGGCTGCTATGACTTTCTGATCCAATTCGCTTCACTCAGCGTAGGTGAAGTTGCGTATCTGAAAAATCATATATAAGCAGAGTATAAGGCAGCTGGAACTGAGAGGAACAGCTTACCAGAAGACATGCCTTTTTTTCCTTCTCATTTAAGGCCTTGATGCAGTGAACAAGCATATACTTGTTATGGTTTTCATTCATAGCACAAATATGCTTCAGTGCTAATACACACACACACACAAGTTTTTCATTAACTATCCATTCCTCTTAACTATTAAAAAAATGTATATCAGTCACACGTGTATTGTTGTGATAGCTAGAAAATGTGATTTCTGTACTAGTTTAGTATGCATATGACTCCAGTCAGTGCATAAGATACCCATGTTTGACAGTATCGGCCAAAATGTACAGCATGAAAGAAGGCATATCATTTCCTTTCAGGTTTTCATCTACCATTTCTTTATAGTGAATTATTTTTATTTTTTTTATTATTTTTTTTTTTTATTAAAGAAACAGCAGTTGGACAGTTGTTGTAGGTAGCACAACTGGCAGATACTATTGTAAGTTTATAGTGCTATTAGAGATGAATGGGTCATTGAATTATTTGAAGTATTTTGTATAGTGTGTAGTCAGTCCCCACAGTCCATACAGCGCTTTCTGGAATTTTTTTTTTTAGCTGCATCAGAATTTTTTCAGTTTTCTCCGTACAGTGCTTATGACGATATTTTACTTTTTATGGTTAGCTAAGAAGGTACTAGTGTTTATTTTAAATTATGAATTGGAAAATTAGAATTATGAATTTTTCTATCCAAACCTGACTGTATGGAGGAGAGACTAATAGTTTGCAAAAATTGGAAAAGACCCAATACTCTGTATGGAAACACTGTATGGGAGTTAATGATGTACACATGGCGCTGTCTTCCTTTTGCTCATCTCCAATCGTAATTACTACGGGGATATATTATTAGCATGTAGTGAGTACAGTCAGTGTTCATGCAAGAAGCATTTGGCTTAAGGTCCATCACAGCACTTTAGTCATGTTATCTGTTTCCATTCCAATATTTCCTTCGTCTTTCATAAAAAACGGTTCTTTTTTTTTCATTTTTTTTTCCATTCATTTGTTGCAGCATTGTAAACATTTATTTAAAAGTCTTACATAGCAAGTACTGAGTATTTTTGCTTTTCCTTCAGCATTGTGAATTGTCAATTGCTTTAGTAGAAAGTTCTGGATGAAATCGTAGAGAGTTGTGTTCCAAAATGGGCCAAGAGGAAGTGGGAGGTTAATTCTAAGATGTACAAAACTCACCAAGCGCTTTACTCCTTCGGTGATGTGAGTGTGTGAGTGTATGTGTGTGTATACAGATATATATTTCAATGCAGCATGGAAGTACTGGGCATTCTTGGAAATTAGTCCCTAGCACAGCGCATTTGTATTATTTAAGATTTAAACGAAAAAATGTATAAGAGGAAAATATTTAAATGGAATAAATAATATATGAGTTTCACATTCTTGTGGGTTTTTTTCTCATTTCATTTTAATACACAAAATATTCGGTTAAAACTTCATTTGAGTATATGTCTATATTGTATATTAAAGTGGCACAGCATGAGTTAAATGGGTTTTTAAATTGGCTCAGATTGAAAAGTTGAGCACAAATTGGAGCTATGTAGGGACTTTATTGCTTGCGTTAAAACTGACTCATGTCATGCTAATGTCATCCATTGTGCTTCATTTTCATAAAGAGTTCATTAAGTCAGTAACAGATTTCAGGCCAGAGTAAGAGAGATGATTAGCGCTGAGAGCTATTTGTCCACTCTGTACAGCGGCTCATTGCCATGCTGGCGCAGTGGGATTTACATTGATGGTTTATATAATGAACAAAGTCTTTCTCAACCGAGCTAATCACATGTTGTTTGTTCAGACAGTAAAGGCTTTACTGTTTGCACTATTTTCCACAAATCAACAAAGAATTCTTGTATTCATAACCCGCAATTAATTGTGGGTGAAAAATGTGGTAGGATTTCAGCATGCTGCTACTGAATGAACAACATTTTAACTGAATCATGACCATGTGGAATAAACAGTGACCTTTATTCATGCAAGTAAATGTTAGAATCCGAGTGGGACCAAATATCCAAAAGTGTAAATGTAGATTTATACCGTTAAGACTGTTAATGTAATTAAGAAGCAAACAGCTGACTAATTTTACAGATATGTTTAGGCATTTGGATTTTTTATTTTTTTTTACCTCAACCATAAACATTGAAGTGTTTGAACATTGAAACACCAAGCAGAAATACAAGTCGGGGAATCCGGTCCAATTGTAGCAGTTTTATTCTCATATTTACATGTTTTCCTCATTAAGAGCATCATTACAGTATACAGTATATCTGATCTGTAATTGTGATTAGAACTGATTCTGTATATCCCCATGCTGTGATTGGGCATTAGTATAATATTAAGTTTGAATAATGAAAAAAACAAGCTGCACTGGTGCAAACTTACCACATGGTGTCATGCTGAACCACCACACCACACACCACCACACCACAGTGACCAGGACTCGTTCACGTTAATCTGACATGAATGAATTTCTGGAAATTATGGAAATGTTTACAGAGTCCCTGCTACAGTAGTAAAAATCCTTACAAATTCTCCAAAATACAAGCTGGTGTCTGTAGGGAGAGTAGGTTTTATTTTAATCCTGCATGGATGGAGTATATTTGTTAAATCCGTACCTTGGGGTAAATTTGTTTATCAGCATTGTCTGTGTATCTGTAATGTGAATCAAACATCGGGGAGGCGAGCCTGCAGGAGCTGATTCTTCTCAATATCAGATCTGTTACAAACACGTTTTATTGTTTCTCAGAGACTTCATTTGATGCTTTTGATACAAGCCTTGTTTGTTAAATGAATGTAGTGTTGGTACTGTTTTAATCTTAATGAACTAGACTCAAAAATTAAATGATATAATTCATTGCTGGTGTACACACTGTGCAAAAGTGCTCATTTAGCCAAAATATCTAATTCTCTATGCGAACTGTGCCTGACACTTGTCTGGATAACTTCAGCTTGAAAATGAGCTGTGTTACGGATGTGACTGTACCCATTATAACCATCTCATTGGTTGGAAAAAGCTGTCTGTCTGTCTATCTCTGTATGTCTGTCTGTCTGTCTGTCTGTCTGTCTATCTCTCTGACTGCCTGACCTGCCTGTCTGTCTGTCTCTCTCTGTGCATATCTATTTATATATATAAAGCTCTGTCTGTCTGTCTCTCTATGTATCTGTTTGTGTATCATTCAATATCTATGAAGCTCTGTCTGTGTATCTGTCTGTCTATCTTTGTTTGTCTGTCATTTATCTATCTGTTCATCTATCTAGAAAGGCTTTGTGTCCACATTTTGCTACTTTTTTGAAGCAAGCTTTTCTCACTAGGATCATGAACAATAATGTTAACTAACTAATCCCTCTATGCAACTGGAAGGTGCAAGTTTATATCTTTAAAAAATAATAATAATAAATAATATAACAAAAAAAAACTGTCCATGACAACTTCCATGTCCAGTAATGATGCTGTCTTTAACATCTCTTCATACACATGGTCTGATTTGAATGTCACAGTTCAGCGATAGGAAATTCCCACAGAAAGCATGAAGCACCTTGATTTCTCCTAAAGTCGATTCTTTACTAACTTTTTAAAACGTATAGCAATAGATATACTACAAATCATAAATGATTTTCCTAACTCATTGACAGCTGCACTTCGAAAAATTGCTAACTGGATACAATCGGATGCAACTGCTAAATAATTGCAGACCCATTTTGAATGTAGCTTTCATCAGAAAAACAATAGAGATCTAATATCTTTAACCGACTGACTAGTTTCTTAACAATAAATGATACACTATTCTTGCCAACCCATAGCCCTTAGTCTGTTCTTATAAATATTGTTCATTATCTGTTTATATACCGATTAATTCAGTACAAAGAGCTCACTGTGGCCTTTGACATTCATTCATTCATTCATTCATTCATCTTCTACCGCTTATCCGAACTACCTCGGGTCACGGGGAGCCTGTGCCTATCTCAGGCGTCATTGGGCATCAAGTCAGGATACACCCTGGACGGAGTGCCAACCCATCGCAGGGCACACACACACACTCATTCACTCACGCAATCACACACTACGGACAATTTTCCAGAGATGCCAATCAACCTACCATGCATGTCTTTGGACCGGGGGAGGAAACCGGAGTACCTGGAGGAAACCCCTGAGGCACAGGGGGAACATGCAAACTCCATACACACAAGGCGGAGGCGGGAATCGAACCCCGACCCTGGAGGTGTGAGGCGAACGTGCTAAACACTAAGCCACCGTGCCCCCCGGCCTTTGACATGATTTGTCTTAATTATCATCACCTGGTGGGATTTTGTTTATCTTTAGAAATATGAATCAAGCAGACACCTGATGAATTGTGGTGTTCCCCAGGGCCCGATACTTGGGCTGCTTATATTTCATTTCTATACACTTCCACATACACATAAAAACATTCTAGACTAGTTTACCAAAAACCTGATTAATTGAACTCTTTTCCCTAATGTCTTATGGTGCCATTGATTTGTTATATCAGTGGCTTAAACCAATTAAGAAGTGGAACTTCTAAAATGTCCTGCAAACAAGCAAAAAATATAATACTGAGATTTTTTTGGATACAGTGATGAGAGACACAGATTTGCTTGGTATCTGGACACCAGAGCCCTCAGATGAGAACAACAACTTCAAAGCCTTGGTGTTTAAACAGTCACATCACGTCAATGCCAGAAAAGACTACACTACCCAGAGTACTACACTGCCTACGAACACGGCTGCTAGGGAATACAACACCAGCAGAGACTGTCATGTTCCAGTACACCATCAGTACACGTCTAACTGACCACACACACACACACACACACCACAATTGTTTATAATTACACACCACAGTATATAAGGACTCTCATTTCACGCTCAGCTTGCCAAATAAACACTCAGTGTTCCCATAATGATTTAACAAAGCTGTTTATTATTTGTTATCATTGTTCTGGCTTTCAGATTCTTTCTTGTTTTGCCAAGTCTACTCTGTTTCCTAATGGTCTGACTCACACCTGTGTTTTTTTCTGTTTGTGCCTTACGATTCAGATTTCTCTATCTAAAAGCACTGAACTTTATTTGCATTTCAAGCCATTACTAATCACCTCAAAAAAATCAAAGTTTTAACAACTTAAAGCTCTAATTATAGCTTGTTAACTAAAAACAACCCATACTCCTATCCTTAGTGTTGAGTGTTTAGTGTTGCCTACTGTAATAATGAGATTGTTTTGCCAAATATTAATGTTCTCAATCAACACATCTGCACTTTTGTTATTAACATGCAGACCTCACTGTCTTAGATTAACACCCCTAATTGTCTAATGGGTATTAAAAAAGAGTTTATATACAAAATTAAATATGAAACGGATTTTTATAATCAGAAGCAAAGTGTTGGACCTCCATCGAGTAATTATACCTGCCAAATAAACAACATGGAGATGAATACATCAGCTTTGTTTAGTCCTGTTGTACTTTCTTCTTCAGACACAATCCATTAGTGATGAACGATTTTTTTATGGCTGGCAACAAAGATTTTTTTTTCCTAGGTGTTTTTTTCTTCTTTCATCTTTTTATATGATTTTTATTGTAGGTCTCTGGTATCTCTGGTTTTTGCAAAACATACAAAAAGGTATTTTTCCCACAGCGCAGCCTTAAATGCCTTTTTTTTGACTGTTTATTTATATCCTTCAGGCAAATCTGTGCATAGAGAGTACAAGTGAGAAACCGCTGTGAATGCTCATAGAATGGCACTCTCATCTAAAGTGGAAATAACATTTAAAAATCCTTAAACGATATTTTAAAAAAGAATTTCAAGCATAATCGTTGTCATAGATGGACTGAATAGATGACGTAGTAGATCTAGGCTTGAACATCACCATTGAATAAATGTATAAAGTGACAATATGGTATTCAGTATAAATGTTTTCCCCATAATGTGTTTCGGGATTAAGCTTTTGGGTATCTCTTAAGGGTATGTACAGGGTGAGCCAAAACACGCTTTCTTTGTAATATCTCATCCAGTCCTCATGCACTTGCTAGCCTTGAGGTTGGATCAAATGTCACTCTGGATACAATGGACATTGTTCATTGATTACAGTATCAGAATGACTAATTTTATCAAACACTAATAATATTGTTATTATCATTATTATTTTTTTAAAATCTTTTGTTCCCCAAACATATCTTACTTACAAATAGAATAACATTACTAGTACACTGAGCTCAGATTTTCTTGTACTCTGCTGTCATACTGTTTCAGTCACTGCGCTAGCTCTGAATTCAATGAGTTGTAAGATATATAGAATGTCATATAAGAAGAATAGAACATATTCAGAGGCCACGGAGTGCAAAGATGTCCTTCATAGATTGTGACTTTGACCTATTAATTCATTGTATACAGGTAAGATGTTATCCAGATGCTGCCTGGGTAAAATGAATTCAGTTAGCTATTCAGTCCCTCCTGGATTTCATGATTTTGCAATTGCAGATATTTAACCCATATTTTGAGGAGCTTGCAATTTTTCAAAATTACAGCAGATGTTCTGCAGATCAAGACACGCCGTGTGACATTAACACAATGCACATTCAGCCAAAGCCCTCTGGGACTCACGCGTGTTGAAAACATGAGTAGAGCTATCATAGAAAGTAATTACATGTGAATCTTCCCTGGTGGGAGTTTTAAAAAAAAAAAAATCCTGTGCTTTCAATTTCACCACTTTGCTGCTGCTGCATTGCAAAATTTGGAAAAAGCAGCAGCAAATTCATTTTTGGCTGCAACAATCACATAAAACTCTAGGGGGTCTGTTTATTGTGTGTTAATATGCAGTTGTTGTACTGCATTATTTTAGTTGATTTACTAATAAGATGGTTGTCACATCACAAACGGTACTATTCTTTGTACAATATTTAATCTCGCTAAGGCTTTTTTTAATTATCTTTTAACAATTTAGCCCGTTAAATATGGTCCAGACAGACAGATGCATTTACACTTCTACACATATAAACAGTGGATAAAATGTGTCTCAAGCCATCAAGTGTGCTGTGCAATCAGATTTACAACAACAACTAGTGCTTTCACACTAATGCTTTGACACAGCTTATCTCCACCATTATATAATCCTAATACTGATGATTCACTAAACAATCAGGTGTAAACAGGACCTTAACTGTATATTTGCTTATAGGACCAGCTGCAAGAAACACACTTTAAATTGCTTGCATTAACATCATCTTTGCTTTCTGAGTATTACGCACAGCAGCCTGAGATAAGAATGTGTGAATGGATTTAAGTGGAAACATTTCTCAATTTTCTAAGGCTCACAAATGTTTTACTCGAAGATATTTGTTCTGGTGTTAGTATGCTTGGTTTTCAGACAGACAGTATTGATGCTGTTCTGTATGTACAAAGCTGTGTAAAATTCAAACCTTAGCCCCAGATGTTACACCATTACACCAGAGAAGTGTTTAAATTTATATTACAGTGGCTTCCTGAGTGCTTTCTGTAGTCTAAGGGTAGAATGAGTTACAGGGAAAACCACTCTGAGATGACTTCTTTTGCTCTCTGAATGCATTTCCAGACCTGACTGATCTGTGCAATTCACATTTTTTCTTCAATTGCTCATTCATTTTTACAGAGATTGGTGTAATTTCAAGGTTTTAGCTGTGCCAGAACTCTACTCTCGAGGCCACAACAGGAATCCTGATTAATCAGATAACTCATGAATATTTATAAAGCTTTTTTCCCGCTCAATCATCTAAAAGGGATTTAAATGCCATGGAAACAATTTGAATACACTACAGTGTGCTTGCAGTTGATAACAAATGCACAGTGTTCCTCTGTTTTTGTTTCTTATTTCATCCGGGTTTATAGTCCTTCATTTGATTGTTTCTCAGCAAGTAGCATGGAGTTGCCCACGTCAGTAATCCGCTGCTAATGACTGGATTTTATCCTTTCATAAAACTCCTTTCATGTAAAAGTATTTAAAAGTTTGTTACCTGGCTTCAACCTACAGTGCATTCAGAAAGTATTTTTTCAGTGTATGACATTATGACCTTTATCGAAATAGGGATTTAACACAAGGTAATGTATTATTATGTGTACAATGTAGTGAACTGGTTTTCCTTATGAGATGAGTTACTCATCTCACAGTGCAACATCAACCCAAACCAACAACCAACTAAGGACATATTCACACATGTTAAAAACAGAAAATAAAATGTATGTATATAATAAACATATAATGCTTGGAATATTCTTAAACAGGATTTTAAGTAGTAGAAGGGTTGAGGATGGAATCTGGTATGCTGCTTGGTGGTGGTCCAATCTCAGCTTAGTGTTAATGATGCTGTCATTTTGGCACAAAAGCAGGAGAACATACAATACATATTTGTCTCATCAATTTACCAGTCAATCTACATCCCTCCCTCACCTATGGTCATGCAATTTGGGTAATGAACGAAAGAAAAAGGTTGCAAATAAAAGTGGCAGAAATTAGATTTTTTTTTTTTTTTTTTTTTTCTTTTTTCAGGGTGGCTGAGTTTACTCTCCATGACCGGATGAGAAGTTCAGAAATCTGGGACAGGTAGAGCCACTGATCTTTTGTAATTAGAGCAGCCAGTTGTGGTTAGGGCATGTGATAAGGATGCCCCCTGGGCACCTCTCTTAGGTGGTGTACCACTGAAGAGATTATTTCTCCCATTATATATCTGGCCTGGGATCACCGAGATACCCCAGTAGGATCTAAAGGACGTTTTTCCGGAGACAGGGAAGTCTGGGTGTCTCTGGTCCTCCTGCTGCTACCGGGACCCTGATGGATTAATTGGTTTAGGGAATGATTAGGTGGAGACATATAATAACATATATTAAACATCCAGTCCTCGGGTGCCTTTTAGGTTGTTCAACTTTCTCTTTGCAAATAATGGACGGTGTCTA
This sequence comes from Tachysurus vachellii, assembly GCF_030014155.1. Lineage (NCBI taxonomy): Eukaryota > Metazoa > Chordata > Actinopteri > Siluriformes > Bagridae > Tachysurus > Tachysurus vachellii. The sequence continues at coordinate 18,542,220 of NC_083469.1, forward strand.
ATGATTACAGTAACAGAAATGACACTAACATTGTTTATTATTATAATTATAAATAGTATATCTAACTCAATTTTAAGAAATTTTGTATATTATATAAGAGGTATAGAACATATTCATTGGCACTGGAGTGCAAATATGTATAGATTGTGACTTTGATCTCATTTATACCTGGTCATTCGAAAAAATACAATAGACATATTATAACCTATAATAAACATACAGTTATAAGCAATTATTAAAAACAGTTTTGGGTTTCCCAAAGGTTTCATAAATGTTTGTGAAATGTAAATGGCTTTACATAGTAGAAAGATTTTGACTGATAAAATCCATCCAACCTGTAGAGAGAAATGGGACCAATTTGATGTATAATCATAACATTTAGAAAACATTATTACTGAATCAATTTTAAAAGTAATCAAAAATGATTGAAGTTCGGCAAATAAAGCGGTATTACATAGTAGACCACTTTTCAGACTAAGAAGTGTGAGTGTGAGTGTTGTGTGTAGTCAGAAGTCTACAGAAGTGCTGTGGCAGATTCTCCAGCATGCTCAGAAAAACAAATTACAAGTCAATTTTCTTATAAAACCGATAATAAAATTAATTAATAATAATTTAGAAGGATTTTTTCCCCAATCTCCTGTAGCAGTTTCTCTGCAGCTGTTAGAAATGCTGGAAAATGATGAGTGAGTGACTGGGTGAATTGAAGCTCATGCACTGTGTAGCACTTGAGGAGTCTGTAGAATGTTCTAGAGACCCTCAACCTGTCTCGTTTTAAAATTCCCCTTCTCCATAACTGCATGTCAGATTGTTGAACAGCTGGCTTCCTATAGAACAGATGAGATTTCAGGTAGGACAAAATACACAGACAAAATTTTATGTCCATGGGTTGAAGGAGCTGGGGGGTTGGGGACTTGAGAAATGACAATCATGGCTACAAAAGCTTTAGATTATTCTTTTTGTCATCATAATATTCATTATGAGATAAACCTTTTAACTTTAGTCTTGAAAGATGTGAATATTAATGCATCAATGAATCAAAGATGCATATACCAAAGATATAGTTCTGAGTGGGGAAAAATGAATGAGTTTATATTAAAATGTGGAGTGGAGGCTGTTACATAAGCCTAGTGGAGTAATCAAAATCCTTGTGTCTTGTGAATTATGGTAATTAGTTCACACTCAGTCTGAAGTGATTGGACGTGGTGTTGGTGGCACAGAGGAAGTGGTGAATCAATTAAATGCTTGGGCTGTTGCGACAAATCTCACGGTCCTTGGCATTAAAATATCACAGCCTCCAACATAACAAGAATATGACTAATTTATTTATTTATTTATTTTTCAAAATGGACAAATCAATAGTACTCTGAAAAAAATAACAAAATGTTATTCTTAGCTTTCCAATGGGATAAACTTCTTTTTGCTATATAATGTAGCACTCTGGTACAAGAGTGACTTCTACAAGTAAATATAATTTGCTGTATGTCAGAAAAGAAACATGAACATAACTTGGTCTTGCTGCTGACTTATACTCCTTGCTAAGAAACTACAGCATTTGTCTATACCAGATAGCATTTGTCTTTATTTTTTTATTTAGGAAAACCCCCTAAAGGTTGGCTAGCTATTATGCAGACCTACATTTCAAGTCATAACTTCATTCCCAATATTTTAATCACATTTGAATGCTTATCTTTATGTTTGTTTAACCGCGTTGTGTTTCTAGTTATCGTGATTCCTCCCCTATGCTTTTTCATTTTGTTTTTTTTTTTTTGTTAATAAATCGTCTTTTGTTATCGCTGCATTTGGAAGCATTCTGCAGTAACTGCCTTTACTGACACACGAACACAGATGCTTGGAGAGTGGATGCAAGTACACTTTAATTAGAGCAGTTCACAATATTAGGAACAGCTCCAAACACCAAATAAATCCAAAAAAACCTTAGTCAAAAGCATGGTCAAATAGGCAAAGGTCGTTTGAAGTTTGAACAAACTGGTTCCAAACACTCAGGCTTTCTAACGTCACGTACACAGGGAAACTGCACATATAGTGATCGAATATTAAACTGAACCAAAATTGCTTTTAAACCATGTTTACAAAACATACTATTTAAACAAAAATGAACATAATCAGAAGGATGGAGACGAGGAATGAGAGAGTGTATGTGGTTGCTAGGAGTGTGTGGACATATTTGAGGGCCACGTGAGACAGGGTTTGTGACATCCGCAGATATGACACGTGTGAGAATCGTGTCAATTTTCTGCTCACAAGACTTCCGGCATCCGGGACAATTATGGTTGTACTAATGCGTGTGGATTCTCTATCAGATGCTTTCATAATGGATGCATTGTTTGTGAATTTATTAACATTAAAAAAAAAGTTAACAGTTATATGACATCTGTAACTAAGATTTTAAGATGGCCTACCTTTTGATATCAGGTGTGCATCATCAGTAACCATTTTAACATTCACACTCAACTCTTCATGCTTGCATTTGTACATAATAATTCTACTTTCAAAGTGGTATTACAATTAATAGGATTTTGTCTTAGCATGTCTGTATTTTTCACAGTAATTTGGGCAACCATTGTAGCTGTAAATGTGCTATAGAAATAAAACGTACTTTCTGATACTATAATACTGTAAATAATAAGAATCAGATAACAGTGTTGTAAGAAAATGTAGTTATGTATCACATAAAATATTCCCTGCATTGTCTTTTAGTATCTATTTAAAATATTATAATTTGCAGTTGTCATTTTAAGGTAAGCCTTCAGGTAACGATATACCAGTTTTAGTGTTTATATTCTGTTCATGATGGCATATAGTAAACTTCACTTCATCTTGTCAAGCCAGAATGGAAAATCACTAAAGAATAAGTGTTGGTGTATTCATGCGGAATAGGAAAGCAATTCACGCCCAAAAATCGATCTGCCTTCAAAGTGGGCTTTGGCTAAAGGTCATCATATCTATATAATACATTTGTGTTTCAAAATGACACAAACATTACTTTCACCCCAGAAAGGACAATATGTTCAAAAAAAGTCTTGCTCTGCTGTTTTATCAACCTTTCCATAAATCATACCTGTATTCATACCTCTATTACTGAGCCAGTTTGCATCCCACATCTGTGTTTCATCCCTAGCCCTTTTGTAATGAATTACTTTAAGTGCCATGCAACATGTGGTGCTAGCATTATGTGATGAATGAGTGTCACATAGCAGTGAAGCTTGACATTGATGAGCTCATCTGACAAATGAATCTTCACAAGACTATATCACGAGCATGATAATGAACTTGGTTAGACTGCTGGTGGGAAAAAGTTTAAAGAACTGGCATTGCTGTGAAAAAAAAAATAATAATAATTCTGTAATATACAGTACATTTGCTGTCCACTTTAATAGGAACACCTGTACACCTGCACATTTAGGCATTTATCTAATCATGTTGCAGCAGCACAATGCATAAAATCATGCAGATACAGTAATGTTCACATCAATAATCAGAATAGGCAGAAAGTTTGGCATCAAGTATTTCAGAAACAATTTTTACATACAACAGTTTAAAATATTGGCTGATTCAATATTTTTTAAATGCACAGGTGTTCCTAATAAAGTGGGTGTTGAGTATATGTATAAAGGTTGTTTTTTGATATAGCTAATATTCATTCATTCATTCATTCATTCATTCATTCATTCATCTTCTACCGCTTATCCGAACTACCTCAGGTCACGGGGAGCCTGTGCCTATCTCAGGCGTCATTGGGCATCAAGGCAGGATACACCCTGGACGGAGTGCCAACCCATCACAGGGCACACACACACACTCATTCACTCACGCAATCACACACTAGGGACAATTTTCCAGAGATGCCAATCAACCTACCATGCATGTCTTTGGACCGGGGGAGGAAACCCCCGAGGCACGGGGAGAGGCGGGAATCGAACGTGCTAACCACTAAGCCACCGTGCCCCCATAGCTAATATTATCCAGCATTTTATTTTGCATTTTGCCAACTCACATTTCCAGGTTCCCTGGTTGAATACTGAGCTTTGTATCCTTTTTAGTTTTGCATGTTCTATCTGTGTTCCGTCCATGGATTTCCTCCAGGTTCTCCAGTTTCAGTCAAAAAACATGCATGAAGGCAGACTGAATTCTCCACCATATCTTGTGCCCAGTCTTCCCAGGCTTGGCTTTGGATCCACCAGGACCCTGACCAGGATTAAACAGTTGCTAAAGATAATATAGACATGAATAAATGATTTAGCTTACAGAACATTAAAATTAAGTTTAAATAGAATTTACCCGTTGTGTCTTTGTGAAGAATGGCCCACTGAGACATGCCTACTGACAGACCTCAGTAAGGAAGAATAAAAACTCAGAACATGGAAGAAGAAGAAGAAGAAGAAGAAGAAGAAGAAGAAGAAGAAGAAGAAGAAGAAGAAGAAGAAGAAAGATTTTTAAGTTTGGGAGAATACTGGAGAATACTGGTGAAATTAAGAAAATCTGACATTTTGAAGTATATCTTCCAAAAATGTTTCGAGTGACTAATATAAAAGAAAGACTTCTACACTTGACTGGTGACTCATTACAGTAGCAGTGTTACAGAGTCAAGTGTTAATCATAGCTCACAATGCTTTTTTCCCCGGATCAGCGCTCTGTGTGATTATGGAGAACTGTGAATTAGGTTAGAGAAATGCAGTGCTGTTACAGGCTCAGATATGGCATTATCAATTCACTGCTCTGTGTGCTCAAATAGAGACATGTCTCAGGAGAATGAAAGTGTACAAGAACAAACATGAGAGAAAACTGTTTTCTGAGAATAAACATACATCAAGCTAAATTCAACTGCAAGGATATGGGCAATGAGATATATAGAAGTGCACTGGCCTGACATGGATACTAATCAATTCTGCATGAGCACAATATGGTTGAGTTTAGACATGCTTAGAACATGTACCATAAATGGCCTAATGCTGGCGCAAGATTTTGGGCCAAAAGTTGCCTTTACTGTGTGCTTTGCTCTATATGAGATATGATCATATCAGAGTTGAGTTATGTCTGCGTTCTGGCAGCCAGACTTGAATGGGTTCATTGCTATTTATCGCTGTCATAGCACTATGTGGATGAGGTGAAATGATGAAATGTTTGCCAGCATTGAGTCATTATTCATTTGCGTTCAGGGTAAGATTTTTGTTTTGTTTTGTTTTGTTTTTTAGTTTCAAATCAACAATCTGAAGCAACACACAGACAGCATATTTTACCATGTAGAGCAGTGATTTAAGTGAAGTAGGAACACTTCTCTCCTAAGTGACTCACTTTGGACAGTGAATGCTTAATTAGACATCAAGCATGCATCGGCGAGACAAAAAACTGTCAAAAAAACAGGACTGTTAAGCACCAATTTTGTTCAAGGCGAAACACACGCTAGAGATGTGTGAATGAATGTAAATACATTATGCAGAATGGCTACAAATAGAAGGTACATTATTGTTAATTTTATAAAGCTTAAAAGATGTAGGAAACACAACTAATCAAATATTTCAAACAATAAACTGTCCTGCGCACATCTAATTGAAATTAATTAGGTACTTGAGTGATGAAGCTGAGGACAGTGCAGGTTTCTATTTGTGTAGATTATATATTCTGTTACAGTATATATATACTGTATATTGAGCTCAAATTCAGAGGCATGAATGTATTGCAATTAAATATGAATCTTGGAAAAAATCATGTCTTCTGATGTCTTCTGATCATTTTAGCCCATTACATATAGATTTGTACATTAGTCATTTTGCAGGCAGATGCTGCCCTTTTTTCATTGGAAAAGTGTTTTTAAGAGCTGCTACGCAGCTTTGGATGAGTGAGATTAATTTCTATGGGCCATCCATCCATCCATTTTCTGAATTGCTTATCCTACACAGGGACATCCATTCATATATTAAGGACAATTTAGAGATGCCAATCAGCCTACCATGCATGTCTTTGGACTGGGGGAGGAAACCAGAGTACCCAGAGAAAACCACCAATCCATGGGGAGGACATGGGCACAGAATGTGTGAAACGGTTGGCATTATGAGGCAGCCGCTTTAGCCGCTTTCGGATATTTAAAAAAATACTGTGTCAGTGTAAATTCCTTAAGCATATGATTCGGTTGCCTACCAACCTGACAGAAAGTCTTCCCTCCTGCACTAATATCATTGTCATTTGGATGCAAGAGTAAAATATGGTGGCATATGCTTTGCATTCATGTCATGCACAGCACATTCACACATTCAACCAAAAACAGACACACAAAGAGTGTCTTTTATTGCAATGCACTTTACACATTTTGCCCTTTGTCTACCGATCACAGATTGAATAAGATATCCAAAAACAGTGTCGTTAGTCTGACTCAATCCTCTCACCCGCTAGATGGTCATGCCAAGCAGCACTTAGTGATAATCTTTCTGAAATGGATTTAAGATGATATGATGGCAATAGACAATGATGAGTAGGAGGACATTCAGTGCAAAACAGCCAGAATCTTATAATAGAATATAATAAAAATGTTACAGAACAGGACCATGGATTGATCAGTTTCTGTTTACTGGCAGAATCTGTTGTATTTCCATGAGGATCACTGTGAAGACAGTTTCTTTAGAGTTTGAAGATTCTGTCCTGGTTATTTCTGGAATGAGATATTGCTCACAAAATGGAAAAGGCTCATATAGCTGATTTTTTAGAAAGTTGTTCTCACAAAGCACGAGACATTACTGACGGCTAACTCTAGGATCTGAACAGATGCCTGGGTGCACACAGAGCTGTAAATGCTCACTTTCATGTGCTTTGTTACACACCGTAATGATGGACTAGATAACAAACAAGCAGATGGGCTCTTAGCTTAATACCCATAGGATCTAAACAAGTTCTTCACAGATGAGCTGCTTCAGTTTGGGCCCTTTGTCAGAGAGGAGAAAGAAAAGACACTATAAACCTTTTTTTTTAAGATACAGATTACAGACAGCCAATGTCATCCAAATTTCTCAATGCCTTTGTCACACAAAGGCTTTTTTTCTGAAATGATCTGTGCCAAACTGCAAGTAAAAATGAGAAAAGACTTTTTCCTATACAAAACAGATGGAGGAGCTGAGAACAATCATGGGCCAGAAATGTTTTTCAGCACTGCACCTAAAAGGCAATTAAGTCTGAGCTAGTCAGGAAATTAAGATCTAAAAATCTGATAATCACCTCTGCAAAGGCAAAAATTATAGAAGAAAAACTTCTGAAAGTTGAGTTTAAACAATTTTACAGTCCTGTAGTGTAATGTTATATACAGAATGTGGCAGTGATTGACTGTTAATAATAATAAAAAAAATCATTAATTAACTGTTTAATTAACTAGTTATAATTATGCTTTTAAGTCTTTTTATGTTATGGCATTACTTTATGGACCATCTGGGCAAGACAGAGACATGGCCTGTAGTTTTTGATAATACATTTCAGTGTGTGTAATGCTGACACAGCTGTTATACTGTACAAGCATACCTAATTTCATAATTTCATCTATTACCTCATCAATGCATTGATGGTCCCCAAGTTCATGTGTTTTCTCCGAGTGGTATCTTGGGAAATGGATCGATTGTTGTGAACATACTGTGTGTGGAGATGTCCGAACATCTAGATGTCCGAACTGGCTATCTTCAAACAACGGGTGAAGAAAAAGAAAACCTTGAACAGTTTTAGGTTGATGGTATCCTAAGTCTGTATCCTAGTGAACCAGTGTTAATGTGTTCATAGATAGAGACTTAAAAGCATGCCTCTCTGGATAAGGATGTCTGCCAAATGCCGTAAATGTGAATAGTGTCTGGTTGAAAGTTGAAAGAGTAGGCGTTTCATGATGTAATGTCAAAGGGAATTTTGGGCATATTCCTCCTATGTGAGAAAGCTTGCTCTTGCTTCAGGTCATTTGTGACAAAGTTCATAGAAATCTTCCTATTTCTTGATTAGCCTGCCTCTTGATTAGCCTCTTACCCATTCGCTTGAGGGTGATAACCTGACCTGACACTGACTGTGTCTCCCAGCTTATCCATGAATGATTGCCACACTTGTGATGTGAATTGGAGTCATTTATCAGAAACGAGCTCTGCAGAAATATCTCTTTGCCATTATTACTGGAACACGTTTTGAAATAGCACACTACCCATCTCATATTCTGTGAATAGAGCTAGGAAACAGAGTCTTGAAGAAAATCTATCTGGTTGCCACCAAAACAGCACTGAGGAATTGAAAGTGGGAGTAGTGTGCATACTGCCTGTGGGTTTATTGTACGCCTTGTGCAAAGATTTCATGAGCATGTTTTGTTGAACTACAGAATGTCCTTTAAAATTGGACTTGAACCAGGACTTTGCACTGAGGAGTTGATGGGTTTTTGTTATCCTGGGGGTTTCCAGTGTCTTGGGAAGCATGAGGACATGTAATAAGGGCATATGTGTAGGTGGGGGGAACTTAAGTCTTCTCAGAGGGGCAAAGAGTTGGCACCGGTTGGTTACTTAGAGATCTGTTTATCAATGTCCTTGCTGAGAATGGCTATGTAGCAAGATTTGGGGATTATGAGGTCTTCTTTATTGTTTCTGGGTCATGAACTTGAAAAGGGAGAAGAATATTGCCCTTCTAGCTCAATGAGGCATGATGTGCTTGTGTTGATTAAATGTTTTATGATCAGTAAATTCATTAAATGGATTTTTAGTCCCCTGTAACCAGTCGTGCTTTTCTAATGCCAGGTTGATATCCAACAATTTTCTGTTGCCACTGCTATAGAACCTCTCTGACTGCATATTTTTTAGGAATAAAATGCAGTGTGGTGCATCTTGACTAGGGAGTCTTGACTCTGTATTGAACTGTATTGAAGTCTCTAACCCTTCCTCTAAGTCACCTACTTTATCTTTAAATGATGGGTTCAGGTTAGGATATTTTAGAATTGGGGCAGTAATGAGATTTATTTTTATAACTGTAAAGGCTTGGTTGGCCTGAGAGCTTTAAACTTATTTCCTTAAATGCACATTTTAGTGGTGTTGTGATGTATCGGGGACAGCTATGGAATAAAATGTCTACATATAATACCCGTTAAATTGGTAAACCCTAAAAAGCATTGCAGATCCTTTATATTATGATGGTGATGGTCACTTTTGAGGCATTTATTATAATTCTATCTCTACTGATCCTAAAATACAACCTTCTCTTTTGATCCTTTGGCTTGCAAAACTTGCTTCATGTATTGTGTGTAGATCAGAGAATAGGAATATATGCTTATTTACCTATATTGGATAGAACAAGTAGATGACCTGATCATTGTTACAGTGTTGATGTATTCTTGATGTAGGACAAACGATAAATGTGTGATGTTGGACCAGTAGAATCAGAGAGCAATTTACTGGCATAGTAATAAGGTTTGTGAGGAGCAGAGCACAAACTTTGTCCTTACTGAATACATCCCAGAACTCATTCTAACATGGTTTGAAATGCATGTGTTGTGGCAGGACCAGGCTGTGATTTCTTGTCCAGACCAGGAGATTCTTGGGCTGTGAGATTGTTGCCATGGCAACTCTAGTACAATCGAATGATGGAAGTTTCCATGATGACGATGAAGGCCACTTCACTATGCATTGTCCTTTTATCTATTCAGAGGGTCCTTATTTGGTGAGTGATGACTCCCTCACTGACCAGTACCACCTACTGTAGAGCTTGAACACAGAACACATTTTCAAAGGCTTCATGGAACATTTAGCTGCATGGGGTGCATGGAACATTGAGCAGTATTGGAGTCTATACAGTATCTGGCTGCTTCCATATCAATGAGTATTCAGTTTTCCCTTTGAGTTTATCAAAACATGCCTGAGAAAGGTGTGTAAATGGGCTTTAAGGACAAATGCTGAACAACATGATTGTTTTGTGACCATAGACATAAAATATACATGTTCACATACCAATAGCAGTAGAACACAGATTCTGTCTTCTGTGAAGAAGACTCATGACAAGCAAGTTATATCATGTCAATGAAATTAACAGTACGCTCCTCCACTTTCATATCATCTTTGCATACTGTTAATTTCATTGGCAAGACATGGCTTGCTTGCCTTGAGAGCCTTCTTTACAGAAGACAGAGGCCAGTTAATTAGATCTGAATCATAAAGTTTTGAGTGATCATATCTAAAAACTTTCTCAAACTGCTCACTGGTTGAATGCATCAGTCCCCTGCCTGGGTTTAATGAATACACAAGAATGTAGGTAGTTCAGCTATCTGTGAATAGATAATATAGAAGAGCAAAATCTGATATGATTGCGAAATATGTGAAGAGTCCACAAAGGTGATGAATGTAACTAAGTGGAGGACCATCAGGACACCATGATCACTTGGGCTGACAAGAATGGCAGAAGGATGACATGATTTTGTGAGATGGTTTTATAGGATTTCATACATTAACATCACTGTTACAAGGTAAAGTCATTGGTCACAAACACATGAAAAAACTGCCATGTTGATCCTCCACATAGTCACAGAACCTTTATACGTAATTAAGGTTCTGTGACTATGCTGATCCTCCACATAGTCACAGAACCTTAATTATGTATAAAGTCGAGGACGTTTAATCTATTCTCAACAGCCACACCTGTACAACATTTATAAATCCACTCACTGTTCACTTCTTTAGGAACACCAGTATACTGGTACATTCATACAGTTATCTAATGAGCCAATCCTGTGGCCACAGAACGAGGCATTATATCATGCAGATACAGGCCAAAATCTTTATTTATTGTTCATATTAAACATCAGAATGAAAGAAATGACTTCTGTGACTTTTAGTCATGCCATTTGTGTTGGTGACAGATGGGCTGCTTTGATTATTTCAGAATCTGCCGATCTTCTGGGATTTTCACACATTGTCTCTAATGTTATTGTTGTGAAATCACAGATTTCCCATTCTTATTTTTGATGGAAACATTAACAGAAGTTCTTGACTTGCATCTTCATACTTAGCATGCTACTTAGCATTGTGCTGCTACCACCTGATTGGCTGACTGGATAATTACATGAATATTTATTAAAGTGTGAGTCATTTCCCCTTTCAAGCAGTCACTGGTAATAACTGTTACTTTTGTACAACATATTGTATTGCCCACTTAGTGAACAAATCATGAAGACTTAATTCCTCCACTTGTTTATTTATTTTCCTTAAAATTGTATTTTATTTACAAGAAACACACAATCTGTAACTACATGGAAACTTTAACATGAATGTGAAGACGCAGAAAATTGCTTAATTGTTGCCACTTCTTTCACTTCAGACCATCAGAAACAATTAGAGAGGCATGAAGAGAATCAGAGAGGATTCTTCATTTAAATCCTACATTTAGGTTTGCATATACTATATATTTGTAACATCTAAAGGTAGTATTTTCTTTTACACACAGTGTTTATGAACATACTCAATATACATATTCGTGGATTACATAGCAGGCAGCTGTCTTTTTGTTTTAGATTTTAACTAAGGAATAGAAAATTGACAGCCGAAATGAGTTTCCTCCGCAGGGTGGCTGGGCGCTCCCTTAGAGATAGGGTGAGGAGCTCGGTCACCCGGGAGGAGCTCAGAGTAGAGCCGCTGCTCCTCCACATCGAGAGGAGTCAGCTAAGGTGGCTCGGGCATCTGTTCCGGATGCCTCCTGGACGCCTCCCTGGGGAGGTGTTCCGGGCATGTCCAACCGGGAGGAGGCCCCGGGGAAGACCTAGGACACGCTGGAGGGACTATGTCTCTCGGCTGGCCTGGTATTCCCCCGGAAGAGCTGGAGGAAGTGTCTGGGGAGAGGGAAGTCTGGGCGTCCCTGCTTAGACTGCTGCCCCCGCGACCCGGCCCCGGATAAGCGGTAAAAAATGGATGGATGGATGGATGGATAGAAAATTGACATATGATGTGTGTTTTCACAAGCATGTCAAAATGTCTATTTTTTAATTTAAAAAAAAGAGCACGTTAATAGGAAGTATTTCATATATGCTACCAAAAAGATTTACAAGATTTACCTTGCTTACACTGATCATTTTGATTGTCATTGTATTGCCTGAAAGTTTATATGTTTAATTGAAGCATAAAATACACTAAATTTCTTTTTCAGTTTTTTTTCCTTCTTCTTCTTTCCTTCACAATCACAGTACCAGGAACTTCCTTATACATATATGGTGATAATCACGTCATACTATACTGATCATTTAAAAAAATAGGAAGATGTAAAACGAGCAAAACTAGCAATTTTCTAAAAGTACTTGGTAAACTCTTTCATTTTTAATGACAATAAATATTTGAATAATACATTTATGGTTTGTATTTATTTATGTTCATATTTGAGAAATATGTTGTCGAGAGGAAAGGTATTAGCATGTGAAGCACGATCTCGATGTGTGTTCTGAAGTGGCTCTGCACACAGGAAGATGGGGTGGATAGAAAGACAGCACTTATTCTGGCCTATAATAAATGCCCTTTAGCTGGCTAGTGTCTATCTCTGCTCAAAGCTCTACTTTCAGATCTCAATTTAGTTTTCATCCTTTTATCCTAGTGTAGGCGAAATTGCAAAAGCCAACATGGTCTCTTTCATTTCCTTCTAATTACTAAGAAATTAGTATTTTCTCCCACTTTTGCTTCCACACTCTGCAGAGCTTTCAAGTTAGATAATAATTGGGTTCAAAATTAACATTCACCTACCACTCATGAAAGATTTCTAACAAAATGCATCAAATGTCAATCAGTTCACATTTCTCATTTTGGAATGAGACAGAATTTTTCTTGGTATATTTCAGACTAAATGTATTTGTGCTGTGCTTAACCCAGTCAGCTCATGATGGCTATAAATATACTGGGAAAAGACATCATTTATCAGAATCAATAGGCTTTCAATAGCCACATTTTTAATTGTGCCTTTAAGGATTATGAGCTTATTACTAATATTTATTCAGTTACAACTAACAGTTATTAAAAAATGAGGTCATGAATTTACTGATTCTTAAAAAATATCAATAATTAAATACATAAATAAATGTATGTACTTCTGCCGTGAATGGACTATTTCACATAAGAGATATTTACAATACACAATTATAACTGAATTTACATAAATTAACAATTCAAAAGTTTACATAGTGTACACTTGATTCTTATACTGTATGGTGCTACCTGGATGATCAGTGAATTGTGGGGGTCACTACCCTTCAGAAGCTATATAAAATATTTACATCTTTCCCAGAAAACAAAATAATAATTTACACCAATCATCCTGTTCAAAAGTTTACAGTCCCCTGGCTCTTAATGTATAATGTTGTTTTCTTGAGTATCAGGGAATGTTCGCACCTTTTGTAATAGTTCGTTCGAGTCCCTAAGCTGTCCGAAGTGTGACATGAAGGATGAAAGGAACAGTCGTTGGTGCTCAGGACAAACAAGGGGCTCATGAACATCTATCACAAAACATAAGAACATCATCATTGATCATCCAGGTATCTGTGGAATTTCAGTTATTATTATGTCTTGTGAGTTATATGTAAACATTTTAATTATTAACATGTTATGATTCATGTTCAGGAAGGAACAGTCTGAGGATGACCTAAGTCAAAAACATAGACCATTTATTTATAAAGCTAATATTTTCATTTAGGCCTCACAAAGCAAAGACTACATTAATTGGCCCCATCTATTTCCTAAATTGTTTGTTCTTGGTTATGTTCCTCAAGGACTGTGGTAATAAGACAAGAGGGCTCTTAGCCCATGCCTGGGGACTCAGAACTTTAGAGGTTTAATGCATTTTCTATCAAATACTGCCTTGAAAGCCCTGGATGAACTTTAAAAAAACAACAAAAAAAAAACCAATGTATTACTTTTATAGACAGTAAAGAAATGGAAATATGCCGTGCTAAAGCCTTAAAAAGTAAAGCAAAACTATATTGTATATGATCAAGAGCACTGTAATGGAAATAAATCAATGAATGTAATAAACATCTTGATCATGTACAATATAACATATATTATATGATCCGGATTAGCTGTTGTCAATTCATTTAGTTGATTAAGCTTTCAACAAAGTAGCTTAAGGAGATCATCATTAAAAATGTAAAAATCAGCAAGAGTGTATTTTGACAGTGGCTCAGTGTTGCTTTTTAATAAATGTATGACTATTACTGCAGGTAAATGTATTAAGTCAAAGTAACTTCCATTTATTGTTACCACACAGCATCCTTTATACATTCTTTATTATAAGTAATCTGACTTTGACTGTAATGCAGGTTGTTTTTGGTTCCAACTTATTCTAAGGCCTTTTAACAATAGCCTTGTCATGGTCTGGTCGGTAAATAAAATTTAACAGTAAAGTTCAAATGGGAGTTATTGATTCAGCAAGTCAATATTCTTACTTTTTTCAAAGTTGTTCTAGCATCGTGCTTCAAATCATCATCCCACTGGAAAAAACGTACAGTCCAATGAGATCTGAGGCATGTGGTTGGATCTCAAATGCTTTGTATACTAAAAATCATCCTTCTGATCCTGTCAACAGTATAACATCAGTCACAAGAGAGTTATTTCCTTTCCTCTTGATCAGATTAATCTTCTTCTCATCTGTATATGAACTTATGTTTTGTAGCCAAGCAAATTTGTTACAAATGCAATTTCCTCAGAATGTAGTGCAATGACAAGACCAATTGTGTTGTTTTTACTAAAGACATTTAGGCCTAAGATAAAATGATGAATAAGAGTTGATAGACGGGAATTTCAACTTTTATTTCTGACATTTACATCTAAATTTATTAAATAATATGGAACATGGTACCTTTGGTGAAAAATTAGCAAAAGTATAGGAACAAATATTCTTAAAGGAAATTAAAGTAAATAACACTTTGCTGCGGGGGGCACGGTGGCTTAGTGGTTAGCACGTTCGCCTCACACCTCCAGGGTCGGGGTTCGATTCCTGCCTCCACCTTGTGTGTGTGGAGTTTGCATGTTCTCCCCGTGCCTCGGGGGTTTCCTCCGGGTACTCCGGTTTCCTCCCCCCGGTCCAAAGACATGCATGGTAGGTTGATTGGCATCTCTGGAAAATTGTCCCTAGTGTGTGATTGCGTGAGTGAATGAGAGTGTGTGTGTGCCCTGCGATGGGTTGGCACTCCGTCCAGGGTGTATCCTGCCTTGATGCCCAATGACGCCTGAGATAGGCACAGGCTCCCCGTGACCCGAGGTAGTTCGGATAAGCGGTAGAAGATGAATGAATGAATGAACACTTTGCTGCATATCCAAATATTAGATATGATATCATAGGATAATTTGTGGCTCATCTCTGTATTTCATCGTGTTTCTTGCCTTCTGATTCTTACTTCGATTGAGTGGTTTGCATCTGGTGTTATTGCCTCACTATTTCTGCTCCTAATGTTTCCTTCAAACAATGTATTGTTATACCTTCACCTTTTTGGGCTTTTGTTCACAGCTCTCACAATGTTTCTGTCGTCAGCTGCTGTTAATAATAATAATAATATGTTTAATTTATATAGCGCCTTTCCCAAGCTCAAGGACGCTTTACAAGGTACATAGTGTAACATACATATTCGTCGGACATTTGCCCAGGACGAAGGATCACATGCAGCTGCATGAGATAATAGAGAAGACAGGACTATACACAAAAACATACAGTACATATGCAATAAATACATAATACATATGTGTACATATGTGACTCCCAATACATATGCATTTACTGATAGTGAAGGTTGAAAAGGTGGGTCTTAAGCCTTGATTTAAATTCAGACAGTGGTGATGGTTCTGAGTGCAATGGGTAGGGAGTTCCATAGCGTTGGAGCAGTGACAGAAAAGGATCTGCCACACAGAGGATAAACGGTATCTAGGAATACAAAGAAGTTCAGAATTTGAGGACCAGAGTGATCGTGAAGGTACATATGATGAGAGAAGATCGGAAAGATGAGGGGGGGGGGGGCATTTAGTGCCTTATAAGTGAGCAGTATGAGACTGGCAGCCAGTGAAGATCAAATAATATAGGGGTGATGTGGGCAGATTTTTTTTTTTTAACATTCTGGCAGCCGAGTTTTGTATGTACTGTAAACGTGAGATTGAGTGAGCTGAGAGACCAGAGAAGAGTGAATTGCAGTAATCGAGACGGGACGTAATCAGAGCATGTACTAATGTTTCGCCATCATTTCTGCAGATAAAAGGTCGCAGTTTGACAATGCGTTGTAAATGAAAAAAAGACGTTTTGGAGAGGCTGTGAATATGAGCATCAAAGGATTGTGAGGGGTCGGATATGATACCTAAATTTTTAACAGTAGCTGAGGGGAAAATCGTAGTAGCATCCAGATCAAGACTAAAGTCCACAGAGTTGTTTTTTATTAGAGATGGAGGACCAGTTATCAGAATGTTGGTTTTACCCAGATTCAGGCTAAGAAAATTTGAGTGTAGCCATAGTTTTAATTCGCTAACACAAGAGGAGAGTGAGGATTTTACATTAACAGAATCTGGTCGACAGGCAGTATATAACTGAATATCATCAGCATAACAATGATAGCTAAAACCATGCCAACGAATGATGTTGCCAAGCGGCTGAATGTACAGAATGAATAGAAGTGGGCCAAGAACAGAGCCCTGTGGGACACCCTGTTTAAGATAGACAGTAGGAGATTTGGAATTGTGTATGGAGATGTGATATTGCCTGCCCGTGAGATAAGAGGAAAACCAGGATAGTGCAGAGCCTGATATGCCAAATTCCGCTAAGCGGGAAAGTAATATCTTATGACAGACAGTATCAAAGGCAGAGCTGAGGTCTAATAACAGAAGTATAGAGAGACTACCTGAGTCTCCAGTGAGTAAAAGATCATTAACAACCTTTACTAGCGCGGTCTCCCTGCTATGCTGTTGGCGGAAGTCAAACTGTTGGTTTTCTTGGCTGAATTGTTCAGTGTACACCAGTGGTTTCTTTATTTTTCAGGATATTTCAACAAACAATCTGACAGGACTCACCTTGCTAATAAGAAACTTTGCAGTCAGGTGTTCCAATATTTTGATCGCTTGAAATATTGGGTGTGTTTAAACCAAAGCTGTCATGTTCTTTTAACAAATCTAGATGTAAATATCAAAATGGAAATCAAAAATTCTGATATATTGCCTCATATTCATCTTTTGTTCTTAAACCAAAATGTTGTAAATGTATATCAATCAATCAATCAATCAATCAATCAATCAATCAATCAATCAATCAATCAATCAAACACGTTGTTCAAATACTCTCAGAGGGGATGGTATAGTGTTTGCATGTTCACAGGATCAGCTCACTATGATTTCAGTTTGGATATATTTCACTCTCACTCATTTTCTACTGCTTATCCTAACTACCTCGGATCACGGGAAGCCTGTGCCCGTGATCTCAGGCGTCATTGGGCATCAATGCAGGATACACCCTGGATGGAGTGCCAACCCATCGCAGGGCACACACACACGCTCATTTACTCACGCAATCACACACTATGGACAATTTTTCCAGAGATGCCAATCAACCTACCATGCATGTCTTTGAAACCGTAGTACCCGGAGGAAACCCCCGAGGCACGGGGAGAACATGCAAACTCCACACACACAAGGCGGAGGCGGGAATCGAACCCCCAACCCTGGAGGTGTGAGGCGAACATGCTAACCACTAAGCCACCGTGCCCCCAGGATATATTTCAGTGAATTATAATTTATATTTCTAAATAGACCTTATAAATCAAAGAAACAGCATGCACATTTGAAAAATCATGAAGCTGACAGATATCATGTCATTTGTTGCCTTGTTTGAAGATATCATTGTGAATTTCATGAACAGAATCATGACTAATTGTAACATTACTCATCCACTTACCTTTCTTGAAGTCTTAGATGAATCATGTCTATAATTCTATGTTCACACTTCCAAGGAGTGGGCTGTGTAACCCTTTTTTTTTTACTTTTAACCCTTGTATGATGTTCGTATTTTTGTTACTCAGCCAGTGTTCGTGGGTCTGGTGAACCTGCTACATTTTTGGGTTTTTAATTCAACACAATCAAAAATTTTATGTTAAAATACTCTACAGATGTTTACTTCATCCCAATTACAAGCAATATAAACAGCATATATGGTTAATATTTGCCCTTTACCTTTATTACATCACATTTTTTAATTAAAGTGATACTCTTTTTTTGTTGTTTTTTAATAAAATGTAATAATAATAAAAAAAAGAAAATCAAATTTAATCAAGTTATGAGTGGGAAAAATTTACAAATTTATAAGGAAGCAAAGTTTTTCAAAACTATTGGTTTATGAATATGGGTCCCACAGACCCGAACAACATACAAGGGTTAATGTTTTATGTTTTTCTGTACAGATTCAATAAAAAAATATATATTTATAGTTATATTCTTGCAATGTATGAAAATGGCCAAAATATATAAAATACATTTTAAATGTATGGTAACTGGAATGTCCATGCTATATTGTATAAAAGTATATAGAGTTCAAATATTGAACAGTGTATTTTATTTGTTTGATCCTGAGCTTGGGTGAAGTTTTGCATGGCCATGTTGTGTTTCTGTAGGTTTCCTCTGAGTTGTACAGTTTCCTCTAACCTGACCAAAACAGGCAATTAGATTCACTATTATTCACTACATTGGCCTTGGTGTAAAATAAATGTGTGCATAGACATAACCTTTGTGCAGCCGGTAATGATGGTCCCTTCAAAAATTTGAGCTCTGGATGTTCTCCTCATGCCTGTGTGGGCTTTCTGACATTTACTTTAGTTTCTACTCAGCTTCAATTTTCACACATTACCAAGATATATTTTGAAATATATTCTTCAAGTTAAGTTGATGTTCAAACATCATTTATCTAGGTGCAGCATATAATGCAGCAATGTTTACTGCCCTTTTGTATTTGCCTTTTCTTTCTGTCAAACAATGTTGCACTTAGGTGTTTACAATTCTCCTCACAATTATTTGTAGTCTGTTTACTGCTGACAGATTGAATATTGTTTGTCTATCACTGACAGATGTATTTTCCACCTCCAAGGCCGTTGGCTCATTTGTAGCTGTTGCAACTCCTTTGGCAATATTCCTTGAATGGCTTCGCATTAATGTTTTCTTCAAGTAACCACACTTCATTCCATACTATATGAAGCTGGGTTTTATACTAAATTGTTGTGTTTATTTCTCACAGTTTTCGTTAAAGATGTATACATATATACACATTGGAGACATGTACACACTGATAAAAATGAACAAATACAATGTAGTTTATTCACAATGTATGCACCAGTCCATAATTTCATGTTACAACCACCTGTGCACACTTTACAGTTTGTTTTATAACAGTACAAAATGACACAACACACAAAACCTACACCCATGTTTTAGTAAATAATCACATCATTACTTACTACTGTATTAATAACACATGCAGGACAGCTAAGTATTAATACTTACAATTACTATTAAGATAGTTCAGGATTTGCACAGCGTACATATATACAATATATACACTCCATCCTACAGTTCCTTATGCAGTACACGTTTACATAATCATGGTGATAACTTGTTATGGTGCAGTACCATTCTAAGAAGGTATAATGCCGATGGCTGATGCGACTGACTAAATTTCATCTTGTATTGTCTTGCTTGCAGCCATGGGAATACCAGCCACGGTGGAGCCGGTGTGTTGGCGGGGAAATCGACTGGAGGTGGTAGAGCTGCTTTGGGCCTGAGATTGTCTGGGCCTATGGAACATGTTGCGGCACAAATAAGACAAAAACTTGTCATGCAGAGAAGCATAGATAAAAGGGTTAAAGCATGCAGAGCTCATGGCTAACAAATGGCATGAGATCTGGATCACGTTGACATGACTCTTGCTCAGTATAACAAAGTCAGTGTCCAGGTCACGGATGAGGTTGACCACCTGCAAGGGAAGCCAGGAGAATGCAAAACACAGCACTGATATCAACAAAAGGCGGAAGGTCTTGCGTCTCTTGCGGCCCCATTTCTCCTGATTGGAGGGAATGGCAGCTATAAGTCCTTGTGTGGCACGGTGCTGAAGGTGGCACGAAATGGCACAGTAGGATATAGACACAGCTGCAAGGGGGACAAAATAGGAGAGGAGCAGAAAGAAGCACGAGTAGATGAGCCGACCAAGCTCTTGACCTTGCCAGAACTCCTCACACACGGCCATCTGATGAC
This sequence comes from Tachysurus vachellii, assembly GCF_030014155.1. Taxonomy (NCBI): domain Eukaryota; kingdom Metazoa; phylum Chordata; class Actinopteri; order Siluriformes; family Bagridae; genus Tachysurus; species Tachysurus vachellii. The sequence goes on from NC_083469.1 coordinate 18,562,463, forward strand.
CTGCAGCGCTCAGATCCAAATACACAGTGTGTAGTGTAGCAGGGATGGACATTACCAGGGCACAGAGCCATATGCTTAGCACCAAGCCAGTGCAAAAATGCCGCCCTACACGTCGACGAATGGGATAAGCAACCACAATGTAGCGGTCTACGGCTATGGCCGTCAGAGACAGGACTGCTGCAAAGACAGTCGCAGTCTGCATAAGCGTGACAAAACGACACATGATGTGCCCAAAAACCCAGCCACGCTCATCAAAAGCATAAAACACAGTCAGGGGCACACAGAAAAGACACATAACCAAGTCAGCCAGGGCTAAGTTTCCAATCAGGAAGTTTGTTGTGCTATGAAGCTTCTTGTTCAGTCCGATGAGAAAGAGGAGAAACAGGTTTCCACAGCAGGCTACTAGGACTAGCATGGCATAGAGAGGGACAAAAAGCATCTTTAGTTCCATCAGAAGGTTTAGTCCATTGAAAGAGGAATGAGATGGAGGAGATACATTTAAAGTGGTGTTCTCCCAGGTTCCATTCAGGAGGGAGTCCATGTTCACCACAGCTTTCACCTGTTATAAATAAATGCATAAGTATTCTATGGCAGCACATACAGATTGCATGTCTTACATGTCATTTGATCATTGCTGAAATGGTGAAAACTACTGCTATGTGTGTGTTTTGAGAAAAGGGTCCTACCAGTGAATTACTTTTTGGAAATGGATGAGGATGCATTGGTGAAGAAGTTATATACTTCTCTGAAGACTCTTGACCACTGAGAGACTCAACTATCCTGATCAATCTTCTGTAATTCTAGGCTTCTTTAAAAAAAATCTATCGTCGCCAAAATTAAAGACCATGAAGGTTTTGAAATAATGCACAAACTGAGCACATTTTGTCTGTAAAATGGCTGAAATGCTTCAAAACTTTGATGTGAGCCATTCAACATTACATTGTTCATATAATAGCTGTACATTTAAAGAGAACGATCCTGTTCTTCAGATGATTCAGAACTAATGACATGAAAAAGTTCCACTGAGCTGTGGTTGCTTCATTGTTTGGTGGAAATTATTATAAATAATTACAAAATCAATGATCGCTTCATACTGTGTTATAGTATTCAACCAACAATCAGCTTGGTTCACAGAACTTCAGAATCACTGAATCCCTGAGTTTTTTTTTTTTTAACTCCACCAAGTGTCTATGAAGGTTAAGTGTTTAAGCCCATGAGACATGTTCTAACCATTTATTAACACTCACCTCTGGTAATTAGATCACAAGTAAACATTTGAGACAGAAATCTGTTTACACCTGGCATTTCATGTGTATTGAACGTGTCTCCAGCCACCACTTGTAATTGGGTTTTGTGGCAAGGCAGTCTTTTTTTGTTATTTTGGCAGTGGTACTTAGGGTCCTACATTTGCTTACATTTACTATATCAACATTTAAATAAACTGTGTCAGTATATTAGTGCTGTGAGCAAATGCAATGAATACAAAATCCTTTGAAATTTATTCATTCAATTATTCGTTTGCTGAGCAGCAGGAAATTCCTACTGAGACTATTTTCAGACGATCCCAGCAGGTTATCATGTGAAAAAAATGAAGCATAAATGATTTAAAAGATTAAACAGAGGAATTATAAACAACTCAATCAAGCATGATTATATATTGCACACCTAAGTTATTTAAACACAAAAGAAAAACTTGTATATCTCAAAATTAAAAAAAACCCTACAATCATTAAAGTAAAATAGTGAAATAGCACTGGTCCCAAGTTCTGTTCTGTATGGACCTGTTTCTGTGCATGTTCTTCCTGTGTCCTGTCTCCCACATTCCAAAGACATGCTGTTAGAAGGATGGGCTAATCCAAATTACACCTAAGTGTGAATAAGTCCCTAGAAATATGCGGATGGTGCTATGTGATGGACTCGTGTGTCATCCAGCTTATATTTCCACCTTGTGCCCAATGTTGCAGGCTCGAGATCTATTAAATGACTGACCAGTATAAAGTGATTGCTGAAGATGAATGAAATAATAGCACAGCAAGTTGAGTGTAAAATTTGCACTATACTAGATTCAGTGTGTTCTATAATTTATTTCATTGACAAGGGCTAAAAATAAAAATAGATATTCTAGGTTTGATGTTCATGCTCAAAACTGGAAGATATTCCACTCATTTGAATGGGTACCACATTCAATATTTCTGTAATTCACTAATATGTACAAGTATTTTGGCTGTATTCCCTCTAATGCTTTAGATACAAAATCAAAGAGGCTTTAATTGCCAGCAGATGGCTAGTGAAGATTACAGTCATGTTTATCTCTTCTGTCACTTCAAATAAAACACAGAGGACTATGAAATATTGAACCTAATGTTTTCTGTATTGATGCAATATCCATGTCATAAATAATATGCGCATAATCTAAATTATGAAATAGTATTAAAGGAAAATAGGATTTAATGACAGGTTCTTTATTAATTATTAATTATTTTTTTCTATAGTTTTTCTATCAAGCTCACAGAACTCACTTCACATATTAGTATAATTATATGTATATATGTCATTTTCCATAATGTTAATATCATCTTAGAGGTTTGAAATAGCCTAGCACAACATGTCATCAGCATACAAATGAAACCTTATGTACACAGTATGTTATATGCAAAACCGTTAAGATACAGTGTAAATAAATACAGACCCAATATTGACCCCAGAGGGATAGCAGTAGTAAACAGTCTGAATACTGACTCCAGAGTTTTAGACAGAGTCTGTGCTGTGAGGTAACTATAAAATTAATTACAAGCTGATTGATTGAAGCCTTGAGAAGAAACAGCAGGGAACACATAATAACATTAACAAACTAATTAAATTGCTGATCTCCTAAAATTTTTACGCACGACATTGCACGTATGTCTCAAGATTTTACACAGAATGCTGTGAAAAACTAATATTAGCTTCAAATAAGAGGTCAGAAGAAACTGGCCAGATTGGTTGGAGCTGACAGGAAGGATATAGTTATTTGATATAATCACTTTTTACAACCGGATCAGGATCCACTCCTGCCATATGGGAATCTGAGGCTGCGGCATGGGCCAAAACTGGACAGTTCAAAATGCTATAGAAAAAGATCAGATTTTTTTTACAGTCTTCAACTGTCCAGATTTAGTGAGTCTGTGCCAATAATAGCCTCAAATTGTTGTTCTTGGCTGACAAGAGTAAAATCTGATGTGACCTTTGTAGCTCAGTCGACCATCTGATCATTCTCCACTGATCTCTCAAATCAAAAAAAGGTGTTTCAGACTGCAGACTCATCGCACACAAGATGGTTTTTGTATTAACTATGCCACAGTTAAATCATACATTTTCTTCATTCTGTTGCATGACCTGAAGCTCTTGATCTGTATCTGCACGATTTTATTTGTGTTGCTGCTACACGATTGGCTGATTGGAAAACTGCATAAATTAGCAAATGTTTAGGTGTTCCTATTAAATTGGTAGTGTAGATTAGCTGGTATTTAATAGAAGATTAAACACAACACATATCAAATAAAAACCAAGACCCTTGATTTTAATAGTTTCTAAAACCTACAATTACTGCCATTGTTATTAGTCAAATAAACAAGACCTTTTTAATTGCCAGTTTATACTGATTTTTGAAAACTGTAAAAGCTTCACAGTGTGTCACATTCACAGCATTCACTAATGCTTTATTCTTTCTTTGTTTCAACTTAGAAAAA